>NW_024870755.1:4162500-4762500 GCF_019054845.1 Dipodomys spectabilis
GAAAAGGAGGAGGAAGAGGTACAGAATCCAGTAAGACAATTATAACAGTAACTAATAAAAATAGAAAAATGGTAACAATATACTGTAAAAAGAAAAAGTAATGTGAAATGGATGTGGAAATGCATATCTGTAATTCCAGGAAACAGAAGCCTAGGCAGGAAAATAATCAAAGAGATATACAGTGAAACTTTAGCACCAAATGAACCAAAAAAATAAAATGAAGGTATTATTGTGAATGTGGTCTCTTTCAAATTATTAGATGTTTTTCCATTAATCTTTTCAGAGTACAGTTGAGCACAGCTAACTTGTTGGGTCTTTGTCCATCTCACGAAAGACGGACGGGGTCCGAGGAAAGGTAAATGCGGTGCTTGCCCATTCTCCAGCCTCCTCAGCCTGGGAGACAATAAGACACAGAGGGGAGCCAAGTCAAGCAGGGAGAAAACTTGTTTATTAACAGAGAGCAGCCCTTTTTAAAGCCAAAAAAAAGCGGGTGGTATGGCAGGGAGGAAGAGGAACCAATCACTGTCAAGGTCACACCCTATCATGCACCTAAGCTTTCATGGCTGGTTACACACTGAACATAAGTTAAATTCGGCTCTGCCCACTCAACTCCCTCTCAGCGCCATCTTTGCTGCCCATGTGCTCTGCAGTAACTAACTACAGAAGGGGGAATTACAGTGAAGGGGACTACTGTATAATTGTTTTGTGAAGAGAAAAAATGTACCTTATGTAAAGGTTCTTTTCTGAGAAGAAAAACCATGCACAATTCTTTTGCCTTTTTCTGAAACTCTAAGATATTTTAACCCTCCCAACTAACCATCTTCCCACCTGGGTGCTGGAAAGGACAAGCACTCCCAAACTAGCTTAGCTGTGCCATCGAGCCTTTCCAGGGCAACAATGCTTGATAAGAAATGTACTCATTACCTTGCTCAGGTAATTGTAACCTCTCTGTATGGTACTTTCACAATTAAAAAGAAAAAGCAGAAGACAAACATGATTTATTCCTGAACAATCAAGCTTCCTGTAGCCTGGTTCACTCTTCCTATTTTGTTCCCAGATGCCCATAAGACCCAGGTTTGAAGACATATTCTGTATTGTCAGGTGTGTGAGATAAATGACTTCTTTAGAAGAAAATGTGATTTGGAGATTGAAATTGAGAAGGGAAATCAAACTATTCCATCTTTTTTACTAAGGACCAGAAAAAAATGATATGTGCTTACATGCTGAGAGTAAGCAACTTTTGCCACCTGTGGTAATGAATTTAATTTTGATGCTGTTGTGAAATGTGTCTGACATGTGTCCTGAACCCTATTTCCTTATTTTCTGAGAGCAGCACCTCTTAAGAAATTCTGATTTGTACTATGAATATTTACTTCCTGTAAAATGTAGTTGCTTGGATATTTTCATTTTGTGAAAGCTTGGTTAGTTTGATATTGTTCTCTCAGTTGAATTATAAGCAAGTAAAAATGAATTGAACCTGATTAAATGAAGTTCTTTCTGCCCATTTACTCTGGTACAGATTTCTCTGATTTAGGAAATCTACATTTTAAGTCATTCTGGATGACTAACTAGGTCTGTGTATGTGGATGAGTCAATAAGAATTGCAGACTTTGCCACATTGATTTTGGAGCAAATAACTACAGCTGGTAAATGGGCAATGATTCAGAAGACAGCTGAGGCTGAAGCCATGAGCCCTCCTGCCTGTGTTCAGCTCCCAATCTCTTCTAAAACACCCTTCACTTTCCATTCAGTAGTTTCTTTTTCTATCCAAAAAGGTTTCTGGAGCTTCATCTTATGCTGGCCTCCTAGTATGCCAACATAAGGGGAGTCAAAGTAAGCAAGGCAGATGTGGCAGAGGGATTTTTTTGGTCGGTTTTGGGGCCTGAACTCTGGGACTGGGCATTGTCCCTCAGCTCTTCAGCTCAAGTCTAAAACCGCTGATCTAAACAACTGCATAGATCAAGTAGATTTAACGGACATCTACCGAATATTTCACCTAGCAGCAACAGAATACACGTTTTTCTCTGCAGCACATACAACATTTTCCAAAATAGACCACATTTTAGGTCACAAAGCAATCTTGTCCAAATTCAGAAACATTGAAGTTATACCTTGCATTCGCTCACACCACAAGGGAATAAAATTAAAACTCAACACCAAAAACCACCAAAGAAAGTCCTGTAACACATGGATGCTGAACAACACACTGTTGACTCACCAGTAGGTCAGGGAACAGATTAGAAAGGAAATTCAAATGTTCATGATATTCAACAAAAATGAGCACACAAATTACCAGCTCTTCTGGGACAGAGCAAAGGCAGTACTCAGAGGCGAGTTTATAGCTTTGAGTTCCTACATAAACTAATTGGAGAGATCTAAAACCAACAATTCAATGATACATCTGAACCTCCAGGAAAATGAGCAGCAAGATAAACCCTAGTCCAGGAGATGGAAAGAAATAATTAAAATTAACTCAGAATTAAACGAATTAGGATCCAAGAAAACCATAGAAATAATCAACAAAAGAAAGAGTTGGTTCTTCGAAAAAATTAACAAAATTGACAGACCCTTAGCAAATCTTATCTGAAAAAGAAGAAAACTCACCCAAATAAACTTAGAGATGAGAATGGAAACATCACCACAGAAACAACCAAGATTCAGAACATTATAAGGAATACTTCTCAAAACTATGCTAATAAGTTTGAGAACTTGGCAGAAATGGACCTTTTCATAGCAAATATTGACATGCTGAAACTAAACCAAGATGAATTAAAACATTTTAGCATGCCCATATCAAACATTGAGATAGAAACTAATAAGAGAAGTCCCATCTAAGAAAATCCCAGGACCAGAAAGATGTGCAGCAGAATTCTAGAAGGCCTTCAAAGCAGAGCTCACACCAATAGCCCCTCAATGAAATTAACAGAGAAAGTGCACTACAGAATTCACTCTATGAAGACATCATAACCCTCATCCCAAAACCAGTCAGGGCTCATCAAAAAAAGAGACGTTATAGACCCATTTCTTTGATGAACATTGATGCAAAATTTTTGAACAAAATTTTGGCCAATCGACTTCAACAATTCATCCAAAAAATCATAAACCACGATCAAACAGGATTCATTTCAGGAATGCAAAGCTGGGTCAATATATGCAAATTGTTTAATATAATTCATCACATCAACAAGAGCAAGGCTAAGAACCACATGGTTATCTCAATAGATGCAGAAAAGGCATTTGAAAAGATTCAACACCCATTGATAATGAAAACTCTAGAAAAACTAGGAATCCACCGAACATTCCTCAATACAATAAAGGCTGTATATGACAAACCTATAGCCAGCATTATACTTAATAGTGAAAAACTAAAGCCATATCCTCTTAAATCAGGAACGAGACAAGGATGTCCATTCTGGACACTCATCTTCAATCTAGTAAGAATGCATAGCTACAGCAATAAGACAAGATGCAAACATGAAATGGATCTAAATAGGGAAAGATGATGTAAAGCACTCCCTCTTTTCAGATGCTATGATCTTGCATTTAAAGAATTCCATTGATTCCACTCCCAAATTATTCAAGCTTATTCAAAACATGGGCAAAGTAACAGGGTATAAATTTAACCCTCAAAAATTAATGGCTTTTCTGTATGCAAAGAATGAGAAAAGTGTGGCTCAAATCAGGATAGCAACTCCATTCTTAATAGCGCCAGAAAAAAATAAGATACCTAAGAATTAACCAAGAAGTGAAAGATCTCTATGATGAAAAGTTTAAAAGCCTGAAAAAGGAAATCAAAACAGAACATAGTGGCAAAAACTCCCATGCTCCTGGATTGGAAGGATCAACATCATGAAAAGGGCAATATTTCCCAAGCTATGTACAAATTTAATGCAATATCTAACAATATCCCAAATTCATTGTTCAAGGAATAGAAGAGACAATCCAAAAATTCATATAGAACAATAAAAGTCCCTGTATAGCATAAAAGATCATTAACAGAAAGAAAAGTGCTGGAGGAATAGCAATACTAAATTTGAAACTCTACTACAACACTATAGCGATGACAGCGCCCAGGCCCAGAGTTCAGGCCACATGACCGGGCCCAAAAAAAAAAACAAAAAAAACAAAAAACACTTGGTAATGGCACAAGAACAGAACTCAGGACCAATGGAATAGAATTGAACCTACAGATATATAGCCATCTAATCTTCAATAAGGAAGCTAAATAATTAGAATGGAAAAAAGACAGCCTCTTCAGTAAATGGTGCTGGCAAAATTGGTTAATCACTTGTAGAAAACTGAAGCTAGATCCTTATATATCACCCTGCAAAAGAATCAACTCCAAATTGATCAAAGACCTCCGAGTCAAAGCAGACACTTTGAAAACATTACAAGATGGAATAGGAGAAAGCCTAGGTCTCCTTGATGCAGGCCGAAATTTTCTTAATAGAGACCCGGAAACACAAGAAATCACAGAAAGGTTGGACAAATGGGATTGCATGAAGTTGCAGAGCTTCTGTATGGCAAAGGACATAGCTTGCAAGATCAATAGAAAACCCACGGATTGGGAGAAGATCTTCACTAGCCATACAAGGGACAAAGGTCTCATACCTGAAATATACTTGGAACTCAAAAAATTAAATCCCCCAACAACAAATCCTCAAAGAAACAACTGCCCAATAAATAAGTGGGTTAAAGACTTAAAGAGAAACTTCTCTGAAGAAGAAAAAAGGAAGGCCAATAGACACATGAAGAAATGCTCTCTAGCCATAAAAGAAATGCAAATCAAAACAACATTGAGATACCAGCTAACCCCAATTAGAATGGCAAAAATCAAGAACTCTAATAACAACAGGTGCTGGAGGGGATGTGGACAGAAGTGAACCTTACTTCATTGTTGGTGGGAGTGTAAACTTGTTCAACCACGTTGGACAGCAGTATGGAGGTTCCTCAAAAGACTTCACATAGAGCTCCCCTATGACCCAGCAATCCCACTTTTGGGCATTTACCCAAATGTTTACAAAGAAGACCACACTAAAGCTACCAGCACAACTATGTTTATTGCAGCATTATTTACCATAGCTAAGATATGGAACCAACCCAGATGCCCCTCAGTAGATGAATGGATCAAGAAAATGTGATATATATACACAATGGAATTCTATGCCTCCATCAGAAAGAATGACATTGCCCCATTTGTTAGGAAATGGAAAGGCTTGAAAAAAATTATATTAAGTGAAGTAAGCCAAGCCCAAAGAAACATAGGTCCCATGGTTTCCCTTATTTGCAATATCTAGTATATGTATGAGTCAAGCAGAAATGGTCAGACAATGTGATGTTAGGAAAATGAACCCTTAGATATGTATTTTAATGTTTTTTCTTTCATGCATTTGTTTCTAATGCATTTATAAGATTATTTCTTTGTTGCTTTGTATGTCCCTCCCCCACAATATAACCCCTGCTTTCACTATATTTGATGTCGGTACAATTTGTGGAGGAGAAGGGGAAAAACAAGTCGTTTAAGGATAACTGTGGACCCGTTACAACAATGAGAAGTATAAGTTGTCATGTCGAAAACGAACTTTACAACTTTGGGGAGGATGGGATGGGGGTGGGGTGGGGAGAGGCTGGGAAGGGATGTGAAGGGTAAACAAAGGAAGAGGCCGCAATGCTTGATAAGAAATGTACTCATTACCTTGCCCATGTAATTGTAACCCCTCTGTACAGTATGTTCACAATAAAAAATAAAAATTAAAAAAAATACACAATACATCAATGAATAAGACACAAAATAAAGAGAATGACTACACCAAACGCAAGATGTCGCCCACCCATGTTTGGAAATATAGATACTTTGTTTAATTTTGAATTTATGACTCTTTTGACCCCACCAGGACTCCATCTCAGGTCCCAGACATGACCTACCTCTTTGGTGGCTCATAGGCTGGTGTGCTCACCATGACCCATTAACCAAATGGGCCTGCTAGGCCTTGGGTCTCATTGAGGATGGAAAATGCTATATAAGCAACTCAATAGCCATGGGAATAGGTTGTCATCCATGTAAGCACAGTTATATCTGTCAACATATTCAATAAAATGCACAATACATCCATGAATAAGATATATAAAAATTAATAAAAAGTATAACTACACTGAAAGAACGATGCATACCACACCTGTAGGTAGAGGGAGATCCTATGTTTAAAAAATGTGGGCTTACTATTTTGTTCAGTGTTGGGGCTTCAAATCAGGCCCTGGACCAGGCCTGACATTCTAGTCTTCAAGGATGGTGAGCTTCCCCTTCCCCTTCAGTGCAACAGAGCTATCCAAACCTGAGTTCAAATCCCAGCACTCACAAAAGATTCATCCTGATGTCAGAAGCCAGTTGTTGTAAATGTTTTCCTCTCCTGTGTAAGTCCTGAGTCTCAACTAGGAAGGGGAATTCATAGGCAACCCTATAACCATGGGAACAGGTTGTTATCCATGTCAACACAGTTAAACCTGTCACCTTACTTAGTCAAATACACAATACCCCCATGAAGTAGAGACAAAATAAGGAGAAGTTCACCGAACACAAGATGCTATACACACATGTATGTCAATATAGATCCTATGTTTAAATTATGAATTCATGACTATAGTGGACCACCCTGGCGATCAATGTCAGGTCTTGGGAATGGCCTAGCTCTTTAGTTGCTCACAGGTTAGTGTGTTCACCTTGACTTATTGGCCAATTGGTCCTACTAGGCCCTGAGTTAAGATCCCAGCACTACCAACAAGTGAATTGTGGAGTAACAAGCCAAGTGTGAAATTTGTTTTCCTTTTCTCTGAATATCCTTGGTGATCCTGAGAATCCTGGCAAGATGGAGAACATTTCTATAAATCTAGATGCTCTGTGAAAGGATGTCATCAATGTAATACATGGAAGGGGTTTCATCATAGTACAATCAATGGTAAATAAATGAATAAAACAAAAAATACAAGAACAACCACACCAAACATGTATGGACTGAATATCTATAGGTAAGTATAAATCCTATCTTTACAATGTTTATAAATATTATGTTTCCAGGGCTGGGGCTTGAATTCAGGACTAGTGAACAGGCCTGACTTTCTTATCTTCATCCCCATTGCTGCAGGTTTACCCAGATCCTGAGTTCAAATCCAAAGCCTGGAAGAATAAACAGCGTGAATTGCAAGCCAGGGAGCTAAATTTTTTTATTTTACTTTTCTCAATACGGCGCTTGAACTCAGGTCGTGGAAACTCTGCCTCAGCTTTGATCACCGTAGGCTGGGGTACAGCCACTAGATCTACAGCTCCTCCTGGGATCCTAGACCCCCAGGCCTTGCAGGGAAAGCAATGCACAGAAAAAATACGGTCTTTTTATATTTTCTTCCTTTTCATGGTGACCCTCATGGGTCTGAATGACACTGTTGCAAAGGGTACTTCACCTTGCATTGCTGAAGGCTGCCAGACTATCAGGATTAACAATGGAATGTTGTCAAGGTCATGGTTGAATGAATTGATCATGGATGATGCTCTATAAAATTAGACAGCATCATTTCAGGAGGCTGATTGATTTGATTCAATATTTATGAAGCATTGAAAGAATATTATTACTTAAAGGAACACAATAATTTCAGGACACTGATTTCATTAATAGTTTAAAGATGAAAATAATTAATTAATTACATTACATTAATTACATTGAGGCATAATTAATACCCAAGAATTGGTAAGAATGTAGTCTATATAACTGAATAATGTATAGACATCTTTGACACTCTATAAAGATATATATTTATTAGCATACTGCCATCTGTATGTCAATTTTTTCTTATTTTGGTAACCCCTGGGGCTTGATCTGAGGTCCTGGGAACACTCTGTCAGCTCAATTTGCCCCAGGATGGCATGCTAACACTCACCCATTCATGAATTGGGCCTTGTAGGCTTGTAGGCCTTGAGTTCAGATGCCAGCACTACCAACAATGAATCGTGGAATAAGAAGATGATGGTGAAACATGTTTTCCTTTTCTGTGAAAGTCATGGGTGTCAGGAATGAAGTGGAATACATATGCAGACCTATATCCTGTGTAATCAATGTAATCAATGTTTTATGTTCCATAATAGTCAATAAAATAAATGGTCAACACATGAATAAAACAAAAAAAATAACATAACTATACTGAATGCCATATGGAGTCAACCTATGTATATAAATATAAATCATATATGTAAATTGTACATGAATAGGATGTTTTCTAGTGGTGGGGATCTATTTTAGGCATAAGGAACAGACCTGAATTTCTTGACTTCAAGGAGGCCAGCTTCCCATTCCTACACAGTGCAACAGAGTTACCAAGACCATGAGTTTCAATCCCAGTCCTGGCAGAAAAATGGCACCTTTGCAGTATGTGAGGACCAATTCTTATGTATTTTATTATGCCTAAATTTTATGAATGTGATTGTCTAATTGTTTAATAAATAATTAACTAAAATTTATCAGTGTCCTATAATTGTGTATAATTTTATCCTAGAATCATTCAAGAACTGCCCATTCAGTCATAACATACATCACATTCCATTGGTATTCATATAGATAAGAATGAGTTCCTTAGGATCTCCTGCCATTTGGAGGTGGCAGGACCAGGATTCCAACTGTGGGCTCCAGCTCCCACCACTTCAACCTGGGGATAGGGTACTCACCGGTCTGTCCAAGAATATCAGCAAGACCAATGATAAGCCAGGCACCAGTGGCTCTCAGCAGTCCTCCTTGATACTTACAAGGCTGTGATGGGAGGATCATGGTCAAAGTCATCCTAGGCAGGAAAATCCTTGAGACCTCTGTCCAAATTCAGTTCCAACAAAGCCAGAAGCCCTGGGCTCCAGTGTGGAAGGCGAGCCTTGAGCAAAAGCAGCTCACAGACTGTTCCCAGATCCTGAGGTCAAGGTCCAGGTCTGGTAAAAAACAGACATACACAACAATCTTTGCAGCCATCCAGCTAAAGCAGGTCACCCTCTTGTCTCCAACTGAATTGGTCCCTGGGAAAAGGGCTGGGGGAGCTGCTGTCTTCTAGACTCCACCCATGCTGCTTGCATCACAGAATTCCAGCCACACCACCATTATTTCATGGTTCTTTCTGACCAATGGGATACAAGAATGGTGGCCACGCCCACATTCCATGCTGCCCAGTAGCACCTGGATTCCCTAGGTTAGGTTAGTTTACAACACTACCAGCACTTGAGGAAGGTAGAGGTGGCTGAGTGGTGAGGAAGAGACTCAAGCCACTTTGGATTATAGTAGGAAATTGAGATGCCTGCCCACACCACGGCTCCCTCCCCCCTTCCCAAGGTGCAGGATTTCAAACCTGAGGTAATGGTGCTTTGCCAGCCCGCCTAAAGGCCTGACCTGGTCCCTGGCCCTTGTTCTCTGCTCTTGGCCCATCTGTTTTCAATGCCGCTGCCATTGATGCTTGCCCCACCTGGAGCAGCCTTTCCCAGCAGCACAGGTGAGTGGCTGCCCCCAAATCACCACTACCTGTGGTCAGACACCCCTCTGGGGGGCACCATGACCCCCTGCTTATTTCCTCACCCTGGCTCTGAGGAGTCACCTTTCTGTCTTGGGCATTTCTGAAACAGAGACTCAATATATGCTCTGGTTGGACTGGATTGAGGTCCTCCTATCTGGGACAGGTATGTTCCACCAGACCTGGTCCTCTGTAGTTGGGATGGTTGACATGTGGTGCCATGCTCAGTCATGGATTTAGATGGATTATCCCAAACTTTTAGTCCACAGCAGCCAATTCTTGACCACAGGTGAAGCTCTAGGTAGGGCCACAACCATCAGACCTCATTCTCCTCACAGGACAGTTTTGAGGAAACAAGGGATTTATACAGAGGAAACCTCTGAAGCATGGCTTGGCATGGAGGGAGTGGCCTTTAGAGAAGGTTCTCGGCAGTTCTGTGAGCAAATGACAGGAAGATACCCGCAAAGGGCTCAGGTGGGGTCAGTTATTAATCATGCAACAGGTGGGGATTTTGAAACAAAACATGACTCTCTTTCATCATTACCCTCTCCACATGAGGAAGGGGATCCTTCACTGTGTTGAGTTTTGCATCTGGGGAAACTGAGGCACAGAGAAGTCAGGTGATCTCCTTATGACTTCAACTTCACAGGAAGCTCGGCCTGACTTCACTACCATGCTCCCAAGGACAATGGGTGCTATTCAATCCACTTCTTGTGGTAGGAAGTCCACTTCTTGTCAGTTGTGGGGCTTGAACCCTAGGCATGGGCGCTGTTCCTGAGCTCCTCAGCAACAGACTAGTGCTCTACCACTTGTGCCCACAGCACCACTTCTGGTTTTCTGGTAGTTCTTTGGAAAGAAGAGTCTCAGAGTCATTCCTGCTGGGGATGGCTATGAACCATGATCCTCATATCTCAGCCTCTTGTGTACTTAGGATTAGAGTTCTGAGCTACTGGCACCTGAGTTAATTGTAATTCTGACTTTTCTCTCTCTCTTTCACAAAAACTGGTTGAATGGGTGCTGAAGGAGGGGGCCAGCATCCCCATGTGGCTGGAATCCAAGGTGACCCTCTCATTCTGGAGATGGGCTATGGGTCAGGAGCTGTCTCGCTTAGCCTGTTGAAACAGCTCCCAGAGGTAAGACCCACTGTGCCCTGACTAGACTGTGAAATTCATTGTCCATCCAGCCTTACTGGACTTATTGTATTGTATTGCTTTCTACATCATTTTCTAGCACCTGGACAAATTTATGATACATAGTTACTGAATGAAAATGTAATACCTTCTTAGAAAGTCATTTAGGGCTCTGGGAATGTGGCTTCATGGTATGGTGATTGCCTAGCATGGATGAAACCCTGGGTTCAATTCCTCAGTAACACATAAAAAAGAAAAACACTGGAATAAATGCTGTGCCTCAAGTGGTAGAGTGCCAGCCTCGAGCAAAAAAAAAAAGAAAGCTCAGGAATAATTCCCTACCCCTGAGTTTAAGCCCCTGGACTGGCAAAAAAATAGTAAATGGAAAATAAAGAACCCATACTTGAAATATATAATTGTTCCTTCTGTACTGACACCTGACAATGGCCCTTAATTCATGTACTTTACTTATGTTAGGATATTATGTTGAAAAGTTTTGTTCATTAAGGCACAGCAATTAATGCCATGAATGTGCTTAGATGTTAGGTGAAGATTTATTTTGGAAATTCAACGATTACAGGATTTTGTGTCATCACTGCTAATCACAAAGTGAAAATAGTCTGTGTGATTTTGAAATCTTTTTGGTCAGTTTTGGCACCAAAAAGGCAGAGGCTAATTAATAGTTGTGACAGAAAATAAGGAATAACTCCAGATGGAAGGAAAAAATGATAGTAACTAAGTTTACCAGAAACTTGTCTAGAGAATCATTTCTGTTTATTGAAGAACTAGTTGTCAAGTAGGCTTTTCCTCATTGCCTTTAGCATTCTAAATCTCTAGTTCTTAATCTCTGGGTGATAAATGTATCTCCTTCTATGCTGTTCTTTCATACCTTATCTCCTTTGTTTTCTAAAAATCTCATTCTTTCTATATTTCTCTATGAATATTTCCTGATACTAAATACACCTATTCAGATGTCAAAGGATGCTAATGTAAGGGTCCCATAGCTCATAAGTCATTAATGTAACAAAATGGAAAAGGAGGACATATTTACTGCTACTTCAATTTTTCTGAAAAGCTGCTATGTTATCATTTGGTTAAAAATTCCATTCTTTGTCTATAAGTGTCATTCAGTGTACATATATGCAAATATGAGCTGGGTGTTGGTGGTTTACACCTGTAATCCTAGCTACTCAGGAGGTTTAGACTAGAGGATTGTGGTTCAAAGCCAGCCTTGTCAGGAAAGTCCATGAGACCCTAATCTTCAATTAACCACCAGAAACCCGGAAGTGGTGCTGTAGCTAAAGTGGAAGTGCACTCAACTTGAACTGAAGAGCTGAGGGACAGTGCCCAGGATCAGAATTCAAGCCGCACAACCAACAAAAAAGTGAAATATGACTTTAAGTTTCCCCAAAAGGAATGACAAGATCAATAATCTTCCCAAGCAAAAAAATCAATTCCAAAATTATTCAGTTCACCTACTTTTGCTGAGTTATGTTATGGATTCTTTGCTAGACATATCTAAAAACAAATTGTTTAGGGATCCAGGTGGACCCATTGCAACAATGAGATGTACAAGTCGTTATGTCAAAAAACAAACTTTACAACTTTGGTGTGGGGAGGATGGGGTAGAGGGAGAGGGGGAGTGTGGGAAGGGATGGGAAGGAGAAACAAAGAAGAGGCAACAATGCTTGATAAGAAGTGTGCTCGTTATAATGCCCGTGTAATTGTAACTCCTCTGTACGGTATTCTCACAATAAAAAAAAAAAAAAAGAAAAAAAATCAAATATTAGCTTTACAATAAACATCTAATATTTCTTCTTTGAAAAGAGACATCTATACTGTTGATGTCATTTAGCTTTACTCCTACGTGGAACACGAAGTATGAGGCCCCTCCCTTTCTAAATCATGCTTGCAACTTTGTAGAGAGTACAATGGAAGCATAATACTGTTTCCAATGCAAATCAGATAAAAGAGCATGGACTTAATTGGAAAAAAGTCCATCCTGAGAGAGCAGGGATTATACTAGCCATGAACTGGTGGATAAGATCACATTTATTTTCTTTCCTTTACTTATATATTTTTTGTTGGTGGTGGTCTTGGCACTTGAACACTGGGCCTGGGAGCTGTCCCTCTGCTATTCAGCTCAAGGCTAATGCTCTATACTTGAGCCACAGTGCCACTTTCAGTTTTCTTGTAGTTAATTGGAAAAAGAATCTCTGGGACTTTCCTGCCTGGGCTGGATTTGAACCCTATCCGAAGATCTCACCACCACCCACCTTAGGATCACATTTCTTTTTTTTATTTTAATTTTTATTTTTTTTGAACATACTGTACAGAGGGGTTACAATTACATGGGCAAGATAATGCTTACATGTCTTATCAAGCATTGCAGCCTCCTCCTTGTTTACCCTTCACATCCCTTCCCAGCCTGCCCCCCATCACCTCCCCACCCAATCCTCCCCCCCCCCCCGCACCAACGTTGTAAAGTTCGTTTTCGACATGAAAACTTGTACTTCTCATTGTTGCAACAGGTCCACCTTTATCCTTAAAAGACCAGATTTTCCCCATCTCCTCCACAAATTATACCGGCATGAAATAGAGTGAAAGGAGGGGTTATATTGTGGGGGAGGGACATACAAAACAACAAAGAAATAATCTTATAAATGCATTAGAAACAAATGCATGAAAGAAAAAAACGTTAAAATACATATCTAAGGGTGCATTTTCATAACATCACATTATCTGACCATTTCTGCTTGACTCATACATATACTAGATGTTGCAAATAAGGGAAACCATGGGACCTATGTTTCATTGGGCTTGGCTTACTTCACTTAATATAAATTTTTCCAAGTCTTTCCATTTCCTAACAAATGGGGCAATGTCATTCTTTCTGATGGAGGCATAGAATTCCATTGTGTATATATACAACTTTTTCTTGATACATTCATCTACTGGGGGGCATCTGGGTTGGTTCCATATCTTAGCTATGGTAAATATTGCTGCAATAAACATAGTTGTGCTGGTAGCTTTAGTGTGGTCTTCTTTGTAAACATTTGGGTAAATGCCCAAAAGTGGAATTGCTGGGTCATATGGGGAGCTCTATGTAAAGTCTTTTGAGGAACTTCCATACTGCTTTCTAAAATGGTTGAACAAGTTTACACTCCCATCAACAATGAAGTAAGGTTCCCTTCTGTCCACATCCCCTCCAGCATTTGTTGTTGTTAGAGTTCTTGATTTTTGCCATTCTAACTGGAGTGAGGTGGTATCTCAATGATTTGCATTTCTTATATGGCTAGAGAGGTTGAGCATTTCTTCATGTGTCTATTGGCCATCCTTCTTTCTTCTTCAGAGATGTTTTGCTTTAAGTCTTTCACCCACTTATTTATTGGGCAGTTGTTTCTTTGAGGATTTGTTGTTGGGGGATTTAATTTTTTGAGTTCCAAGTATATTTTAGATATGAGACCCTTGTCCGTTGTATGGCTAGTGAAGATCTTCTCCCAATCCGTGGGCTTTCTATTAATCTTGCCAGCTATGTCCTTTGCCATGCAGAAGCTCTGAAACTCCATGCAATCCCATTTGTCCAACCTTTCTTTGATTTGCTGGGTTTCCGGGTCTCTATTAAGAAAATTTCGCCCTGTGCTAAGGAGACCTAGGGTTTCTCCTATTCCATCCTGTAATGTTTTCAGAGTGTCAGCTTTGACTCCGATGTCTTTGATCCATTTGGAGTTGCTTCTTGTGCAGGTTGATCTATAAGGATCTAGCTTTACTTTTCTACAAGTAGTTAACCAATTTTGCCAGCACCATTTACTGGAGAGGCTGTCTATCTTCCATTCTATTTTTTTAGTTCCCTTACCGAAGATTAGATGGCTATATGTCTGTAGGTTCATTTCTGTGTTTTCAATTCTATTCCATTAGTCCTGAGGTCTGTTCTTATTCCAGTACCAAACTGTTTTGATTAATATGGCTTTATAGTAGAGTTTGAAATTTGGTATTGATATTCCTCCCACAGTGTTTTTTCCATTGAGGAGCCTTTTTGTTATTTGGGGTCTTTTATTGTTCCATATGAATTTTTGGATTGCCTCTTCTATTTCCTTGAAGAATGAGGTTGGAATTTTGATAGGTATCGTGTTGAATTTGTAGATAGCCTTTGGAAGTATTGCCATTTTCATGATGTTAATCTTTCCAATCCAGGAGCATGGGAAGTTTTGCCATTTTCCAAGTTCTGTTTTGATTTCCTTTTTCAAGATTTTAAAGTTTTCATCATAGAGGTCCTTCACTTCTTTGGTTAAGTTAATTCCTAAGTATTTTATTTTTTGTGGGGCTATTACAAATGCCGTTGCTTTAGGATCACATTTCTAACAGTGTACACTCAACATATGTAATGTGCATGTTCATCTATCTTTATATGAATTGTTGAGTTAAAAATCTAGGCTACAGCTTAGCCTTTACACTCACAAAATGTTTGTAATTTAAAAGTTGATACTACTGGAGAAATAAAACCTAAGAATGTAAAGGAGTCTGGGAAGTTCAGTTTGCATCCAACCTGGGCAGAACAGTCTTTGAGAAACTATATATAATTAACCAGCCAAAAGCTGGATTGGAAGAAAGGCTCAAGTATTGGAATATCAGTCATGAGCAAGATTGCTGAATAAGATGTTGAGGCTTTTGCATACATACATGCAATCATACAAATATATACAGAAGCACTTATATGTGCACAAATACACATATGAAGCAACTCTCAGAATATGTGGAAAAGTTAGAAAACAGTAGAAAATATGTCCTGAGTAAGACTAGAATCAAGTGATAATTTTTAATTTTAGAAAGTCCTCAAGTGCACTATCTTCAAAAAAGTTTGACTATTACATAAATAGGGACCAGAGATAATAAGAGAGTCAAATAATCATTATTAAAGGGATCAGATCCATGGAGGAATGAATCAGAGACTCCTGCAGGTGCATCTGATAATGTTCATATCCTGTGTCAAATGTTAGAACATCTTTGAAAAGAGTATATGAACACTCTGAGCACTGCAGTGGATAATATTACTGAGAAGTTCAGAATTGCTAGTCTGTATCTAGATTAAATAAATAAGAAACTATGGAGGGGCAATGTGAAACAAGGCTAGAATTCTAGAACTCAGACTAAGATAGGAGATTAGATAGTGGAATTACACAGTGATACCTTCGCTGGACCAGGTAGTATAATTTTGTCTTAATAAAACAAACCAAACAAGAAAGGAATACAAAGTTGGACATTTGGGCTAATTTTGTCATTATGTTTTGAGAAGTCAAGTTTCCTATTGAAATGCAACTCATATATAATCCTCAGTTGTGTTTTAAATGCTCTCTTCATTACAGAACATTCTTAGATGCAAAATGGTTCGTGATTCCCATCCAAAATTTGAAAAAGTAAGTAATCATCACTCTGTTAGATTCCAAGGAAAGGATGAAGGATTACAAAATCTTAAGCCTGGAGAAATAGCAAAGTTAATCTAATGAAGGACTATGTAGATCTTGCTAAATTAGAGTTTAAGTTTAAAATAAATATTTCGGTTTTGATTGTAATTTCATATTCTATAGGATACTTACAAAATTCATTTTAAGTACAGTGTTTAATTGACAAATTTACAAATGTTTCTTGCATTCTATTTGCCTAGAATATTCTTTCATGAGAATTATAGTTAGAACTCAGTTAATAGATAATTCCAACACTTCATGTATAAAATGATAATGTGAATAATGTAGACAGAGTTGCCAACAAATGGATGATATTAATTTATAAATTTAGAAAAAGGGCAATTTTTTAAGCTTTGGTATAACATGGTATGAAGAGAATAATTGTGTGATATCTTTCTTCTACCTGTATGTAAGACAGGAAGCAAATTCCTTAATTGCGTGCCTCTGTATACAGTGAGAAAAATGCTAGGTTTGGGTTTTGTTTTTATTTTTGTTTTTGTTTTATTGGTTTGTCCTATGGCTTGAACTCTGGGACTGGACACTGTCTCTGAGCCTGTTTATGCTCAATGATCGTGCCCTACCACTTCAACCTCAGCTCACTTGTGTCTGTCTTTTGCTGAGAAGTTTATTGGAGATAAGAATCTAGGGATCCTTCCTGCCTGGGTGGGCTTTTGTCAACATCTACTGCATTGGGGTCCCTGGATAATGGTAACGAAATCACCAGGACATAGGGGATGCAGAGTGCAAACAGCAATTGCCACTGCATGCTGTGCTTTATTTAAGTGGTATTTAAAGACAAGCAAGCATGATCTTTGCCAAGATTTGGTCAGAAGACATTCACACAAAAATTTCAACAGATACATTTTTACTTGACCTATGAGACAATGTCTTGGTATATTATTATCTAAACTATTTTAGAGCAAGCTCAAACCACTTCTTCAATATCAGGAAAATGCTTGACCAGCTGCTCATATATGCTTAAGCAAGTAGAAGAGCTACTTCCTCAGCTCCGAGGAGTCTGTGACATGTGTTTTGAGACAGGGAGAAAGAACATTTTCCCTCTCCAGCCCGGCATGCCAAGAGCTTTCCTAATACTCAAACACAGTCCTCAGATAATCCTGAGGCCGGAGCCTGCATCATTCTGCCCCTTTAACATAGACCCTGAGTCTTCACAATGTCCTTCTTTTTTCTTTTGTTTTAAAAGTAAAGCTTTCCACAGGGTTATCATAGACGCTTGCATTGGTTTCATAAAAATGAAATATAACAGTACAAGTGGAAACAAAATAATAACAATCATATAGTGGCCATAGTTTCAGCAAACACCTGCATACGCCTGGATTCAGATGTAAAGTCTTTGCAGGACCTTAAATATGCATTCACATATCCAGATTCTTTAATAGGCAATAGGGCTCGTCTACAGTCCTCATTAGCATTCTCATGAGCCAACATGTGCAGCAGTTGTTGCCGGGAAGCCTCTCCCACAACAGTACGTTCCAATCACTTTCAATCGTGATAAAAATTCAACATAGGGTTTATCAGGTTTTTGAATTACTTTAGTCCAAGAGCCATAATGCTCTCCTACCGGTGGAATCATTTCTCATGCTTCAATACCTATGTCTCTTAACTGCTCATGGATCTCTTCAGGAGAGTTTACTTTTATATGAGCATCCGCATATTGTTCTGTTCCACTTAACATGGGAAACGTTATGATCTGCAGGTGTGGATTACTGCTCTGTGCATTTTGTCTAGCCCTTTTTGTACATAACTCAGTAAACCACATTTGCCATTGTAGGTATTTAGGTGTCTTAAGCAAGGCTCTACAAAGGATCTTCCAATCCATGGGAGCAAAATTATTGTAATGTCGGGCAAGCCCATTAAGCAATTCCTTAACCTAATGAGACTGAGGACCATACAACTGCCTTCTTAAGTTTAGCAATATCATCAACAACAACACCTTCATATCTGGCTGGTTGAGCTATACCATTCATAAGGGGTGGTCGAATTACAGGATAAGAAAAAATAGGCATTTCATCATCAAACTCACTGTATTTCTTTCGGATCCAACCCTTCCAATTGTTTAATAAATGCATCATCAATATTAGAAGCACCATCATTTGTAAATTGTTTACCAAAAATATCATGTACATTAAATTGTAACTGAGCAATCAATTGAGGAGCTGTAGAATTTCCAGATAAATACTGCTGTATTAAATTCTAATCATGTATTTATTACATTTTATATTAGTAATGCAAAAGGTAGTAAAATTCCAATCACTTTTTAACAATAACTGTTTTTCCACAACCAATAACTTTTTTCCTAACCATCGCACTGTCTGTTTAAGAATAATAATCTGTGTTTATAATAGAGCATAAATTTCTACCTGTGAGACCCACAATTCATGTGAATCCTGGTGCTATTCTTCCACAAAGTGCTTAGTTTGTAAGGCAGTGTGTAGGGCAATTCCAGACACCGCAGCAACAGTGGTAATAGAAATTAAGTTTAAGATCACAGATACAATGGCCAATCATACGCTTTGTACGTTTTAGTAGTTTGGTAAAAAAAAATTCAATAACAGTATCCAAAGGATTTTGGGACCATTTTCTTCCTAATTTAACAGGTAGCCAAATATGAGTTCTTTGTTGTAATATCATAGTACTATCACTGTCATTAAAATTAAGAGAAGAATTAACACAAGAATAAGGAGACAATTAAAACAAGAAATAGTAGGAGAAAATGTAAAATTTCCCACTAAAAATACATAAGTCAGAGGTACACAAGCAGTTACATCATAAGATTTGTACAAAGTAAAATTATAAGTGGACGCAGAGTTCGACGTCCCTGAAAATGATCCATTTGATAGCATCACGGGTTTCAGCACCGCTCTGACCTTCCAAAGATGAGTCTGAACAGCAGTGGGTGCAGCCATGAAAGCCCATCGAGCATCTGCAATGCCTCCATCTCCCCAGGCCATCAGTTGATCTCCAGTAAGTGATTCATTAATGGTTTCCAGCATCCTAGTAACATTTGATAAATCACATCTGGTAATATTCCATTCTGAACATGTATTAATAAACTGTCCAAAAGGTCCCCAATTAATAAAATTATTGAACACTTTTCCAAATTTTCCTCTACACTCTTGCCACACAAAAGGCTGATATTTTAAATCAATATAAGTAAAATCGGGACACATAGGTAAGGATAACTTGCCATCAAAGGTGACACTTTCCCAGCTACTATTAATGGACCAAGTAGTTAATCGCTGCAGCTGTGTTCTAGAATTGGAAGTGCATTTCCCAGGTAAAACCCAATGTTGCCAATTCATAACTAAACATGGAGGAGGCCCCAGACAAACAGGCAAGGGATGAGTATAGTAAGTAAAATTTAAAAAGCTACCATCATCTTTATTGTAAAATGTCAAATTATTCCAAGGAGGAGACAAAACAGCAGGAACATTATAGACGGTTATATCCATGTCTCCCCAAACAACAGGTTCCAATAAAGGAGGGTTAGGAACAAAGGCCCAATAAGTTAAATTAGCATTAGCATGGACAGAGTTTACAGTAAGCAGGGCACACATGGCCAAGAACAAGTTCTCAGTCGTGACAGGTTTACCATTGCCTTGTAACATCTTTTGTCCTTCTCCAGTCAACTTTTTAACCTGCCCCCAGATGGGCAGTGGGGATTTCTTTTTCCTCAACTGGTGGCCGATTCCTTGCAGGATACGGGGCTGTCCTCACTGGGCCTCGTCTGTATCCATCAGGCAGGAAGCTAGTATTGTTTCCATCCTGTGTAGAAACAAAACCCTATCCTCGCCCCTTATGAAATAATGTTCCTAGTTGCTATTCTGCATCCAATGCAATCTTAATCCATATGGGAGCATTTAAATAAGGTTTTTCTGATACTTGTTCAAAATGGCACTCAGCTCTAGTTAAAATATCTCCTTGTGGTAAGTTTAAAATATTAAGAACAAAAAGAGCTTGATGTAAAATTATTTTAGGATTTTGCATGGAAAACCACAAAATATTCATACCTTCATCCAAACTTTTTCTCCTTTTAAATTTTTTGATTTGTTGTTTTAGTGTTCAACTATGCTTCAGCAAGCAGAAGAGATACTTCCTCAGCTCCCAGGAGTCTGTGACATTTGTTTTCAGATAGGGAGAGAGAACATTTTCCCTCTCTAGCCTGACATGCCAAGAGCTTTCCTAATACTCAAACACAGTCCTCAGATAATCCTGAGGCCAGAGCCTGCATCATTCTGCCCCTTCAACATAGACCTTTAGTCTTCACAATCTTTGAACTGTAATCTTCCAATCTTCACCTCCTGATTATCTATGATAGTTAAAACAGTATAAACATAAATAATATTTTCAAGAATACCAGTGGAGGAAAAATGATGCAACCCTGTTTATAGTGATGTTCTTTCCAGAATATGGAGGGCATCACATTAGCAGAGGTGCAGTGTATTTTCACAATGGACATAAGCTATTCTTGATATGAATTAAGGGAATTTTGAGGTGCACCCTACAAGTTGGAAACTGGTGGGCTAGGATGACTTTATGGCATGAACCCTGTGATTGATGGTCATAGAAATAATAGCTTAATCTGATAAACAACTGCTAACTCTTGAAGAATTAATTATCACATGCTTCATAGTTTTATCCCATATCAGAATGTGGCTCTTTTTCTGTTCACTTCTCAGTCTGTAACACCCCATTGGAAAATGCATCTACTATAGAATTACATAACATACAAACAGGTATATTTTGAATCTCTCAGGTATGGAATGTTCAGAATTTGAAAATAAGTAGTTATTAGTCATAGGAATTTTGAAGAACATATACATTCTGTCCTATTAACAACTTATTTACTTTTAAAAGTTATGGGTTTCCATAGAATGAAACTGTTTTCTGTTTTAGTATAACAAAGTATTAATTTATTCTATTTTCAAAATATTGGCAAGTATATTGTGAAAAAATTGTCTAGTTGGATATCATTCAAGTTGATGACCCTCTGATAAAGAAGAGGTAATTAATTCAAATTAGATGCCATATAATACTGATTTTTTAAAAAGTTACTACATAAAGAATAATATTTACTCTACCAAAACAGTGAAATTTTAATTCATCAGCTTATTTTTTAAATTTAATTTTAATGTGAAAGTGATGTGCACTGTGGTTACAGCCATTGTAAGGTAGTGAATACATAACTTTTCAAACTTGTTATCCCCTCTCTCATTTTTCTCAGTTTTTCCTTCACCCTAATACCCCTCCCAAGCTGTAATGTACATTTCCAAATTATTGTGTTGTGAGAATTGCTATTGCATTGGTTTGCTGTTTGTCCTTTGTCTCGCCATTTTTTTTTGTTCCTGTTCCCTTCCCTAATTAAGGTAAATGTATACACAATACACAGGGTACCAAAAATCAAACACAGCAGGGGATAAACCATAGGGGAAAATCTCAAAGAAAATAGAGATCACATAGTACATCAAAAAAAGCAACCGCAAATAAATATCTGTTTCCATATCTTGGAGTTCATTTTGCTCAGCATCAGCTTATATGGTCAAATATATACATAACAAAGCCCCTGGAAAATAGTAGTTTCATGGACACTATATCATGAAAACAACATGTCAACTGTTTTTGATGGTAAAGGTGGGATTAAGATTGGTGAATTCACGATTTTGATAAAGGAATTTCAAAATATTTAAGAATTTATGACAGGTAAATTTTAATTGTTCAAACTTTTTAACAACTTAGCTTATTAAGAAAATTTAACATTTTCTGGGAAAATAAGCTTTCATGCAAAGAAATCCATGGAGACTTAGCTGAGAGGGAGCAATGTGGGTGAATATGGCTCATTTTCACACTAAACAAACAAACCTCACAAACCTTGCTGTGAATCCTGTAGGTTCCCTTGAGAATTGTCCTTACACAGGAAATATACTCTCACTGTGTAAAACAAAGTTGTAGTGGAATTTAAATTCAAAATTCTTTTTAAAAAAGACATCAAAATTTGTGAATTGACATTTAATTACCAAACAGTAATTCTCTGAAAAAGAAGGAAATATAATTCAAAATCACTTGACTTTATTAAAAGTAAGAGAAAAGAGTAATGAAGAGAGATGAGAGAAACCATAGAGGACTGTTTTCTCTCCGGTGGTGTAATGGGTTCTTGATCTTGATTCTTCCATTCTATCTTCATAAGCTATGAAGCCACAGCTCAGGACTGGAGTAACCAGTTCAGACAAAGAATACTCACAGAATGGGGGCTGGGAAAGTGGCTCAGTGGTAGAACGCTTGCCTTGCATGCCTGGGGCCCTAGGTTCAATTCCTCAGCACCACATAAGCAAAAAGAAAAAAGCCGGAAGTGGAGCTGTGGCTCAAGTGGTAGAGCGCTAGCCTTAACCAGAAGAGCTAAGGGACAATGCCCAGGACCAGAGTTCAGGCCCCACGACCGGACCAAAAAAAAAAAAAAAAACACACACACACACACACACAGAAGAAAATATTTGCAGTAGATGTATGTGATTTATAACCTTAGACAATCTATTTAAATCTCTTCAAAATTCTCCCCTACCCTAAACTGCCCTCTTTGAACAGCTTTGTCTACTTTTCCCAAGACTACCCTTCATTAACTGCTTAAAATTTTGTGAGGTCATATACATACTTTCTAGAGATTGCAGTTTGTTTGTGATTTTTGTGTGTTTTTGTTTGTAGATGTGTTTTTAACTGAATTTCAAAAGGTTGTGCAAGTGTGTTACAATTAAATATGTCCATCTAATTGTCCAATGCTCTTGGATCAGAGTCACTCCTATCATTCTCAACCAACCCTTTCTCCAAGATTTATTTCAGATTTACCACTTCCTTTATTACATGTGTAATTGAGTATTCTAGCTGTACTTGCCCCTTGTTCCATTTTTCATTCATTCTATGTCTTTACTATTATTCCTTTCTGGTTTCAACTTCCTGATATTCATTCTATTAAACTGTCTGTTAATATTTTGAAAGGTTTATATACATTTCATGGAGTTTCAATCCTACATATACTTAAACTGATGTCAGCATATACTTCCATAATTCATTCATCTGTAATAACAATTTGCAAGACTGGAGACGTGAAGCACCTAAACATGATTTTATTCTCATCTTTTTGGAAGATTAATCTTTAGTCAACAAGAAAGTTTAAAAATCGCTTAGAATTTATAGCTAACTACCAGTTTTTATAAATGGCTTTGTGCAATGGTGTGTGATTATTTTATTTTATATAGGATATTTTCTACTACCTATAAGTTTTGGAAAAAGAAGAAAACTAAAATTTACTACTATAGAGGAATATGATAGAAATAGAAGATAGATTTTAGGTTTGTCACATCTCTGATCAGTACCCACATTCAAGACTTAAAGTCATATTTCTTACTATGTTAGATAGGGAAAATATATGATAAGGCAACACATGCTAAGGCAACTATTAATGACTTTTTAAAATGTACCTTCTTATGTGATGAAATTTACTTTATTAGCTAATATTTGGGTTTGAATTATAGGAGGCTGATCTTTTTAACACATTTCTGGAAGGCACCTACTGAACAACGCAAATGGTGGGAGATACTATTTCTACACTTTAATGAATGGTTGAACTTATTTTGCATTAGTGCTGGGTAAATAAATGAACTCTATTGTAACTTGATTCCTACACTTGAAAAACTTTTAATGTCACTATCATCTACTTGTCAAGTGTTATTTTGGTGAATATGATTCTAGAAAGTTTATTTGAAAAGGAATATACTTGAAGGAGATTAAATGTAGGTTATCATTGGTTTGAGAATTAAAACATTTTTATACTACAGAACCAAGTTTTACTGAAGTACCAGTGTTTTGAAGCACTAGGGTCTTCTCAATTTGTTTTTTTAAATTATATTTGACATCTAAGTCTAGCCTTCCTAGCCTTGGTAGAACAATTATGGATCTATCATTCCAGGAAATTTTTTGGCCTACTTATGCTGGACTGAAATCTTTCATTCATCATTAGGAGAGAGGTATTAAAAATAATCTTGTGACATTTGTGATTTTGTTTACTCGTATGGGCTTGTCATCTGTAAATTGAAAGTTTGAACTACAGTACTTTCACTCATATTTTGTGGTCTGCTCTTTCATTTGAAGTTGCCTTAAATTTCACAATTGCTTACTGCTAATTACTGCAAGGAATTGGGGCCCTGAAATATTATAGGAAATGAAAAATTGAGATGGGTCTTCAATTACTTTCTGTTAGCATGTTGGATGGGCCAAGGTGAGAAGACTTGCCATTGTTATCGGATGATGCAGATAACCTGGGACCTGGTATCCTCGGACCCGTGGGTACTGCAGAAGAATAATAGCTTTTAGGCATAATATGGAGAAAAACACTTTGGGACCAGCGAGTTAATACAATAAACACAGCAGCAGTGTAAAATCTCTTCTAGATTAGAGGAAAACAATACTGGTTGTTTTTTTTTTTTTTTTTTTTACTATGTGAATTCAGAAGACCAAGAACACTTAGAAGGTATCACAAGTTTATACCAAAGACATTGCATTGATACTTTTTATATTCGAATATATATTCTAAACCTAATTATTTATGTTCCAATCTATTTATGGGAATAAATTTCAATTTATTTGTCAAGTTATAAATTAATTCTAGTAAGATTCACTGTGTGAAACTTAAGATCAGCTCATATAAATATAAAATATATAAGTATATATAATATAAGAAATTGTTATGCATTGTTCTGTTGTGGTTAGGGTATCAAAGGCAAATCTGTTTTAAAGTATTATTCCATTATCTCTACCTCAGTTTTTGGTAGAGTTAGACCTAAAGCTTTACCATTTGTAAATGTAAAGCCTGGAGGCAAGAGGAAACACTTTGATTAAAACATTACCAATTTAAGGCCTAATATCGAGGAGAAATATATAGACTTCTCCAGGAGCTATGGAAATATTTGGTGATAGAAAGTAGTGTAAGTTTCTGCCTGGTTGTATGGTAGACAGGCCCAGGATATTAAGTAAACATGCATATGAACAACTTTTTCACCTTCTTGGCTTTAACTACTTTTGAAATAATAGGTATAATAAACAATTATATATATATAGTTGTTGTTTGGGTCTGGTTGTGGGGCCTGAACTCTGGGCCTGGGCCCTGTCCCTCAGCGCTTCAGCTCAAGGCTAGTGCTCTACCACTTGAGCCACAGCACCACTTCCGGCTTTTTTCTTTTTCCTTATGTGGTGCTGAGGAATCAATCCCAGGGCTTCAGGTATGCAAGGCATGCACTCTACCACTGAGCCAGCTTCCCAGCCCAAACAATTATATTTTGATAAAATACCTTCTATTCTGAACAGTTCGGTCTGAAGTGTTCATCTCTCTATGATCCTTTGTAACTAAGATTAGTTTTGTTCCAGTAAGACAATCTATGCTGTCAGTGTAAGATATTCTGGTTGGTCTGTTCCTACATGGAAGAAGGGTAAGGGTCAGGAAGATATTTGTGCCACTGAGACCTCACTTAGGAAATTTTAAGCTGCAGAAGTTTAGAAGTAGATCTTAACCAAGGCTTACTTTGAATCCATTAGCTCCACAAAGATAACTCAGTTGATAAATAAGTACTTGAAAAGCCATCACCTTTGGACTTAGCTGTAAACGCTTCAAAATATGATCAAATTTAAAATGAAAATGACAAAATAGTCATTGACAAAAAATTGCAAATGTGAATAATCGACCAAACAATATAATTTTTCCACTATAGACAGAAATTTAGAGAGATATGATCAATAGCATTTTTAGGAACAATAAGGGTTCCTTGTTACAAATAGGCAACCATGGATATGTGCCTGTATAAACATTGCATCAATAACTACTTAAATTTAGAGGATACTACATGCTTCAGCAGCAGGTCTACCCAAATTACAACAATACAGAGATTAAAATGGTACTTGCCCAAGGATGGAATGAAAATTTGTGAAGTATTCCATATTTTTCATTCTTCAAATGCAAGAAATGAAAAACAGTTGTTAAAAAGTTGATTACAAAAATACAAGTGTAACAATACATGTAATTCATAGAATTAAAGGTTAGTTTGACATGTGTATTAAATCTTCACCTTAGAAAGGCCCTTACATAGCATAACCTTTATAAAACTTGAAATTAGATAACATTGTCATTTTATCCCAAAGAAATAAAATTTAAACCATGCTCATAGAGGGTTCCGGGAAGATGGTGGAGGAGAAGCTGAAGGTTAAACAAGCTCTTGCATAGAAAGCAGTTTTAGAGTTCTAGTGAACAGTCCTAAGCCAGAGAATCACACCAAGTGTGTCATCACAGTACACAGAGTTAGGCCAGAGAGGGAAAATCCAGGCAAGGAGACAGATCTGAGCATTTGCCAGCAGCTTAGGCAGCAGCGGCGGCCATAGTCACCATCCTGTAACACAGAGAGTCCAGGACAAAGGAGCCAGATGCGGTGGGTGAGCAGATTCTACTCAACACCAGCAAGAACTGACAAGGAGCAGACATCTTCATCCTGCAGTTCACAGACCAGAGACGACCCAGGAACCAAGACTCGGCGAAAGTAGAAGCCTAACGTCCTCACTCCTTCTCAGGGAGCAGAGGAGAGAAGGCCACCCCTCCCCCCCAGATCCGGACATCTCCATCTTGGATACTGACAAAGCTCGGTGGAGCTGCTAGCTCCAACTAAGGCCTTGGAAGAAAACTCGAGTCATTTAGCAGGTCACAAGAACCTAAATTGACCTCCCAGACTCAGCTTCACCCAGAGAAATGTCACCCAGCTCAGGCGCAAGCCCTAGGAATGGCTTTCTTCACTGGGTAATCAGAGCCAGAGGCTGCCCCTCCCGTAAGCAGCCTTGCCAATCAATTGAAATTCAGTAAATATAAACCCAGAGAGTGGCTCCAGCCTGGGCTCGTGAGTTTCTAACAAGCTAGCCCCCGGGAAAAGCTAATGTTTGCTGAAAAGTCTCAACTCTACCCAGAACCTAACCTCATCAGAGCTTATCCAAACGAGGAAAAAGCCATCTCCCTCTTTTGTGATAAAGCAGATCCCCCTCCCATTGAACTAACCTGAGAGGAGGATCACAAAATCCTGGGTAAAGCAGCATTTTTTGGCCTGTTCAAACAAACTGACTTAAGAAACCAACCAAGCCACAGGAAAATCAAACACCACAAGCAGATCAGAGACTCCAACAAGAGGCTGGTTACAGACACAAGGGAGATACAGGATTTTTCCCACCACTCCCCAAACAATCAAAATATTTTTTCTTTTTTTTTGTACATTTTATAAAAAAATTTCTAAAACTTTTTAATTTTTACCTTTTTTGAAAAAAAAATGTTTCCTAGTAACTTTTTTTCCCTCTTATACTTTTTATTTTAGGGGCATATTTGTGTGTGCGTTTTTCTTTCTTTTTTCTTCTTTAAAAATTTTTTTTTGTGTTTTGTTTTGCTCTATTAAACTTCTGATCTTTTATTCTTTCTTTCTTATCCTTTTCACCTTTTTTTCTCTTTCGTTCTTTTTTATGTGACTTGTTTTTCTATACATCCTCAGATATACCCATAGTCGATTATTAGACCTTATCCTCCATTGTGTACACACTTAATCCACAAATTTATTACTCAGTTCAAAACCTCTTAGACTTAAATTCCTTGATAGCAGTACTACCTCTTTATACCTATATAATATTTTAAGTATTTTTGTTTTTAAATTTTTCACATCTCTTTATATCCCTCCCCTTCTGCATTATATGCATGTTCTTCTCTCAATATTTCGTTTTCGAGTCTACATAATATTTTTAATTTTTACTTTTCTATTTTTTCTGGTCTCTTTTTTCCCCCTTTCTCTTTCTTCTTTTTTTTTTCTCTCTACTTTCATCCTATTCAACCTATTTCCGGTTTTGAGATTAGGACTTAGTTAACTCTCCCTGTGCCTTCCCACATCTCTCTATTCCTATTTTTTACCCACATTTCTCCCTAAACCTAATAATTTCTGGTTTGCCAAATTCGCATTTGCGGTTTGTAGCCCATTAATATATAGTTGTTTGACATTGAATAGATGTATCCATTGAACGAGATTGTATCTGCAAACTATTGACTGTGCAAATACAGCCTTTGGTTGATGCTTGCCTTAAGTTAGTGTTCTAGCACAAAACTGGTGTTTCATTCATCCCAAATTGGCAGAACAAACCTGAAAAACACAAGAAAAATGGCAAGTCCGGGTATCTCAACTTCCACTCATGGTAATCGGGACAGAACAGATAATGAATAATCCAGAGGAGAGAAAAGATTAATCACCTATAAAGGGAAACCAATTAGAATCACCTCAGATTTTTCAGCAGAGACAATCAAAGCAAGAAGAGCCTGGAATGATGTATGCCATGCCCTAAAGACAAACAACTATCAACCAAGAATACTGTACCCAGCTAAACTCTCCTTTATAACTGAAGGCCAAATAAAAACCTTCCATAGCCAAGAAAAATTGAAACAATACATCTCCATCAAACCAGCCCTACAAAAGATTCTTAAAGATGTCCTAAACATAGAAAACTAACAAGACCACAATATAGGCCAAGAAAATGCACCCAAACTGAGAATCCAAGAAGATAGGAAGAACCCAGTTTTCATAGACCCCAAGAAGGTAGATAACATGGCCAGAACTCCCAAATACCTCTCAGTCCTATCTCTCAACATTAACGGACTTAATTCTCCAATTAAGTGACATTGACTGTCTTGTAGGACTAAAAAGCAAGACCCTTCTATCTGTTGCCTTCAGGAGTCACATCTTGCTGTTAAACACAAAAACATTTTCAATGTTAAAAGCTGGAACAAAATCTACCAAGCAAATGGCCCCCATAAACAGGCAGGAGTTGCAATCCTAATATCAGATAAAATAAACTTCCAATTAAAATTAGTGAGAAGAGATAAAGAAGAGGTAAAGAATGTCGCTACATATTAATTTGAAATATCTATTCGAAAAACAATGGAGCACCCAAATTTAACCAAGAAACACTACTTTCACTCAAATCCCACAGAGATCCAAAGACAATAATTGTTGGGGATTTTAACACACCACTCTCCCCACTAGATAGATCAACTCTGAAAAACTCAACAGAGAAACCGCAGATATAAACAACTGCATAGATCAAGTATTTTTAACAGACATCTATCGAATATTTCTCCCAGCAGCATCAGAATACAAGTTTTTCTCAGCAGCACATGGAACATTTTCTAAAATAGACCACATTTTAGGCCACAATGCAAAATTGTCCAAATTCAGAAACATTGAATTTATACCTTGCATTCTCTCTGACTACAAGGGAATAAAATTAGAATGCAACACCAAAAGCCACCAAAGAAAGTCTTGTAACACATGGAGGCTGAAGAACACACTGCTGAATCATGAGTGGGTCATGGAAGATATTAGAAAGGAAATCCAAATGTTCATGCTATTCAACAAAAATGAGCACACAAATTACCATCTCATCTGGGACACAGCAAAGGCAGTACTCTGAGGCAAATTTATTCCTCTGAGCTCCTATATCAACAAATAGGAGAGATCTGAAACCAACAATTTAATGAGATATCTGAACCACCTTGAAAAAGAACACCAAGATATACCCCAATATGATAGATGGAAAGAAATAATTATTTTAATTAATTAATTAATTTTAATTAAAGTTAAATCAATATTAAATGAATTAGAATCCAATAAAACTATTGGAAAAAACCAAAAAAACAAAGAGTTCGTTGCTCGAAAAAATTAACAAAATTGACAGGCCCTTCACAAATCTTATCAGAAAAATAAGCGAACACACCCAAATAAATAAGCTCAGAAATGAGAATGGAAACATCACCACAGAAACAACCAAGATTCAGAACATTATAAGGGAATACTTCTCAAAACTTTATGCTAATAAGTTTGAGAATTTGGTAGAAATGGACCTTTTCCTAGCAAATATTGACATGCCAATACTAAAGCAAGATGAGTTAAACCATCTTAACAGGCTCATATCAAGCATTGAAATAGGAACAGCAATAAGAGACCTCCCATATAAGAAAAGTCCAGGTCCAGATGGTTTACAGCAGAATTCTACAAGACCATTAAAAGCAGAGCTCACAGCAATACTACTCCAAACCTTCAATGAAATAGAACGAGAAAGTTCACTACCATACACATTCTATTAAGTCATCATAGCTCTCATCCCAAAATCAGGCAGGGAATAATGAAAGAAAGAGAACTATAGACCCATTTCATTGAGGAACATTGATGCAAAACTTCTCAACAAAATTTTGGCCAATCGACTTCAACAATGTATCCAGAAAATCATACATCACAATCAAACAGGATTCATTTCAGGGATGCAAAGCTGGGTCAATATTCACAAATCAATTAATGTAATTCATCACATCAACAGGAGCAAGGATAAGAACCACAAGGTTATCTCAATATATGCAGAAAAAGCATTTGACAAGATCCAACACCCCTTTATGTTGAAGGTTCTGGAAAAATTAGGAATTATGGAACATTCCTCAATAGAATAAGGGCTATATATGACAAACCTACAGCCAACATTATACTTAATGATGAAAAACTAAAGCCATTTCCTCTTAACTCAGGAACAAGACAAGGATGTCCACTATCACCACTTCTCTTCAATCTAGTATTAGAATTCCTATCTACAGCAATAAGACAAGATGCAAACATAAAGGTGATACAAATAGGGAAAAAAGAAATAAAACTCCCCCTCTTTGCAGATGACATGATCCTGTATTTAAAGAATCCCATAGACTCCACTCCCAAATACTCAAGTTGATTCAAAACTTTGGCAAAGTAGCGGGGTATAAAATTAACCCCCCAAAATCAATGGCTTTTCTGTATGCCAACAATGAGAAAAGTGTGGCTGAAATTAGGAAAACAACGCCATTTGTAATAGCCCCACAAAAAATAAAATACCTAGGAATTAACTTAACCAAAGAAGTGAAAGAACTTTATGACCAAAACTGTAAAAACTTGAAAAAGGAAATCAAAACAGAACTTAGAAAATGGGGAAAACTCCCATGCTCCTGAATTTGGAAAGATCAACATTGTTAAAATGGCAATACTTCCCAAGGCTATCTACAAATTCAATGCGATACCTATCAAAATTCCAACCTCATTCTTCAAGGAAATAGAAGAGGCAATCCAAAAATTCATATGGAACAATAAAAGACCCCAAATAACAAAAACGCTCCTGAACAGAAAGAACACTGCTGGAGGAATATCAATACTAAATTTCAAACTATACTATAAATCCATAGTAATCAAAACAGCATAGTAGTGGCACAAGAACAGACTTCAGGACCAATGGAATAGAATTGAACACCCAGAAACGAACCTACAGACCTGTAGCCATCTAATCTTCGATAAGGGAACGAAAAAAATAAAATGGAAGAAAGACAGCCTTTTCAGTAAATAGTGCTAGCAAAATTGGTTAACTACTTGTAAAAAATTAAGGCTAGATCCTTATATATCACCGTGCACCAGAAGCAACTCCAAATGGATCAACGTCTCGGAGACAAAGCAGACACTCTGAAAACATTACAGGATGGAATAGGAGAAACCCTAGGTCTCCTTGGCGCAGGCCGAAATTTTCTTAATAGAGACCCAGAAAGACCAAAGAAAGTTTGGACAAATGTGATTGCATGAAGTTGCAGAGCTTCTGCATCGCAAAGGACATAGCTAGCAAGATCAAAAGAAATCCCACAGATTGGGAGAAAATATTCACTAGCCAAACAATGGACAAAGGTCTCATATCTAACATATACTTGGAATTCAAAAAATCAAACCACCCAACAACAAATCGTCAAAGAAACAACTGCCCAATTAATAAGTAGGCTAAAGACTTAAAGAGAAACTTCTCTGAAGAAGAAAGAAGGATGCCCAATAGACACATGAAGAAATGCTAATCCTCCCTAGCCATAAAAGAAATGCAAATCAAAACAGCATTAAGATACCTCCTCACCCCAGTTAGAATGACAAAAATCAAGAACTCTAAAAACAACAGATGCTGGAGGGTATGTTGGTGGGAGTCTAAACTTGTTCAACCACTTTGGAAAGTAGTATGGAAGTTCCTCAAAAGACTCCTCATTGAGCTCCCCTATGACCCAGCAATCCCACTTTTGGGCGTTTACCCAAATGTTTACAAACAAGACCACACTAAAGCTACCAGCACAACCATGTTTATTGCAGCATTATTTACTATAACTAACTTATGGAACCAACCCAGATGCCCCTCAGTAAATGAATGGATCAAGAAAATGTGGTATATATACAAAATGAAATTCTATGCCACCATCAGAAAAAATGATATTGCCCCATTTGTTAGGAAATGGAAAGACTTGGAAAAAATTATATTAAGTGAAGTAAGCCAAGCCCAAAGAAACATAGGTCCCATGCTTTTCCTTATTTGCAATATCTAGTACATGTCTAAGTCAAGCAGAAAAGGACAGATAACGTGATATTAGGGAAATGAACCCTAAGGTATGTATTCGATTGTTTTTTTTTCTTTCATGAGATTGTTTCTAATGCATTTATAAGATTATTACTTTGTTGCTTTGTATGTCCCTCCCCCACAGTATAACCCCTGCTTTCACTGTATTTGATGTCGGTGTAATTTGTGGAGGGGAAGGTGAAAAACAAATCGTTTAAATAAGGATACAGGTAGACCCGTTGCAACAATGAGAAGTACAAGTTGTTATGTTGAAAACGAACTTTACAACTTTGGTGGCCGGGGTGGGCGGGGAGGGGAGGTTAGGAAGGGAAGGAGTGGGGAGGATGGGAAGGGATGGGATGGGGAATAAAAAAATGGTTTTTTTCTTTCATGTGGTTGTTTCTATCACATTTATAAGATGATTTGTTTGTTGCTTTATATGTCCCTACCCCACGGTCTAACCCCTGCTTTCACTGTATTTGATGTTGGGATAATTTGTGGAAGGGAAGGGAAAAAATCAAATCATTTAAACAGGGATATAGGTGGACCCTGGCAACAACGATATGTACAAGTCATTATGTTGAAAAATGAACTTTACAACTTTGGCCTGGTAGATGGTAGGCAAGGGTAGGTGGTAGGGGAAGAGTAGGTGGAGGTGAAGGGTTGGGGGTGCGAGATAGAAAGGGATGGGAAGGAGAAAAAATCGTAAATTTTTTAAAAAATAAAAAAATTAAAAAAGAAATAAAAGAATATAAGGACCTTAGGAAAAGGAATCTTAAACTTTTTCTATATGGCTTCTAATCTGAAAGGACACATTTATTAATGAACCTATACATTATAAAACAATGTAGACTTCAAAGTACTATATCTAGAAGACAATGAAATTGATTATGGACTTTATACAAACATAGATACTTTTTGTAGACAAAATATCTTTAGTTTCTATACTATTCATTTCAACCGATAAGTTAAAATTAAAAAAAACCACAAACTCTGCAGAAATCATTATAGATGCATACAAACAACTCTTGAATATATTTTAACATCAAAGTCAGGCAATTCAAGTGGAAGAATACTATGCAATCCATCAATTTTTAAATTAAGATATTGCTGTTGCTTTGTATATGAAAATATTTTGTAGGGACACAAAGGATGGACTGGCACTTTTGAAATTTAAGAAACTTAACCAAACTATTTCTATGTAGGAGAACAATTTGTACAGCCATCCACAACTTCAAGGAGGTAGTGATACATACTTATCCTTTTGGTAATATCAAATGCAGTTTCTTCCAAGTTGTTCTTCAGGCCCCGTTTGATATTTTGGTTCAACAGAAGGAGATACAGAGTATCTTTGCTATTTCTATTTCCAGCAGCAAGATGCAAGGGTGTCAAGAGGCCTTTAGTTTGGGGATTGGTATCTGCATCATGATGGAGTAAGAAAGAATCCGTTCTGGTATTATTCCACATATAAGCACTGTTCAGGGGTGCCAAGCCATTCAGAGTTATTGCATGAATATCTGCCTTGAGCTACCAACTCATGGACAATGTCTAAATGTCCACTCTAGGCTTCCCAATGAAGAGGGGTATACTTACCTCATCCCTAGTATACATATGAGTGGCCTTTTTGAAAAGTAGTCTCAGCACTGTAGTAAGCCAATTTCGACATACCAAAGAAAAAATTTGCATGGTTTCTTCTCCATTATTTTCTTGCAATTGATACCATTCCTCACGTTTTTATATTATTCCTTGTCTTCATCAGAATTGCCTAACCAGAGGCTTTGAGTACCAGTGGGAATGAGGTGTCCATGTATTTCCCCAGTAGTTCACATTGGTTGAACTGGTCAGAAAAATCCGGTGAATTTTCTGCATATGTTTTTTCACCATGATTTATTTTCTCTTTTTCCATTTTTATTATTCTAAATTATTCTAACTGGAGATTAGTGAATTGATAGAGAGCAGAAGAAAGATTTTCCTCCGTATTCAAATGCAGACTGAAAATATGGACCAGTGGTGTCTTCATGTGCAGCTTATTCTAGGAAGGAGAAAATAGGAAACAATGCCTTCTACGTAAATGATTTGGGAAATAACATGATATAGTTTAAGAGATTTTACTATTCAATATATGAGCTTTAAGAGCTTTCTAATAGTTCCATTATTTATTGGTACCCAACATTAGAAAAAAAATGTATAATACAGTAGTAAAATAGAAGTCATTTGCATGACTATTTAAATTCCTTTTTTTTAAAGACACTTGGTTTCATCTAAAAAAGTAGGCCTATCTATTGTCCTCAAGTGTTTTTGGTGATTGAAGATGCTTAATAAGTCAAAATGTATTAGTAGTCCTTTGATATCAATTAAATTTCATTTTTCTTCTTGGAGAATATAATGATCAAAGCAATAGTTCAGAATCAGCAAGCAATAGTTCAGCATCATGCTGCCAGTGCAAGTGAATCACCAGTAAGTAATCCTCGATACCATTTTCCACAAAGGTTTTTCACAAATATAATCTGCCTGCTTTCTCTAGCTGCTTTCCTAGCCTGGACCTGTTCTTTCATTGTGCAGGAAAAGTGTGATTCAACTGATTTCAGTCATTTTTATTCTTATAATTATCAAGGATTTAGATGATTTTTTAAAAAAATTAGTTGTGGGGCCTGAACTATGGGCTTCGGCACTGTTCTTGAGCTCTTCAAATCAAGGCAAGCGCTCTACCACTTGAGCCACAGAATCACTTCTGTGGTTCTGTTTATGTGTGCTGATTTGGGAAATGGTAGAGCAGAAAGTGAAATGATGCAACCAAAAATATAAAAGCAAAATAAATTAGGACAATTATGGAGCAACCATATTGTCTATGAGAATCATGAAAGAGAGAGAGGAAGAGAGATACAGATGTGCAATGACCTATCTAGACACAAAATCAATGCTTCTGATCTATTTACAAAGCAAACAATTTTATTTTTTATTTGTTAAAAGAGATGGAAATAGAATTTATGTATTTACTTGAAATTAATACAAACATTTTTAGTTGCCTACATAAAGAGACATAGCTCTGACCAAATTACAGACAAAATCTTAATCCTTGGTCTGAGAAGGTGGCTAAGTGGTAGAGTGCTTTTCTTGTAGCTTAATACAGTGCGGATACTACTTGCCAAAAAGGCCACTCATATGAATACTAAGGATGAGGATGAGTATACCCCTCTTCATCGGGAAGCCTAGAGTGGACACTTAGACATTGTCCATGAGTTAGTATCTCAAGGCAGATATTCATGCAGTAAATCTGAATGGCTGGACACCCCTGCACAGTGCTTATATGTGAAACATATTGCAGCACAAACACACACACACACACACACACACACACACACACACACACACACACACACAAATCATCAGATTTCTTCTTAAGGATTTTTTGTGTATGGTCTTAAGAAGAAATTTACATTACTAACTTGAATTTCTGACAGAACAATATAATCACTGTACATCTTGCTTCTATACTCTCAATATTAAATTGCTATCTAAGTATGTGCAATAGATAAGTATAGGAAAAAGTAGGAGCCACACTGGTGGCTCATGTCTTTATTCCTAGCTAATCAGAAAGACAAAATCTGATGACTGTGGTTTGAAACCAGACCAAGAAAAATAGTCCATTAGATTCTGGTTTGAAAGTAACCAGCAAAAGCTAGAAATGGAGCTTACAAGCAGTAAAATGCTAGCCTTGAGAAAACTAAAACAAAAAAAATAACAAATTCTGGGACAGAGTTAGGCTCTGAGTTCAAGCTCTAGTAGTAGTATTTAACTAATGAAGGAATGAATTAATTAATTACCTAAAATAAAATAAGTGGTCACATGTGGTGGGGCAGGTAAAATGTAACAACCCTGGTGACTGGAATATGTATTATTTTGTAATAAGGCAAATTATCATTTGTCCTAATCACTACTACTTTATTTGAACATTTTTGTACAATAAACCCTGAATTTGGCATGCGTGTATATGTGTACATGTGCACACATGTGTGTTTAAGTGTATGTGTGTGTGTGTGTGTGTGTGTGCTGTTGCAATGTTGCTTTCCAATATGAACAGGGTGAGACTGAAAAGAGCTGTGTTGAAATGTTTTTATTTATCAGTGTTCTGTCCTGTCATTTCAGTTGAACCATCCTTCTGTATATTTTATTTGTTAATAACATCATCATAATCAAAGCATTTATAACATTAATTTAGATAAAAGAGATCATATTCAGCGCTTAGTATATGTTAGGTAAAAAGATACAGATATAATTGGGTAGTAAGTTATTGGTGTAAGATGACTGTCAGTTCAAAATATGTATTTGACCTCTTAAATTGGTTATATTTTTAAGAAATACTCATGGAGTGATTTTGACCGACTTGAACAAATAGGTATTACTCTCTGGTTATTTCTGTGAAACTCAAGGTGGATAAACTCTGGATTTCTGTTGAAAATAACTTTATTTGTAAGATTGTATCTATTCACACTAAGATAATAAACCCCGTATTTTTTAGGTTTGAATATCCCATCATATTGACTGAAAATCTGTATTGTGGCTATGCTTGTTAGATATATATTTCAAAAAAACAAACAAAAACATGTGTCACCTTCAGATTGTGGATGCATTTGAAGTTTGTACATACAAAGGTTTCTTCATTAATAGTTCTTTTGTGGGAGTAATAGCACAACTTTAACAAATAAGGCTTTTCAAATGTTTTCCAATATAAATAACATCCCAGACCGAGTCTTGCAATTTCTGAAAACCGTTTAAATATTTTAGTATTATTTTAGTTCATTGACTATACAGCTAAAGACATTTCTGAAATAAATATTGTTAAGATCTGAAAATGTAAGTGGGTATGCAGGCTTTTTATGCATCATTTTATGCAAAGCCAGTTTTTATGAAACTAAAAGAAATAGAATAAAGAATGTAAGTGAATTGGGTAACCCAATTATTAGTATAATTTTGTTTTCTATTAGCACAGTCCTTTGAATGTAGATGATGCAGTTAAATTATTTTTTGTCTCACTGTGCTTCAGTTATTTTTAGATTATTTGTAGTTATAAAAATGAATTTGTAGTATAAATAAAGGTCTTTTAAAATGATTAGAATTAATCTTGTGCTTTGTATTCTACTCCCATGAAAATGAGTTATTTTCAAGTGTTAATAGTTTATAATTGAATCTTCAGTATCATAAGAAATTTTGAAAAAAATTGGTAGTATTGATGTCTTTTTTGGGGGGGAGGGGTCCGGTAGTGGGGCCTGAACTCTGGGCACTGTCCCTCAGCACTTCAGCTCAATTCTAGCGCTCTACCACTTGAGCCACAGCATCACTTCCAGCTTTTTTTCTTTTTGCTGTTGTGGTGCTGAGGAATCGAACCCAGGGCCTCATGCATGAAAGGCAAGCGCTCTATCACTAAGCCACCTTCCCAGCCCTTCATGTCTTTTTATGCCAATAGTATTCACAAAATGGAGAGTCTTTAATTCATACGTAGTGTCTATGATTTTTAACCTCTCATTTCTAACATTAATGATAGGTCAGAGTGCATTTTTGGTTATAGGACAAATAAAATATTTATCCAGGGTCAAAGGTGATTTTTATATCAGTCTTATATCAACATTTAAAATAGCATTTTAAATGTTGGGTATAAAAATCAATCAAAATACTTCTAATGGTAAACAACTAAGTTGAGCTACAATTTGGAAATGATTGGTCCATAAGACCTGTAGTCTGTTTCCATCAGGAATTAGGGAGGTCATTCTTTCAGTAAGACAGTGTTAAACAGAGATAATGTCCCTATGCAGTTCAGTGTTTAGTGAAGGGTTAAAATATGATTTCTACTATTTTGAGCTAGAAATCAAGAATGGTATACATTAGCAGTTCTTTTCACCAGGGAGTTATGCATTGATTATGAACTTTGAGTATTCATATTACAGTTCCCTATTTTCTAACAAAGATAAAGTAAAATATTATGAGTATACACAATAATTCTGGGAAATTTTCCTAGAATTTGTAGACTAAGTGCTGGTATTTTAGTCATAAAATAGAATGAGGTTAATTGATACAGTGGGAGATGAACCTCAGGCTAAAACTTACCATGTGTGCAATGTTGTACTAGTAATTCTAACTCTGAAGACTTCACTATCATCATCTGAGAATTAAAAATATAAGGAGCTCCACTTTATGCAATTATTGTGAGGATTAAATTATATAACATAGGTAAAGTACTTGGAAAAACAATCAATTAGCATTTGGCACATTCTACCTGTTATTTTATCATGTGATGAAATCTAGCATTTTTACTGTGATTTTATATGTGCAATGTGATGTATTGATATTCATTGCATTGATCACTTTTCTGTCACTATGAGGAAAATACCTGCAAAGAAAATTTGAGGAGGAAACTATTATATTGACTCATGGTTTAAGAGAACGCAGTTTAAGATCAAATGTCTCCATTGTTTTTAATCATGTTTTTATTATCTTAACTAGTTGTACACGGGAATTTCCATTCAATAAATAAGTTTTTAAAGTATAATGGATCTTTATATAACTTTTCCTACCCTTCCTAACATCACCCCACTTTAATTTTTTCTAGTTTCATATTATTTCCATTGAATATAATGTCTTCACTGTTACTCCATATCTCTCTTTATTCTTTCCATTTGAATTCCCCTCACATCTTCCAAGTGATAGTTTCCTGGTATTCATTTTTTTGGGATTAAAATTCAATTTTATAAGAAATTACACCTTTTAAATATTGCTCTGAAAAATGAAAGCTTTGGTTAATACTGTTGTTTAACTTGCATAAAATTCTGGCTTCCAAATACGCGACAGAACATGGGTACTTTGTGTGTCTGGCTCTGACTTTGCTTACTTAACATATTTTTAGATCTATCCATTTCTTTGCAAATAATGTAACAGTCCTCATAATGGATAGGTGCAATACAATTGTGTATATATGAAACACTTTCTCCAATCATCCTTCTGCCAAAGGGCATCCTGGCTGTTTCCATAACTTGGCTATGGTGAATAGTGCAGTAATGAAGATGGTTGTGAAAGTGATTTTACTGTAACCTTTTGGAAGAATTCATCACTATCTTTCTGGGAGCAATCCTCTAGCCAGTTTTCCAGAATAAGCACATCCTTCCCTTCATCTCCATCACAACGTACTGCAAGTTCTCAAAAACAAACTACCCCATACAGGTCTCAATAAGCTGAAACCACACTGTGCCCATATTCTTTCAATACATTTTTAATAATTACATAAATTTAGTGAGAACCTTCTATGTACTTTCCTAATGTGGGAATGAGACATAAAAACAGAGTAAAAGAAAGAAATATGCATTTTAATTAGCTATTATCATATTTAAAATCTTTTTCAGCTCTAACAGCCTCACTTACTATTATTTTAATCTTTATTTGATTACTTCATCTATCCCCTAAATTATAACAGGTGAGTTAAATACAGACAAAAAGTGTGGTTTGATTTGACACTCATGTGCGAGAATGCACAATATGGGCAAATAGATGGATTGGAATTAATAGCAATTATCCATTTTGTTAAAGTAGAGATAGTTTTCCCAAACTGACTGATATTTCATTCAACAAAAAGAAGCATGTAACAATTCCGTTTGTTTTCCTCCTCATTAACTTTTGTTTCCATTTTATTTTATAATCAAGGATGATTTCATATATGTACTGTAGATACAAAAATATGTTAAACTATTTCTATCCGTATGTATTGATGTATACACATATACATATATTACTCAGGTTACAATGATAATTTATAACTTCTGTAACTATACAATTTACTAAATTATTAAAAACATCGATGGCTCATGCCTGGAATCCTGGTTACTCGGGATGCTAAGATCTGATGAACATGGTTTAAAGCCATCCTGGGCAGGAAAGTCCATGAGCCTCTTATCTCCAAACAATCAACAGAAAATCAGAATTGGAACTGTGGCTCAAAGTAATAGACTGGTAGCCTTGAGAGAAAAAGCTGAGGGACATCACCCAGGCTCTTAGTTCAAGAACTATAATCTACCCAAAAAATCTATTTAATTTACACCTGTGTAAGTAGAGTATTTCCATCACCCAAATGTACATCCATGCTCATTTGCAAGGTAACTCTGTTTTGTCTGAAGTACCACTAAACATTATCACTTAATTAGAAAGCATTGGAACGTGGGTTCATTCTATCTCTCTCATGGATTTTTCTCGATTCAAACACTCAAGTGTTACAATTATTCCAATTATTTAAAATCATAGCATTTTTTCTTTAATATCTCTAATATTACAGTTTGAATTCAGTGTCTTGTGCCCCCTAAATAGGTGTTCTTACCACTTGGTCATGTGCCCAGCCCTAAATTATCCTGATTATTTTTCAGATAGAAACTGGCTTCCTACTTGTGTATGATCTTGGCCTCAGTCCACTATATATTATTCTTCTTTTAATTTAGAATAATAAGTGCATGGTATTATGTATAGATCTTTCTGTCTAGTCTGGGCTTTAGCCACTCTTCTCACAACAGTGCACTCCCATGTAGTCAGTATTTTCAAAAGCTTGTCATATCTGATTTTTTTAAATCTTTGCATTTCCTGCAGGTACTTGAGTACTGAATTAATTTGTGTTTTCTTGTTTTGTTTTATTTGAATGTATGTGTTGAGTTGTTCCTTACTTTTCCTTTTGTTTCTTTCCCTCAAGTTCTTACCTAAAGTGCTGAGAAAACAATTCCTCTTTCTCAAGATAGGGTGAACATTATTTATTCCAAAGTAATTTCAGTAACATTTAAACACCTTCATGTCTATGAATGGTATACAAATGCTAAGCGTTGAGAAGGGTGTTTTTACTTTCACGGTAGTTTTGTCATACACAGATCATGAAATATATGAAGATAATATAACTACAGATGCATGCCAAGAGGAGAAAACCCTATTATTAATTATTTGACAGAGGCTTCCCTTCTAGTGAAAGAAATATATTACTTGATATAGGATTTCACAAAATCATATTGCTAGGAGGAACCTAAACAATCATCTAATACTGTAGACTTGAGAGTGATGAATTGACTTCTTGAATAATTTACTTTTGGGTCAAATAAATGCAGGCTTCCAAAAAGAGAGTAGATTTTAGAGAAACATGATGAATTTTATGTAAATAGGTCCTTAGCTGATTTTGTTAATTTGTGAACTAATACAGGGAAATAAAGTATAGCAAGGTAAAAAGTAAAGAACTTCACATTGGAATACTCATTTGTGTGTGTGTGTTCATGTGCATGCGAGTATGCAAACGCACATGTGCATGTGCTTATGCATGCATTCATCATTCTTGAGGCTTGATAGTGCCTGGGAACTATTACTCAGCTTCTGTGCCCAAGGATAGTGGTCTACCACTTCAGCCACTTCTGTTTTTATTTTTAGATAATCGCTTGTATTTTCATGATTGGACTGGCTTTGAACAGACTCCGAGTAGCTAGCTAAGCTTATTCAGCCTCTGAGTACCTAGTTAAAATTCTGGCTGTCCTCTATGCTTCACTGCTCTTTTATTCATTTCCTGAGGTAATCACAAGCCTAAGTCATATATATGCCAGTGGTTCCCATGTATACTCTTACCTACTGAGGAGGCTTGAGAACAGAACCCAGGCCAAAAGTTTAGTGGAATTCCTTCTCAATCTAAGCTGGGTGCATTGGATCATTTCCACCATCCTTCACTATCTAGTTACTAAGATTGGAAGGACTGCGGATCCAGGCCAGTCAAGGTAGCAGGCTAGACAAGTTGGTGTGCAACTCTGATGCCATTGATGATGGGAATGCTAAAAGGACAAATCAGGTGCATGTTCTTGTGGAAAGAAAACCCCTATCCTAAAATTAACCACTGATATGACGCTGGCCTAGCAAGAAAAATATACCACAAGTTGAAATACCCACAATTTCCCACAACCAAAATAAGTATATACATGAACATTCAAAAACTTAGTACAATCTGTTCTTTGCTCTAATATCAGCTTTATCTGATTATCATATGATGTGACAGAATAGTTTTTTCATTAAACTTATGATAATTTAAAAAGACCTAGAAAATTCTTTATTTATTAAGTGCAAATGAATGGCAAATTGCCTCATTTCTTACATATTTGACTATCACTATAAATTCGTCTTATGACTATTATTAATAGTAATATATTCTGATTTATTACTTCAAACTTTTTACTTTTCTGCTGAAGTTGAAGTATTTAAATAGTATCATCAAAGTATATTCCTTGGGTATTTAAGGAAGTTTTTTAGAAAGTTTTTAACCAATGGCTTCTAAGAATTCTTATTTGGTATGTATTTTGGTTTATTTTTAATTTCAATTTAATTTTACTGTAATGGTAATATACACAAGGGTTAAAGTTACATAAATGAGGTCGTGAATACATTTCTTAGGGAAGGAACATTGTTATATCTTCCACCGATATTTTTGTACACTCAAAACAAGAACTACTGATGCTTTTGCTGTTGCTATTGATCATTGGGTACTTTTGCTTTCTTTGTTCATACAATTTTATTATAAAATTGATATACAGAGGGTTTACACTTAATTAAGTCATCTAAAGAGTACACTTCATTTTATTTTCTAAATTTCAAATTTTGGGCTTAAATGTTTTCATTTGTTTCCTTAGGATAATTCATTTTTTTCAGAGTTGTAGAATTAGTTAATTTATTTTTACATGATTTTTATACATGTAAATTATTCAGACACATATATTTTGCTTTTATAATATTTAACGTGTGACTATTTAAAAATTGTTTTCTTATTTTTTATATGGTTAATGATGTTAAATAAATTTATTTTCTTATACTTATAAACATATTTGTCCAGGTAACAAATACTTACTGTATTTTTAAAAAGCGCATACTTTATTAAGAAAGGCTCCATTATTTGGTCACTTTTTGGAAATATTTTTACTTGAATTAAAAAAAAGTTTGAGCTCGGCATGGTGATTTGTGGCATCCATTTTCTAGCTCTGGTGGGAAGTGTAGATAGAGTTTGTAATTCGGGAGAGACTGGGAAACTCTGTGACCTTATTATAAAACTATTCAGGGTGAACTGATTAGAGGTATAGCCACCGCTACTGTTATATACAGCACCTCGCTATCATATTCTAAATCTTGAGTTAACACACCAGTAACATCAATCTTTTTTCAAAATAGAAGGAAACATGTTTCAAAATGTTTATTATTTAAATTATTTGCAAAGGTTCGCATTTCTTCTGTTAATTTTCAATTTACTTAAGCTATTAAAATCGAAGTATATTGTGACTATTTTATTTCTACTAAACTTTTAAATTGTACGAGCAATATTATGATTCAATAGAACATACTTCTACTATTTGTGATAATTTCCTCCGTTTAATACGGTAAAATCTATATTCCAAATATGTGTATGTGGTGTGTATATGTGTGTTTATGTGGTTTTTGTGTGTGTGTACTTTGTGTGTACTTTGTAATGTTTGGGAGGTCACACCACTGCTTCACACATGCAAGGCCAATGTTTTACCGCTGAGCTATACTGCCTAGTTATAATCCAAATAGTGTTTTAAATCATGACTTGAAACTTTCATTCCTAGTATGTTTTTTCAAAATTATATATGATAAAATGTGATCCATATTCTATCCACTCTAGCAATTTTTATTGTTACTTAGAATATTTCCACTGCCTTTCCACTTCCAAACTCTTGTGATTGCTATTGATAAAGGTTTTACTTTGCTTCTTTTCTCTCTTCATTTTTTTTCCTTTATAGTTTAGCTATTCTTTCTCTTATTTCTTTGGGAATTAATTATCATATTCCTATTATAATATGCTTACATTGTAACAGGTATATACAATGCTTTAATTTCTATTTTGTTTTGTCCCATTTTCACTGACTTTTGGTCCAAACTATTAGATGGATTAAAAAGAAACTTGACTTAGGACACTTTATTTTCTCCTTCTCTTCTCTGAAGTCTTTCTGTTTTTTGAAACACAAAAGCAATGATATATAGCTCCTACATGGTCCATCATTCTTTCCCCTCTCTCTCTCCTCTGTTGTACAGCTCAAGTTGTTGTCATTCAGATTTATTATGCTACAGCATTATCTAAATCTTAACTCATTTCTAAATTAATTTTAGTTGTATCAAATATTCTCTAAAGACATTTCTCTCTATATATATCTGGGGTCTTGTGTTTTTACAAGGTACAAAATATGAGTGACTATCAAACATCTAGATATCTCTGTAGAATATTGGTCCACCTGCTCAATAAACTCTTATGTAAATTCAAGGAATACAGGTCAGTCCGAACAATCTTGTAAAATGTTGTTGCTTCAGCCTTCATACTAGCTTTGAATCTTTTTACCATGTTTAGTAGTGAAGACAAAATAGTTCTACTATAAGAGCAGATACATAGAAGAATGTAACAGATTTGTCAAAAATAAATTCTTAGTTTTATGGTCAGTAAATTTTGAAAACTATCCTATGAATTTATGAAATAAAAATAAAATCTTAAATGTTGTATTGGCACTATTGTCTCTCGAGATTTAAAGAATGATCTTAGACTACTACCTCAATACTTTTTTGTTTTGTTTTGTTTTTTGTCATTCATGGGGCTTGAACTCGGCTTAGGCGCTGTCTGTGTGCTCTTCCGCTCAATGCGAGTGCTCTACCGCTTGAGTCACAACACCAGATCTGGTTTTCTAGTGGTTTATTGGATTTAAGGGTCTCATGGACGTTCCTGCCCGGGCTGGCTTTAAAGTGTGATCCTCAGATCTCAGACTCCTCAGTAGCTAGGGTTACAGATATGAACCTCAGGCACCATCCTACCTCCATCTTTATACAAAAATTTAAAATAAAAAATTGATTATCAAACTAAATGTGAGATGTTAAAATCTATAAAACATAAATGTAAAAATTCATGACATTGCATCAGTAAAGGTTTCTAAAACTTTGATATGGAAAGCATTAATGGCTAAAGAAAAGCAAGAATAAACTGAATTATATCAAGTGATAGCATTTCATAATTCAAAGGACACTATAACAGAAGTGATAACATATCCAACAGATACAGGGAACATATTTGTTAACAGAAGTGAAAACATATCCAACAGATACAGGGAACATATTTGTTAATGCTACAATGTTAATGCTACAGTGATTATGAATCTTAAGTATTTTTATATCTTCTAATTCTATATAAATTTTTTCCTGAATAAGATATTTCTTTGAAGAACATATGTAAATTAATAGTCAATAGAAGGAGCATATGAAATAAGTTCCTCTTTAGTATCTAAGAAAAAAGACAAAGAAAACTCACTAGTCTGACCCTAATATATAAAGATGACACAAAATATAATAATGCATTTGTGGACAAAATGATAAGCTCTACATAGGCGAATGATTAGTATAATACTGGGATCATTTTAGCAAGCAAGATTTCAAGTCTTCAAAAGTTCAAAGAGAATTGTATATGATCCAGCCAGTACACTTCTATGTATGTATTAAAGAGAAGTAAAAATCTTGTTTGGACAGGGAATGTAGTTCATTGACAGTGCACTTGAGTAGTATGTGTGAGACCCTGGAAATAATCCCCAAAAACAAATTTGAAAAGACACACTATAGATGATGTATGCTGGACAAATTTCTGTAAGTGAATTTTATATCTATTTTAATGTCTGTTCTAAAATTTACAGCATTTCTATTTGAAGAAATGCAAGTTTGTGAAAATTAGGCTTGGAAAACCTATTATTGTACAATTTACTTCCAAAGCACTAAAATGTATACAATAAAAGGAGATTATATATTGCATGTGAATTTCATGGCAGCAAAAAAAGAAAACTATTGTTAAAATTCTTCACACCAATTGCAGAATACCTAAAAAGTTGTTTTCAGTGTGGGCTAAAAATTCTTTGTAAACTACAGCATTTAAAACAAAGATGTGATTTCTGTGTATTTTGAGTGTTTTTGGTCCGTTTTTTTTTTGAGTTCATACAGAGATAACTCAATCAAAAAGTGTATGTGATACCTGTAATATCTAGGAGTTATGCATATCTTATAAGTAATTGATAAACTTTTCCGGAAGAAACTTTTAGCAAATGACAGAAGACACAAATCTATGCATCTGCATTCTATGAAAGTCATATGTCACTTCCTCAATCCAATTGCTTTTTTCTACTTTGCTAGGAAAAAAATTATTCTCAAGGTAAGATCCAATAGCAATGAAGAGAAACAAAATACATAATCAACTTGATTTATTTGTGAAAATATCAAATGAAATAAAATAATTCCACTTAAGCGACTCCAATATTAGTACCTATGAAGATGTTCCTGAATACCAATATCCAATAAATTTTTGGAATTTTAATTTCTACCAACATATAAAAACTAGAACAAGAAAACAAACATAGCCTTGGAGCAAACCCTTGGACTAATTTTTTTAATTGTTTTGAAATTACAAAAGAATTGATACCATTAAGAAAATGATTTGTTTTGGAAATCAATTAAAAATGTTTAGTACTTATTATAACTCAAATACTAAACAAGAGTATTTTTATACAATCATTACAAATATCACTTTATTACTATAGTAAAATAGAATAAAAGACCAGTCCCAATATATTATCATTATTCTTAATTCCTAATTATTACCTAAATATCTTAAACAAACTAAATAGTCATGTCTTTAACATAAATGTAAATATTCTTTACTTTTTACTTAACATTTTCCAGGGGTATGTATTCATGTTTCTAAGAAATGTTCACAGCAGTTAAAAGGTGCTTTTGTGAAATTAATGTGATATATTTTGTTGTTGTTGTTTGCAAGGCCTGGGCATTATCCCTAAGCCTTTTTATGCTCAAAGCCAGCATTCTACAACTTGAAGCATAGAGGGAATTCCTGTTTTTAGTGGTTAATTGGAGATAAGAATCTAACAAGTACTTTTTTAGTGTGTGGGGGTGTTCCAGTCGTGGGGCCTGGGCGCTGTCCCTCAGCTCTTCAGCTCAAGGCTAGCTCGACCACTTGAGCCACAGAGCCACTTCCAGCTTTTTTCTTTTTGCTTATGTGGTGCTGAGGAATTGCACCCAGGGCCTCATGCATGCAAGGCAAGTGCTCTAACACCGAGCCACCTTCCCAGCCCCCTAACAAGTACTTTCCTGTCTGGGCAAGTTTCGAACACAATTCTAAGATCTTATTACCCAGAACAGCTTAAATTATAGGTGTGAGTCACTGGCGCTTGGTAGGATGTAGTTTTTAAATTTTAATTATGTTTTAAGATTTTTGTTTCACTATAATATACATCGTTCTACACATAAATTCAGATTTATGTATATATTTCTGATGACAACTAATCTCTAAAAATGTATGTCTTTCTACATATTATATATATACATATATATATATATTGCTGAAGACAGACTTACTCTAAAACTTTTATGCTATTTTTTGACCTTTTTCATTTCAAAGATATACAGTTTATTGTTCCAAAAGTTTCCTAGAATAGAATAAGTAATATTTCAATAGAGTGTAGAATCTATTATTTCAAGGGAATTTTAGATATACACATGATATTGCAGTAACATTTACAGTATATTACTTGACATAATTCTGTTCACACTCAAATATTTGCGTGTAGTTATGGGGAGAGAGGAAGTTAATTCACACTGGTTGGGAATTTGCAATACTTCCAAAATCTATTCCAAAATTTGATATAAGCATCTAGTCAATCTACCGGTTATGGTTTAGTTTTTTTGTTTCTTTATTTGTGCAAATTTTTAATATGGATGCCTGCACAGTGGTAACATTAAAAATATTAATCCAGATTTTGTGGGTATTTATATTTCTCTTGGGAAAACTAATGAGCTCCAAGAAAATGTCCATAAGGAGCCTTTCAATTCCAATATCACAGTTTGTCTTAAAATGCTTTAAATTCTACACACTCTAATGTGGACATAGGGTCATATTGTGGAACTTTTCTCCTCAGAGAGTGAGTACTACCCTATTGCTTAACATGGACAATGTACCTTCATACATAGACTGGGCATGTGCAAAGAAGAAGTGGTAGTTGAACAATTTTCTTAGCAGTTTATACAGATGAAATGGAAATAGAGCAACTATGAGCTCAAAAGGAATGCGCAAAGAAGACAAGGGCACAAAGCAGAATATGCCAAGAAATACTGAAGTATAATTTCAAATAATGTGCTCAGCTGTGAGGGTGTGTTCAAAGTACAGATACAGACAATGTACTTGGATATCTTGGGGGGAAAACTGCTTTAACCTATTCTGGGATAATTGTACAAGTACAAGCCCCTAACTCTGACTCTAATCAGCCACAACATCATCATCTAGGGACTATTTTCCAACTGCAAAGTGAGAAAAAGGGGCTCATCACAGTTAGTGTTCAGATTGAAGCAGTGGCAATCACATAACTTTTCTATAATTCTTCAATTGTTTTGGAACATTAAAATAGGAAAAAGCCAAGTAATTATTTTGCATGTACCTAAATTAAGAGGGATGTATTCTATTGGTGTCTCTTTAACTTGAAAGTTATAGATTATGTCTTTTTACACTCTATCTTGGGACAATGATCTGCTGTAGGTCATTTTCTTCTCTTCCCCTTCTTTTGCCCTTCCACTTACATAATTGTTATTTAAAGAGACATACATAAGCTTGCATTTCTAAATTATTCAAAATTATATGAACTACTTTATACTTCTGGCAGCCTCCTATATCTTTCTCAAAGGAAATATTGTTGACACTACCATTTTTATCCTCTATGATATTGGATATCTTCCTACCTAAATCAGTGCAAGATATACATGAGACTCATCCAGATATCTCAAAACTCGTACCACCATAAAATCCTATCTTACTTAGAAATCATGCTTTTAGAATGTCTGGGGAAGTGGCATCTCTCATTTTTGAATGACACTAAGTGATACTTATATGCAGTCATGTTTTAAACCAATATGCCACTCAGTAGATGAATGAATTGACAATATGTGTTTTATGTATGCACAGTGGAATTCTATACTTCAAATTCATATGGAACTGGAAAGACTTGGAAAAATCCTACGAAGTAAAATAAACAAGACACAAAGAAACAGATTCCGTGGTTTCCACATTTGTAATAAGTTGGAAATGTCTAGGATAGTCCTAGCAGTTGAGCAGAATTGCTCAATAACTATGTTTGTATGACCATATAAGATGATGATGAGCAAAATGAGCTCCTGGATATGGGAACAGAATTTTCTGTTTCTGGTTGTTCTTTTTAATGTACTATGTGATTTCTTTTTTCTTTTGTGTTTTCTCTTTGGTTTATCCCCTGTTATATTTGATTTCAGTATCCTGTGTATTGTATATACATTTATCTTAATTTGGCAAGGGAAGAGGAACAATGAAATGGCAAGACAAAGAACAAAGGGCAAACCAATGTAATAGCAATAGTCAAAAACAACATGTTGGAATTTTACATTACAACTTATGAGAGGTATAGGGGTGAAGGAAAACTGTGAGAAAAATGAGGGAGCGGGTAATAAGTTCAACATGTTATGTATTCACTACCTTACAATTACTGCAACCCCTTATATATATCACCTTGATACTAAAATTAAATTAAAAATGAGCTGCATAAAATATAATTTCACTGTATTGGTATAGTAAATATTATTCTATGTGTATTACCTTTTTAAAAAATTAACATTTTGGCTGCTAATTTGAATTAATTACCCCTTTATCAGAGGGTCATCATCTTGAATATTATGAAACTATACACTATTTTCAGAATATACTTGCCATTATTTGGAAAAAAAAACATTATTTTAGTATTGTCTCATACTAAAACAGAAATAGTTCAATTGTATGGAAACTCCTAACTTTTCAAACTGAATAATTGTTTAAGAGGGCAGAGTATATGTGTTCTTCAACATTCCTATTATTACTAACTACTCATTTTCAAATTCTGAACATGCCATACTAGAGACATTCAAAAGAGTACCTGTTTGCATTTATTTAATTTTGCAATAGGTCCAGTTTTCAATGTGGCATTACATATTTAAATTCAAGAGAAAAACTAGCCACAGTATGGTAGAAGGTAAAACTATGAAGTATCTATATTAATTCCTCTAGAGTAAACATTTGTTCATCAAAGTAAGCCATTATTTCTATGGCCATCAATCCCAAGTTTTATGCCATAAAGTCATCCTAGCTCAACAATTTCCAACTTGTAATGTGCACCTTAAAATTCCTTAAATTCACAACATGACAAGCATATAACTATTGTGAAAAAATACTAAACTTCTGCTAATATGATGCCCTTCGTATTGTGGAAAGAACCCTACACTAAACTTTGCTGCATCATTTTCCACCCAGTGTTATTCTTTTTTTTTTTTTTTCACAATTTTATTGAACTTTAATAAAAGTTACTTCCAAAAATAAGAAGCTTTAAATAGTGAGGCAACTAATTAAATCAATCAACTTATCTGGGAAGATGGAGTACTTTGAATATCATAGCTCCAAACACCAAAATCTTCCCGTCTGCCCTGCTTGGTGAGTCATTCCTCATGTTTGTAAATAAAGCTGTATTTTTCTTTGTAATCTGCAGATAGATACCTAAGCTCCTTGTGCATTGAAATCAGGAACATAAAACTTTTATTTCTAATGTACCCTTAACATGAGCCTAGTAAAAGCAGCCAGCAAAATTCCACATGTTTTACTGCAGTTTTTGTTTTTGTTTTAATACAAATGTCCTGGGCCATGGGTGTTGCTCATGTGATTGAGAACTTGCCTAAGCATGGCTCAGGCCCTGGGCTTCATCTTCTGTACCTTTTTTTTGTGTGTGTGTATGCCACTCATGGGACATGAACTCAGAGCCTGGGCACTGTCATTGAGCTTTTTTGCTCAAGACTAGCACTCTACCTTGAGCCATAGCATCACTTCTGGCCTTTTCTGTTTATGTGGCACTGAGTTTGAACAGAGTTAGAACAGAGTTTAAACCCAGGGCTTCATGCTTGCTAACCAGGCACTCTACTATTAAGCCACCTTCCCAGCCCCTTCTGTACCATTTTTAATTTTTTTTTCACATAGAAGTAGCATATTGTCACTGTGCTAAGCATTTCTAGAATTTCTTCTTTGTAAAGTTACATAATTTAGCAACCACACAAGGAACTGATCACACTTCATCTAGGATGACATACAAAAAAATAGCATTGCCATTTAAGTCTCTATTTATTGTGCTGGTCCTGGGGCTTGAACTCGGGGCCTGGGCACTCTCCCTGTGCTTTTTTGCTGAAGGATAGCACTCATCACTTCAGCCACATCTCCACTTCCAGCTTTTATTGGTGGTTAATGAGAGATAAGAGTCTCATGGACTTTTCTGCCCAGGCTGGTTTCGAACTATGATCCTCAGATCTCGGCCTCCTGAGTAGCTAGGAGTCTGTTACTTTATAAGCCAGGTTTTGTTGTTCTTACTTTGGGCTCTTTAAAACCACATCCCTTTTCATTCACTAGTGACAGGTGTCACTGCAGGTGAGAACATGCTAATGGGGCAGAGGCAGCATATAGCATCATGATTATATCGTCTCTCAAGGTGGCCACTGCTAGAAGCAGCACAAACTTGGATTTTCTAGTAAGCACATATTTGTAAACGACCCTTAGTTTTTCTTCTCTAATCTCCACTACTCCTTCCAATTCAAGGCAAATTACACCCTTTCTCATTTTTAATTCTGCTTTCCAGGAATGAAAAAGAAAAATCTCTTCCCTTTAAGCTAGAATATAGTAGTGGTACATTTTATTGGGCTGTGGTATAGAAGAATTGATTCCTAGTATACTTCTTTCCTGTAGACTTAACTCCTTAAACTTCAGTAACTGAACCTAAAATGATTGCAGACAGAACAGAACTTAACCTTTGAACAGAGTTTGACAAAGCACATTGCCATGTGCACTTGGAGAAGGACCAGGAGAAAGAGGTGCCAACCCCATCTGCATCTTTGGACCAGTGACTCTTCTGGAAAAACCAAGAAACTGTGAGCTGCATCATTTTCCACCCAGTGTTATTCTTAAGATCAGAGCACTTGCAAATATTATTTATAGTTATATAATTTATCTATCATAGATATTCAGGAGATCTGAATGTCTGAATATTAAGATCTGAAACTCTGGTTCAAATCCCACCCAGGAAGGTAGTTTCATCAGATTCTTACCTCCAATAAACTGCCCACGAAAAGCCTGACACAAGTGGCACTGAGGTTCAAGTGGTAGAGCAGTAGCCTTGAGCAAAAACAGGCTCAGGGACAGTGCCCAGGCCTAGAAGTTAAGTCCTAAGACAAACCAAACAACAAAAACAAAATAAAAACAGACTCTAAGCCTATCATTTTTCTCATTGTATACAGAGGTACATAATTAAAGAAATTTCTTCCTGTGTTATGTATTGTAGAAAAAAAGGTGTCACACAATTACTCTCTTCATAACATGTAACACCAAAGTCTCAAAAAATTGCTCTTTTGCTAAATTCATAAATTAATAGCATCAATTTGTTGACAACTTTATCTAGATTATTCACATTATCATGTTACTTATGAACTGTTGAAATAACTATTAACTAAGTTCTAATTATACCTCACTTGAAAGAATATTTTAGGCAAATAGAATGCCAGAATCATTTGTGAATTTGTAAATTAAACCTTCTACTTAAAAACAATTTTATAGTATCCTATAGTATATTAAATTACAAACAAAAATATTTATTTTAACTCTAAATTCTTATTTAGCCAGGTCTACAAAGTCCTACATTAAATGAACTTTCCTATTTCTCTAGGCTTAAGCTTTTGTAATCCTTCATCATTTCTTTGGAATCTAACAGAATGATTATTGCTTTTTCAAATTCTTGGTTGGGAATCATGAGCTCTTTTGCATCTAGTAATGTTCTGTAATGAAGACGATATTTAAACACAAATGAGGATTATATATGAATTGCAGTTCAATAGGAAACTTGACTTCTCAAAACATAATGAAAAAATTAGCCCAAACTTCCAACTGTGTGTTCCTTTCTGACTTATTTTTTATTCCTTTCTTGGTTTGTTTTATTGAGACAAAATTATACTACCTAGTCCAGTGAAAGTATAACTATGTCATTCCACTCTCTATTTACCTGTTTAAGTCTGAGTAATAGAATTCTTGGCTTGTATCACATTGTCCTACCATAGTTTGTCAGTTTATTTAATCTAAATACAGACTAGCAATTCTGAACTTCTGGAATAATATTTTACACTAGACTGATGGCTCAGACTGTTCATGTACTATTTTCAAAGATGTTCTAATATATGAAAAAGAATATGAACATTTTCAGATGCACGTGATGGGGTCTCTGATTCATTCCTTCCTGGATCCGATCCCTTTATCCCTTTATTAATGATGACTTGACTTTCTTACTATTTTTGTTCCCACCTACGTAATATTCTCAAGCTTTTGGGGAAATTTCACTTGAAGACTTTCTAATATTAAAAGTTATCACTTGATTTTAGTCTTACTCAGGGCATATTTTCTAACTTTTGTACAGAATCTGAGAGTTGTTCCATATGTGTGTTTGATCATATAAGTGCCTCTGTGTGTATGTGCGTATTTGTATGTATATATGTATGCAAAAAGCTCAAGCTTTTCTTCAGAAATCTTGCTCATAACTAGTATTCCATCACTTGAGCCATTCTTCTTTTATATTTTTTTTTTGGTCTGGTCGTTGGGCCTGAACTCTGGGCTTGGGCGCTATCCCTCAGCTCTTCAGCTCAAGGCTAGCGCCCTACCACTTGAGCCACAGCGCCACTTCCAGCCTTTTTCTTTTTGCTTATGTGGTGCTGAGGATTGAACCCAGGGCCTTATGCATGCAAGGCAAGCGCTTTACCACTGAGCCACCTTCCCAGCCCCTTGAGCCATTCTTCTAATGCATCTTTTGGCTGGTTAATTATAGTGTTTCAAAGACTGTTTGCCCAAGCTGGATGCAAACTGAACTTCCCAGACTCCTTTGCATTCTTAAGTTTCATTTCTCCAGGGGTATCAACTTTTGAACTACAACCATTTTTGTGAGTGTAAAATTTAAGCTGTAGCCCAGATTTTTAACTCGTGTTCATATAAAGATAAATGAACATACACATTACATATACTGAGTGTACACTGTTAGAAATGTGATCCTAAGCAGGGTTCAAGTGGCTCACACCTGTAATTCTTGCTAATTAGGCTGAGATCTGAGGATTGCAGTTCAAATCCAGCATCAGTAGGAAAGTTTCTGAGGCATTTATCTCTAATTAACCACAAGAAAACTGGAAGTGGTGTGGGGCTCAAAGGTAGAGAAAAAGTTTTGAGCTGAAGAATAGAGGGACAGTGCCCAGGCCCGGAGTTCAGGCCTGACTACCATCAAAAAAAAAAAAAAAAGAAAGAAAAGAAAAACAAAGAAATGTGATCTTAGCCACCACTTTATTGCTAGTATAATTCCTGCTCTCTCAACATGGACTTTTTTCCAGTTAAGTCCATGATCTTATATCTGACTTGCTTGGAACCAGAATTATTCTTCCATTCTACTTTTAACAAATTTGCATGATTACCTATCATGATTTAGAGCTAGTAGAAGAAAGAGAGTGGTCTCATCCTTCATGTCCCACTTAGTAGTAATGCTTTCTCTATGTCACTCCCATAGATCTACATACTGGCCTTGGCTTTATTATTTCAATGTGTCTTATTTGCAGTCTTCTATAGAGTATTGAACCATTATACTTAAATACAGAACTTCTCTTTCTCCTATACCTATTGTTTCTCCTTCTGTTAACTTATGTATACTTGGGTAATAATGCACAACACAAACACTGACCAAAAAATGTTTCTGAGAACCTTCTTCCCACTTAAAATTGGTCTTAATTTACAGAGCACTTAGGGAATTTGAATTTAATGTACTCCAGAGTAATGTTTTCTTTCATATTTTTTGCAAAAATGGTGGACAGAGGCGTTAGAGTTACATAAGTAAGTTAATGACTACATTATCTAAGGAGCATTGTTACCTCCTCTTTTTTCTTTCCCCTGCCATCCCTTTTCTCCCCACCATCCTAACTCTCCCCTCCTATCCCCAAGTTGTAAAGTTCGTTTTCAACATAGTGTCTTGTTCATCTCATTGTTACAACAGGTCATACTGTATCCTTGTTTCACCATTTTATTTCCCTTCCCCTCCCCACATTAGAAAAATGTATATGCATGATGCAGTTCACCGATATCAAACATTCATTATACCATGGAGGAAGAAAATAGAAGAGAAACAAAAAACATCACGTAATTCATGTTAGATACATTAAAAACAATAGTAAAAAAGAAAAAAAAACAAGTTGTGTCCTTATTTTGGGGCTCATTTCACTTAACATATTCTTATATGGCCATATGTACATGGATAATGTTTTATAAGCCATGTAAATTCCATATTTTCTCGTTACTAAGTTGTCTCTGAAACACATGTTACCTCATGCCCAAAAATGTCTTTGTGTTATTTCAATGAAACCAGAAAACATTCATTTTGCCTGGAACAGCACCGTAGATTGTTACTGGAAGTAATTGGAAGGAACTTTTACAGGAAGTAGAAACTGAATCCAGGAGAGAAATTGAACATAGAGAAATGACAAAGTTCAGGTTAATTTGTGCTCTCATTTTTACTGTACAAGAAAATAATCCAAGGCTTGAAGGAAGCCCTGTCCCTGACTTTTTCCAGTGGGCTCTTTACTCATAAAACTTTCTGTAAACTTCTAATTGAGAGTATTACAAAAGGAAACAATATGAAATTTGAAGGCCAGCATAGAAAAAAATGGAAATAACATTGTTGTACAATGTTCTAATACAAAGAAACAAAGACACGGAGGTTTTAAAATGTCTTATACATGGATATTTTACTCCTCAGATGATTCTCTTGTTGTAAAAGTCAGATATCCATCCTTTATTCTGGTCCTGAGTTCGCCATATCAATAAGGATTCCAAAAAGCAGGATCCAGTGAGTATGATCAGCAAAAGGAGCCTCTTTTCAAATCAGTGTTTAAGGATGGTCCAAAGAAATATGTGGGGTTTTTTTTGTTTCATGTTTGTTTGTTCAGTTTGTGCCACTACTGGGGCTTGAACTCAGAGGCTGGACTCTGTCCCTGAACATTTGTCTTTCCTGCCCACCTACTCCCAAAGCTAGTACACTACTGCTTGAGCCAAAAGTCCACTTCCGGATTTTTTGGTTAGAGATAAAAATTTGACAGATTCTCCTGCCTGGGTTGGCTTTGAACTGAGATAGTAAGAAAGCTATGTGACATCAACTGTATGGACTTCTCTTTTGAACCAAGAAATATTAGATGAAGTTTATTATAAAGGTAATATTTGACAATTTTTAAAAGAAGAGAATACATCCAGCAAATAAGCCATAACTTAAATAATTCAGCAAAATAGGTGCACTGAATCATATTGGAATTTTTTTTTTTTTTTGCTTGGGAAGATTACTAGTTACTTCGTAGTTCCTTTTGGGGAAACTAAAATTATATTTGACTTTTTTGTTGGTCGTGGGGCTCAAACTCTGATCCTGGGCACTGTTCCTCAGCTCTTGAGCTCAAATTGAGTGCTCTAACACTTTAGATACAACACCACTTCCTGGTTTCTGGTGGCTGATTGAAGATAAGTGTCTCATGTACTTTCCTGACCAGGCTAGCTTTGAATCACAATCCTCTGGTCTCAACCTCTTGAGTAGCTAGGATGACAGGCGTGAGCCACCAGCACCCGGCTCATATTTGCATTTATGTGCACTTAATGACACTGTAGACAAATAATGAAAATTTGAATCAAATGATGACATTTCAGCTTTTCAGAAAATTTGAGGTAGCAATTAATATGTCTTCCTTTTCCATGCTGTTACATTAATGACTCATGAGTTATTGGACTCTTAATTTAGCATCCTCTAATGTCTGCGACGGTGGACTTAGTATAAATAATTGTTAGTATAGAAATATAGAAAGCCTGATATTTTTATAATGCAATGGAGATCAGATAGGAAAGAACAACATAGAATGACATACAATTTATCACACAGAGATTAAGAATTAGCCTAAATGAAATAGAATGCTAAAGTTAATGAAGAATAAGCTTGGATGATAACTAGTTCTTCAATAACCAAATATGGTTCCCTAGAACAGTTTCTGGTATAATTTTGTTATTATTATTGTAAGGTTCGCTCCTGGATGGCTAACACACTCCACCCTCCTCTCAGCAAAGTCTCCACCCAGTACCTGCATTACCTAGGCAACTGGGACACCTGGAAGAAGTCACATCTGCATCCACTGAGGTCACATCTGAATTTGATGTGACCACACCTTTCTGGGCCCATACCCTAGATAAGGCCTAGCCCAAACCCAGACGCCCTCTCTCTGCTCTTTTCTAGCTCTTTCTCAGCTCTTTCCTTCTCTTCTCTTTCCTAGTTCTCTCTTTCCTACCTCTTTTCCAGATGCTCTCTTTTTTAGCTCTTTTTTTCTCTTTTCTAGCTCTTTTCTCTTTCCCTGCTCTCTCCCTTTCCAGCTCTTTCTCTTTCCCACATCTCCCAGCTCTCTTTTCCAGGCCTTTCCCCAACACGTGGAGGACCAAGATGACCTGGTGCAATCCAGAACGAAGAATAAACTTATTCCTTTCCTGAATACTACGTGCATGGTGCTGTTCTTACTCAGCTACCTCTTTTTTAAAAAACGTAACAATTATCATTTATTTCTTCCATCTGGGTTTATTCCTTCACTTCTATCACAACTATTAATTAGCTGGTGCCTTTTTGGTGCCAAAACTGACCAAAAAGACTTATAATTCTCACTTAGACTACCCTACACATTGTGATTAGCAGTGACCACTCAAAAGCCTGGAATCTTTGAATTTCCAGGATTAATATTCACCTGATATCTAAGCACATTCCTGACATCAATTGCCATGACTTACTAACAAAACCTTTTTTTTTTTTTAATCAACACAGCCTTCTAATATAGGTAAAGTACATAAATTAAGAACGATTGTTAAGTCATAATTGGAAGGAGCAAATATATATTCATATATAGGTTCTTTATTTGGCATTTACTTGGTAAATGCATTTTTGCCAGTCCTGGGGCTTGAACTCAGGGCCAGGGAACTCTTCCTCAGATTTTTCTCTTTTTATTTTGCTTAATGCTTGCACTCTACCACTTGAGGAACAGCACCACTTCATTTTCTGTTTATGTGGTACTGAGGAATTGAACCCAGGGTTTCATGCATTCTAAGCAATCACTGTACCATGAAGCCACATTCCCAGAGCCCTAAATGACTTTCTTAAGATGGGATTACTTTTTCATTCCATTACTATGTATTATAATTTAGGCTAGGTGGTAGAAAAGGAAGTGGAAAACAATATTAAGTCCAGTAAGGCTGACATTCCTATCACACCCCTACAGAAGTACAGTGTTAAGACCTGCAGGACTCATAGGGATGTTGCATGTTATATTATTATATAAAAAAAAACATAAAAAGTCTTCCCCGATATCCATAACTTTCTGCTTCCACTTTCAAGTTCAAGAGCCGAAAATCGAAGCCTTTTTAATTGATTGGGGATATTTCCTAGAAAGGAAGAAGGAGGATGTGGAAGGTGATGTTGGAAAAATATGTATATTGGCTCCCAGTCCACATTTTTTGCATTTTTAAAAAGTGCTACTGACGAACTCCCACATCTACTTGAATATGCTGTCTGCACAAGATGCAGATAAATGAAGACATTTATTCTGGTGGATAGTTACATGTATTAACAAAATCTAGTTCTGGAGAAAAAGTTACCAGTATAAAGTATTGTCTATAAAATGGTTTCATGTCCTAGCAGAACAAAATGTAGTGTTGAAATGATTAGTCCAGCTTTCTTTGAGATTTTATGCTGTCTCAGTATTAAGATGTTCTCTACTTCCAGTAACATGGAAGCATAAAAGACATGATTTGAAGATACCAGTAGTTTTAGGAACAAAGGTACATAATACTTTCCTTCCTGCAGAGACATGTGATGGCAAGTATGACTGATTGTATTATAGTTCTTTTCTTTTTCCTCTTTATCGCAAGTGTTGCATATCTTGGCATATTAGTCTGCCCTGCATCAGCTTCCTGTAGGTGAGATTTACCTCTACTCTGCAATGTCAAGATGGGCCATGTGACTTACTTCGGCTTACAAAAATGAACCAGAAGTGGTTAAATGCTATTTCTAGGGGAAGATTTCTATCCCATTGTAAGTGTCTAAGAGCTAACTTCTTTTCCCTTAGCTATAAAAATAGCATATTTCCAGAGGGAATCTTTTTTCAACTTATATACTGGAAGAATATAGCATGTAAAATGAGGCAAAACTCAAACACAGCAAGAATTAAGCGAATATTAGAATGTGATATTAATGTTAGTTTCTTACCATTCTTGTATGACTACAGCACATCAGAATTTAAGAAATACTGAACAAGAACTAAACAAATATATAACACTTCCTGTTTGATGCTATTACCTTTTTTATATAAATAAGCATTCTCTATGTGATCACTTGAGGGGTTAACTTTTTCTTTTTTTGTTTTTTTTTTTTTTTGTCGGTCGTGGGGCTTGAACTCTGGCCCTGGGCGATGTCCTTCAGCTCATCAGCTCAAGGTGAGCGCTCTAGCACTTGAGCTACAGTGCCACTTCCGGTTTTCTGGTGGTTTATTGGAGATAGGAGTCTCACAGTCTCTCCTGCCCTGGCTGTCTTTGAACCGCGATCCTCAGATCTCAGCCTCCTAAGTAGCAAGGATTACAGGCGTGAGCCACCAGCGCCTGGCTGGGGTTAACTTTTTCTATAAATGTGTTTAATCAATCTAGAGCACTGTATCTAACTTCCACAATCATTATCAAGAACTTGTGATTGAGATGAAGAAGAACAAAATATCTAGATTTCTCGCTTCTCTTTTCCTCTTCTCCTTTTTCTAGTGAGAATTTTCATCCTTTCTCCAAATTCTCCTATTAATAAAGGAAGAATGACACATGTGGATATCAAGCAAAAGGCTTCAAAGCCAGAATTTTATTCTTTCAGAAATAGATGAAATAAATCAGAGTGGCTCAAGGAAGAAGAAAAACATGATTTTTCCCCTTTCTGGCTTCAAAAATAGAGTCTGAACACGACTCTAAAATTCTAATAAACAATTTGCCTTAGCTAATTTTTTAAAAATATTGTTTTTTAATAAATAATAATTTTAACATTAAAAAATTTAAAATATATAGTAATTTGTTGTTTGCTTTTGGTAGGCATAAAATAAGACTGCATTAACTTTATGTGAGTTGAGAGGCTAAATTTTATCAGAATCCAAACAAAATGAAAAATATATGATGTTAAGATAAATAGCTTTTAGGTACATTTTCAACATGACATACACACAGGGACATCTTTTTCCTTCTTTTCCTCTCCACTCGTCAATAAGCAGTTCATGTAATTCAAATAGCTATGTTTCTTTCAGAAATAGATTACACATAAACAAGTTAAAAGACGAGAACCAGTATTGGTGCATTCTTTAAAAATAGCAGTCACATAACTATTAACCATAATTCCAAAATGATAACAATCAAATGCTCTTGAAAAGAGAAGATTGTAAGCAGAATATGCAAAAAGTGATAATGTCAGAACTGATTCAGGAGCTGCTGTCTGACATTTAAGATTTCTAGTACACGACAATTTTTAATCAGGATTAAATGCTTTCAGGAACCCAATTTTTTCTAGTTATATTTTATTAAAGAAATATGTTGTTCAAAATTAATGAAAGCATAACAGGTTATAATCTGTAGAAAGAGTGCTTACACACTCATTGTGGTAGGCAGTAAAATACCTTTCCAAAATATCTATAGTCCCGAAATATCTAATCCATCAAATGTTGATTTACATTTTATATGTAAGGTTGTAAAATAATCACCTTTCATTACCCAAGGAACACAAATTTGAATAATTATCAGATGGGCAAAGTATACTCAAAAGTCCCAGCTGTAGTTCGGAAAGGACATCATTAGGTAAGAATCATCAGGAAGATGTAAAGATGCTACATTACAAGATAAAGGAAAAGACAAGAACAGAGATTCTGAAGTTTCTGGAAAGTGGACCTGGAAGTAAATGCTTTTTCCACTAGAATCACCTGAAAAGTATTTTAGCTCTGTAGGGGGCTCAATTTTAATCTAGTGAGACATATTTTAGATTTCTGTCCTTTAGAAATGTAAATGATAAATATGGATTATTCGAGCCAATTATCTTGTAGAAATATTTTACAGCAGATTTGGTTTGGTAAGCTAACTCAACTACAACCTTTTCCTGATGCAGCTACAAGGATACCACATGTCCTAGTTTCTGAGAATAAAAAAGTTGCCACCAGCTTTGTACACATGTATGATGTACATACTACTAAGGGCCTTGCATTAATGAAGTCTTGAATTAGTAAATAATATTTAAACAAGAAGCTCCCTATATTCATTTTCACATTTGGGGATCACTAAGTTCAAAAGTTATGTAGAAGGCTAGGGTAAGAATATAGAAATGAAATCTGTCTCCTATTATTATAAAGATAATTTATGTCATTTTGATTTACTATTTCTAAAGTAATAAAAAAATAAGGTAAAACCGAAACAGTAACTCGATCTTCTCTCCTTCCTAACTTTCCAACAGAAATTAGAGAATCCAGTAAAGATAAGCAATCCCAGGATGGTATAGGATGTTATAGGATCACCAGATGGTGAAAAAGAAGTTAACAAAAATGGGTCCCATGGAACAATGGGAAACAAAATCAACACCTACAGATTGTGATATAGTTGTGATATAGAAAATAGTTTCCACTATGCTAAGTCTGTGACATTTTAGCTTTGTTTACACAGCTAATTTCATCTCTTAGGAAATTACTTTATTAATACTCAAGGGTTTGCAGCGTATAACCCAGCAACAAATAATGCTTCTAAATGTAAACAAGCATAATACTAAGAGTAACCAAGGCATTGCTATAGCTGATAAACAAGAATGATCTTGGGGAATAGTCAAACAGTCTTGAACTTTTTCATATCTTTCCTCTTCTCCAACATTAGAAGACCTAGTCTAGATATGTAAAACATTAATAAAGGATTTTTATATTTTTTATCGTTCACACTAATGCAAATACACTTTTCCTTTTTGCAAACCTGACTTTGAAAGAGTCAGACCCTCACCATTATTTTATAGACAAACGTTTACTGCTTTGACTTAGGTGTTTCTTGACTTTGGGTGTTGCTCTCTATTATTTTGGCAACTACATAGAAAAACAAGTTAAAAGCATTTTACTTATTTTGGATTGTTCAAAGTCAAGCTGCCTTCAGTTTTCTGTTCCCTTCTTCACTGCTAATTGAAGTTTAATTATTGCTCTTAAATGATAACAAAAACGTGATACTTTAACGTATATTCTCATTGAAACCAGTGAAAACAGGAGTGTCTGCGATTGTTATATCATTGTTTTCAAATATTTTTCTTCTATTTTCATTATTGCCTTTATTCCTGTCTTCTAATCAGGAAAACAAGGTTGCACAAAAGATCTTCCTAAGGAACAGGATGTTAGGCAGAAAAAAATAGATATATAATTAAAGGTTTTCATCTCTTAAGAGACTGAAAAGATCAGAAGACATTTTGTTATTACTTGTACAGTTAAGATGACTTGAAAGTTTTGGTTCTTAAACTAAGTGAAATGCATGCAAAATGTTACAGTTGTTCCAAAAAATGATTATGGTTTATACTTTTATGCTTCAATGAGATGAAACCTCTTACAAAGTTGGAGGGCATATTTATTTTAGGGTAGAAGAGTTAATATTAGAAAGCCAAGGGAGATTCCTAAAACAACACTGCCTATCACGTATCAGTTAATTATACTTATGGCATATAAGTATATAAACATACAAATATTAATTGAGTGAGAAATATGTGATTTACACAATTGATTCAATGACAAGTAGTATATCTAGTGAGGATCTAAAAGTCTTATAATACATATTTTAACATTTATGCCAAAATATTTGTTTATTTGTAACTGTTTATTTTTAATTTTTGTCGGTCATGGAGCTTGCAATCTTGACCTGGACGATGTCCGTCAGGTCTTCAGCTCAAGACTAGTGCTCTACCACTTGAGTCACAGCCAGTTTTCTGGTGGGTCTTTGGAGGTAGGAGTCTCACGGTCTTTCCTGCCTAGGCTGGCTTTGAACAATGAATCTCACCTCTTAGCCTCCTCAGTAGCTAGGGTTATAAGCATGAGCCATTGGCGCCTAATAACATAATTATTTTTTACACATTTATGAAGTATGGAGTGATAATCCCATTCATTTATATATTGTTTAATGATCAAGCCACACCATATCCATTAATTTCTGCATGTAACATTTCTTTATAAGGAGAATGCTCAAAAACTTTTCTTCTGGCTGTGATGAAATATCTATTCTTAACTATAGTCACTTTGCTTCTTGCAGTATAAAATTAATACATTTACTTTTAGTCATGGAAGTCTGCTAATTAAAGTTATATAAAACATGAATTGTAAAGTGAAAGAAGTTCATAGCTCCATTACTTGTTTAAAGAAAATAATTATGCATTTTTTTCAATTATATTTCTTTGAGAATGTGTAATATTTATTGATTTAACTGTTAAAATTGATAACAGTTACATTATATCAAGTAGATTCAAACTTGTATTTGAAAATTGCACACTTAACACCAATATTCTTCCACTTTCTTCTAAGACATAATTAAAATAATGGTATAGCAAAGCTTGGTGTTAGATGTTCATGTGTAGAATCATAGAAACTCAGGAAGCTAACACCTGAAAATTTTAGCTCAATATCAGTCCAAACAGACAAAAATATGAAAACTTATCTCCAGTTATCCAGCAAGAGGAAGAAGGTGTGGATGTGGCTCAAGGAATAGCATGTCATCAGCTATGAGCAAAAACACAAGGGAGACCATTAAACATTGAGTTCAAGCCCTAAAAATGGCATACGAACACAAGACAACAACAAAAAAGTAGTATGAGCATTAATAATGAAGACAAAATAGTAGAAAATATCATGAGAAATGTGAAAACATCTGGAAGACAGAAATTATTAGACAGAATTTTGATTCATGAGAGGTAAAAGTCACAGTATAATTTGGACAATCTCATTGTAGTCATTTGTGCTGAAACCTGGCTATTGGGTAACATGTGAAAGAGCAGACTGGATTACCTGACATATCAGACTTCGTCTGTAACTATGCATCATCCCACTCTGCAAAAATCTAAAATCGTGCTTGTTAATTTAAAAAGAACCTCATGTTAGAGACCGCTTGGTCCACACAGACTGTGGTCCTTATTTTGAGGTTTCAGACCAGTGCTTTTTTAATAACCACTCCTGTTTTACCCCCCTTCCCTCGTGCAGCTATACCTTACTAAACTGGCACCAAGCCAAGGATTTGAACTAGATCCCCCCCTTAGTCCCTCCCTTTCTCCAGCTACAACTCAGTTCACATACTATCTCTCTTTTAGCATTAGTTATTTTCTTACTCATCCCCACCAGAAAACTCTTACATTCATGTAAACCCACTATAAATAACCTAGTTAGAAAAGGGAGAAAGGCATTGGCTGAGACGCTCATCTGTAGCTTTGCTTCCTAATAAATCTGTGCTACACTATCTTTTTTCCATGGCTTTTGAGTCTGACAAATGATTGATTTGGTTTGATGTAATCCCATTTATCCAGACTTACTTTGGAAGTTTTGACCTGTGCCAAGGAGCCCGCATGTTTCCACCTAACTCCTCCTGTTAACGTTTTCAAGGTATCTGGACTTACATTGAGGTCTTTGATCCATTTGGAATCGATTCTGGTATAGGGGGATATATAAGGATATAACTTCAGTTGCCTGTGTACAGACAATTCTACCAGCACATCTTTTTGAAGAGGGTGTTTTTCTTCTATCCTGTGTTTCTGGCTTCCTTATCAAAGATTATATACCTGTTGGTGTGGATTAATTTCTGGTGCTTCAATTCTCTTGTATTGATGGAATTCTGCGCTTCCATTGGAAAAAAATGTCATTACCCCAATCCTGAAGAAATGGAAAGACTGGGAAACAATGATATTAAATGAAATAAGCCACATCCAATTAAGTATATGCTGCATGGCTTTCCTCATTTCTAATAGCTAGATATATCCATAAATCTACTAGGTAATACAACAGATAATAAATGACATATAAATGCACTTGGATATGATTAACAGCACTGTAAACATTCACATGGCAAGAACAATGGAAGCTTTTCTTAGGAGAGGATCACAATGGCTCAATAGCTATGTGCATATGACCAGATAAAGTGATGCTCATTGCAATGAACTCTAAGAATCAATCATACATATGAAATACATATATATGCATATAATTTTAAAATATGTCATATAACAACCAACTTCCCTGTAAACTCAACAGCAACATTCTATGTTTAGAAGATAAAATTGAGGAAAGTTTTCAACACATAATCTAAAATGCATAGAGGAAAAGGGAGAAAAAGATAAGATGGAAAGTAGAATAGTTAACTACTGACGAATTCATAAACAATTTCCAAAACTATACAAGAGAGCTGGGGTACAGCTCAGTTGTAGAACTAGACTAATATATATAAAGCCATGGGTTCAATCTCCAAGAAGGCCTAATAATAAGTTAATATACAATAGTAATACAATAATTACTTGAAATAAATGCTTTCATATTAGAGAGGCCTGAATCCTCAAACAATAAATAAAATATTCTCAATTCTTGTACCCAATGACATGAAACTACAAGAATGAAGAGCAAATAGTTTCCTTTTCTGTCCTTTCCTTTCCTTTTTCTGTTTTCTTCTTTTTTTTCCTTTGATAATACTGGTGCTTGAAGTTGCTATGGCTCTAACCACTTTATATTTTTTTTCAGGCCAAGCCTTCCTTGAGCAATGATCTCTTACCTATGGCTTCCACAAACGTGAGTAACAGGGAAATTACACTATATCTAGCTTACTTTGGTTTGGTAATTTCTCGCTTCTTTTGTAAAAATTGGCCCTGATATCAATCTTCTAAGTCTCTGATTTCTAATTAGCAAGGAATATTTCATCTCAAGCTGGACCCAGACTAGTTCTCAATGTAAACATTCAATATTGACTTCTGTTTTCTTGATATCATTAAATTCTATTGAGGTTAGTATGGATTTTTATGATGTTATAAGAACACAGAGATATCCCTTGAATACTTTTCCGAGTTTCTTTAAATTTTTATTGTAAGACATCACAAGTAGACATTAATATTTCACAAGTACCTTAAGCAGCATTCAGTTGTTTTAATTATTTTGTTCACATTTTTAATCCAATATAATGTTATCAACTCTATATGAATATACTATATTTACAGATACTTTTCTTTACTAAAAATGAGTATGTCTCATGCTATTCTTTTATAATTAAACCCACTACTTCTCTTTGTCCCATCCCAAACATGTTTCATCCTGGTAACACATTTTTTTTCTCTGACTTCTAGATTATGCAATAAATAAGTTTTTAAGATTGCATACACATATATGATAGATTATTCCCAATTATTGTATGCCTTAATATTGTATTGCATACACTCGAGTTGCCTTTTGGTTCTGTTATTAAAGAATGTAGCACAATTCTTTTCCCATTCACCTGAAGAAAGCTTGAATTGATTTCCATTTTTTAGAAGAAATAATGCTGCTATAAACCTCTGTGTTTTGTCTTTGGGGTGAATGTTACATTTTATTTCTGTGAGACAAAGCCTGAAGAGCTCAATTCCTATGCTATGCTATGGGATACATATTTCATATTCTAGGAACCTGTCACAATGTTTTCAGAAGTGGCTTTCCCATTTGACATTCCTGCCATGATCCACAGTTTCTCTGTTTCTTGATAGCATTTAGCATGGTTATTATTGTATTACATGAAGTAATTCTCATCCATATTTTATGATGTCATTTTAGATTTAATGTGCATTTATTTGATGACTAATAATGATTTTCTTGTGCTTATTTTTCACAAGATGTATTTTGCTGGTTTCTAATTTTTTTTTAACAGTAGGTTTTGAGAGTTCTATGTAGAGTCAGAATTTGCAAATATTTTATCCTTGACTCTAGGTACCCTTCATTATCATCATCAATACCATCATCATCATCATCATCATCATCATCATCATCATCACCATTAGTATTACTACTATTACTTTTGTACATGTATATATGGTCCTGGGGTTTGAAATCAGGGTCCCTGAGAATTGTTGCATTTTGTTAACAATTTACCCTTTGAGTCATGCCTCACTACTGATTTTTGTAAATTAATCAGAGATAAGATTCTCAGGGACTTTATTTTATGGGCTGGCTTCAAACAGCAATACTCAAATCACAGACTCCCAAGTAGCTAGGATGAGATACATGAGCCCTCTGCTCCCAATTTGTATTAGCTACTTGTATATGAGCTTTCACAGACCAAATTTTATTTTACACTTTTATTGAGTTCTAATATATCAAGTTTTCTTTCCTATAAGTTTAATGCCTAAGTTAAGAATACTTCATCTCCAAAATTGTCAAGACATCTTTCTTTGCTTTACATTTTCATCACTCTTTTTGATTTATATGCCACGTTCTAATCCTGCTTGAAGTTAATATTTGAATAAATTGTTATGTTTAAGTCAATGTTCATTTTTTAATTCTCCCCAATACTGGCTAACCTATCACCGCTTATTAAAAGAATATCATTCCACAAATATTTGATTTTACTCCTTATTAAATATTCCTTGATAATGATTATGTCGATCCAATCTGGTGCCTTATAGACCCATTGAGCTGTGTAATCTTTCCTTTACAAACATAACAATTTTACACTAACAGCTTTAATATTGGACAGAGAAATATATTTCCGTTTATATTCCTTTGTCAATGAGTCAAAGAGTGCTGGTTAGGTGTTTTTAGAAATTGTCAAATACTTATAAATATTAATGCCAATAAAAAACTTTAACCTTCCTGGAATAAGTTATAAAAAAACTTCTCAAATAAAATAAAATAAAATTTAAAAAACTGAAATACACATGTCTGTTATAATATAGCAACAACTAAAGAACATGAAATGATCATATCATGCCTAGACATTGCATACATATAGAGATTAATGGAAATAGAAACATCAATAAGATAGCCCTGCACAACCACTATGTAGAAATTGGAATCCTTATACATTGGTGCTTGGCACTTAAAGTGATATAGTCAGTTTGTTAAACATACTGGCAATCTTTAAGATATTATACATAGTGTTGCCTCTATGATCCAGCATTTTCAATCATAATTTTATATACAAAACATATTTCAACTTATGTCAAATGAGACACATGTACAAGAATAGATATTGCAAAACCTTTTACAATAGAATATAATAAATTGTTGAAATGCCCATTGAGGATTTAGTACAATTATACACATGCATGTAAAACAACATGAAATAAATTTACATGGAATTACTTGGGAAACACTAATATTGCATGTGAAAAATGGATAAAACAGACTACACTTTCTTTCTTTCTTTTTTTTTTTTGGTGGTGGGGGTCCCGTAGTGGGGCATGAACTCTGGGCCTGGGCACTCTCCCTCAGCTCTTCAGCTCAAGGCTAGTGCTCTATCACTTAAGCCACAGCTCAACTTGCGTCTTTTTTCTTTTTGCTTATCTGGTGCTGAGGAATCGAACCCAGGGCCTCCTACATGCAAGGCAAGCACTCTACCACTGAGCCATCTTCCCAGCCCTATACTACATTTTCTACTTACAATGAGATGTGCAAGTCGTTATGTCAAAAACGAACTTTACAACTTTCGTGCGGGGGGCAGGCGGGTGCGGGGAAGATTGAGTGGGGGGTCGGGGGGAGGATGGGAAGGGATGGGAAGGGCAAACAAAGGAGGAGGTTACAATGCTTGATAAGAAATGTATTAATTATATGAGCTTTTTTAAATTGGCACATCTGTAGTGGTAGACTATGAAGTAATGTTTGGTCAAGTGGAGGGTATTTTCAAATGATGACAGGAAGTGACTACTACTAAATATTGGAGTATTTTGAGAGGGCAGTGATGATAAAATGTTCTAGAACTGAAGGAGATGTTCATAGTCCAACTCTTAGACATTCTATGAATCATTGTACTTTATTGAAGAATTGTAGATTGCATTTACACTAACCTTGGGAAAAATTTTAGAATAGTGGTGGGTGAATATGAGTGATAATTTAGAATTTAAAATCAGAGAATTCTGTAATGAATGAGTTTAGTATGTTGATGAATAAGACTACCAATAAAATTTTATCTGTGACATATCCTCTGAGTGACTATGTATGACATTGCGAGCCAGTAAATATTCTACAAAATTATGTAAATTGACGGATGAAATAGGATTGAGAGGGATGAGGGATAATGAACCTCAAGTTGCATTGTATTAGTGGTAGACTGTTAGCCTTGCAAATATGAAGCCCTGAGTTTGATTCCTCAGTACTACATAAACAAAAAAAGCTGGAATTGGCACTATGACACAAGTCATAGAGTGCTAACATGAGGAAAAGAATCTCAAGGACATTGCAAAGGCCTTGAGTTCAAGCCCCAGGACTAGCTAAAAATAAAAAAGATGCATTGTTTTAAGCCAGGCACTAGAGGCTCACGCTTGTTTTCCTAGATACACAGGAGGCTGATGATTGAGGTTTGAAGCCAACCCTAGCAGGAAAGTCTGTGAGATTCTTATCTCCAATTAAATCTCAGAAAAATCTGAAATTGCTGCTGTGCCTCAAGTGATAGAGTTCTAGTGTTCATCCAAAGGAGCTCAGGGACAGCGCTCAGACGCAGAGTTCAAACCCCAAGGGGGAGAAAAAAGAAAAAAAAAACTCACTAAACACTATTCATAAACTGCTTTGTCAAACTGCAATTCCCATTCAACTACTTAAAGTTAATTAAAAAATATAATAAGAATAAAATACGAATCATTTTGAGAGCAAGACATAGATAGAATTGAAAGGTTGTTTACAGGGGACAAAGTAAATTTTACATCAGGAAGTTTGAGTTGAAATTTGTTCTTCAGTCTTCTTACATCATTTATGAAAGTGACAGTACTGCCAGTTATGGGTCAATTTCCTTGAGGAAGAGATTGTATTCTGCTGTCTTTTCATAGAAACCATACAAGTAATTTTTTGCCTTTTTTTTTTTTTAATTGTGAAAGTACATTACATAGGGGTTACAATTACATGGGCAAGGTTATAAGTACATTTCTTTTTTTGGGGGGTCCAGTCATGGGGCTTGAACTCTGGGCCTGGACGCTGTCCCTCAGCTCTTCAGCTCAAGGCTAGCGCCCTACCACTTGAGCCATAGCACCACTTCCGGCTTTTTTTTCTTTTTGCTTATGTGGTGCTGAGGAATCGAACCCAGGGCTTTATGCATGCAAGGCAAGCGCTCTACCACTGAGCCACCTTCCCAGCCCAAGTACATTTCTTATAAAACATTGTTGCCTACTCCTTTGTTTCCCCTTCCCAACACTTCCCATCTTCCCCTCATCCCCCCCCTAGCCAAAGTTGTACATTTTATTTTTTTTAAATAAAATCTTGTACATCTCATTGTTGCAATGGGTCCACCTGTATCCTTATTTAAACAATCTCTTTTTTCCCTCACCTCCACAAATTATACCAACATCAAATACAGTGAAAGCAGGGGATATACAGAGGGGAATGGACATACAAAGCAATAAAGAAATAATCTTATAGGTATGTTAGGAACAATCGCAAGAAAGAAAACAAATTGAATCCTTATCTTGGGGTTCATTTCGCCTAACATCAAGTTAACTGACCATTTCTGCTGGTCTCAGACATAAATTAGTTACTGAAAATAAGGGAAACCATGGGAGTTACATTTCTTTGGGCCTGGCTTATTTCACTTAATTTTTTCCAAGTCTTTCCACTTCCTAACGAATGGGGCAATTTCATTATTTCGCATGGAGGCATAGAATTCCATTTTGTATATATGCCACATTTTCTTGATCCGTTCATCTACTGAGGGGCATCTCGGTTGGTTCCATATATTACCATTTTTAAATAAATCTGCGATAAACATGGTTGTGCTTACAGCTTTCTTTGTGAACATTTGGGTAAATGCCCAAAAGTGGGATTGCTGGGTCATAGGGGAGCTCTATGTGGAGACTTTTGAGGAACCTCCATACTAGTTTCCAAAGTGGTTGAACCTGTTTACACTCCCACCAACAGTGCAGTAAGGTTCCCTTGTCTACACATCCCCTGAAGCATCTGTTCTTAATAGACTTCTTGATTATACCCATTCTAACTGGGTGAGGTGGTATCTAAATGTTGTGTTGGTTTGCATTTCTTTTATGGCTAGGGAGGTTGAGTATTTCTTCATGTGTCTATTGGCCATTCTTCTTTCCTCTTCAGAGAAGTTTCTCTTTAAGACTTTAGCACCATTTGTTTTTGTCCTTCCCCTCCACAAATTATACCAACATCAAATACAGTGAAAGCAGGGGTTTTACTGTGGGGAAGAGACATTAATGGTTATGTCGAAAAACGAACTTTACAACTTTGGCGGGGGGGGGGGGTGTAAAGATCAGATTGGAGGAGGTAGGGGGACTATGGGGAATGGATGGGGAGGGGAAACAAAGAGGAGGCAATAATGCTGGATAAGAAATGTACCGTTAACTTGCCCATGTAATTGTAATTCCTCTGTATGGTTTTCTCACAGTAAATAAAAAGAAAGAAAATAATAACAAATAATAACCCTAGGAGACCTCCTAGGGTAGCTCTTATTCTGTCCTGTAATGTTTTCAGAGTTTCTGCTTTGACCCCGAGGTCTTTGATCCATTTGTAGTTGATTCTGCTGCAGGGTGATATATAATGATCTGGCTTTAGTTTTCTACAAGTAGTTAATCAATTTTTTCAGCACCATTTACTGAAGAGGCCGTCTTTCTTCCACTCTAGTTTTTTAGTTCCCTTATCGAGGATTAAGTGGCTATAGGTCTGTGAGTTCATTTCTGAGTTTTCAATTCTATTCCATTGGTCCTGAGGTCTGTTCTTGTGTCAGTAGCAAGCTGTTTTGATTACTATGGCTTTGTAGTAGAGTTTGAAATTTGGTATTGATATTCCTCCTGTGGTAATCTTTCTGTTGAGGATCGTTTTAGCTATTCGGGGTCTTTTATTGTTCCATATGAATTTTTGGAGTGCCTTTTCTATTTCGTTGAAGAATGAGGTTGGAATATTGATAGGTATCGCATTGAATTTGTAGATAGCCTTGGCAGGGAGTACCATTTTCACGATGTTGATCCTTCCAATCCAGGAGCAAGGAAGGTTTTTCCACTTCCTAAGTTCTGTTTTGATTTCCTTTTTCAGGTTTTTAAAGTTTTCATCATAAAGGTCGTTCACTTCTTTAAGTAAATTTCTACATATTTTATTTTTTGTGCACTATTATGAATGTATTTGCCTTCCTGATTTCACCCACGCTTTACTCATTGTTGTCATACACATAAGCCATTGATTTTTGAGGGATAATTTTATACCCTGCTTCTTTGCCAAAGTTTTGAATCAGCTTCAGGAAGTTGGAAGCGGAGTCCGTGCGATTCTTTAAAATTATGTCATCTGCAAAGAGTTTTATTTCATCTTTCCCGATTTGGAACCCCCTTATGTTTGCATCTTGTCATTGCGGTAGCTAAGAATTCTAATACTAAGTTGAAGAGAAGTAGAGAGTGGACATCTTTGTCTCATTCCTAAGTTAAGAGGAAATGGTTTTATTCTATTTGGCTGTAGGTTTGTCATATACAGCCTTTATTGTATTGAGTAATGTTTCCTGGATTCCTAATTTTTTCAGACCCATCATCATAAAGGGTTTGATGGATCTTGTCAAATGCTTTTTCTGCATCTGTTGAGATAACCATGTGGTTCTTATCTTTGCTCTTTGTTGATGTGATGAGTTATATTAATTGATTTGTGTATATTGAACCAACTTTGCATCCCTGAAATGAAACATGTTAGATCGTGATGCGTGATTTTTTGGATGAATTTTTGAAGTAGATTGGCCAAAATTTTGTGAAGAAGTTTTGCGTAATATTCATCAAAGAAATGGGTCTATAGTTCTTGTTATTTGATGAGTCCCTGTCTGTTTTTGGAATAAGGGTTATTATAACTTCATAGAATGAGTTCGGTAGTGAATTTTCCCTTTCAATTTCATTGAAGATTTGGAGGATTATTGGTTTGAGCTCTTCTTTGAAGGACTTGTAGAATTCCGCTGTAAATCCATCTGTTCCTGGGCTTTTCTTAGATAGGAGGTCTCTTATTGCTGCTTCTATTTCAATCTTTGATATGGGGCTGTTAAGATGGTTTATCTCATCTTGGTTCCTTTTTGGCACGTCCATATTTGCTAGGAAAAGGTACATTTATGCCAAGTTCTCAAACTTATTAATATAAAGGTTTGAGAAGCATTCCCTTATAATATTCTGAATCTTGTTTCTGTGGTGATGTTTCCATTCTCATCTCTGAATTTATTTATTTGGTTGTGTTTTCTTTTTTGATAAGATTTGCTAACAGTCTTTCAGTTTAGTTAATTTTTTCGAAGAAACAACTCTTTGTTTTGTGGATTCTTTCTATGGATTTTAAAAAATTCTAATTCATTTAATTCCTATTTAATTTTAAGTATTTCTTTCCATCCTACTGGGTTGGGGTTTATCTTGTTCTATTTCAAGGAGGTTCAGATATCTCATAAAATTGTTGGTTTAAGATGTCTCCAATTTGTTGATGTAGGAACTCAGAGCTATAAACTCCTTCTGAGTACTGCCTTTGCTCTGTCCCAGAAGAGCTGGTCATTTGTGTGTTCATTTTTGTTGAATATCATGAATATTTGAATTTACTTACTAATCTCTTCCATGACACACTGGTGATTCAACGGTATGTTGTTCAGCCTCCATGTGTTACAGGACTTTCTTTGGTGGCTTTTGGTTTTGAGTTCTAATTTTATTCCCTTGTGGTGTGAGAGAATGCACAGCAAAGCTTCAATGTTTCTGAATTTGGACAAGATTGCTTCATGAACTAAAATGGGGTCTATTTTGAAAACTGTTCCTTGTGATGCTGAGAAAAACGTGTATTCTGATGCTGCTGGGTGAAATATGAGGTAGATGTCTGTTATATCTAGTTGATCCATGCAGTTGTTTAGATCTGCAGTTTCTCTGTTGAATTTTTGCCGATTTGATCTATATCGTGGGTATAGTGGTGACTTAAATTCTTCAACAATTTATGTCTTTGGATCTATGTGAGATTTGAGGGAAAGTAGTGTTTCTTGGATAAATCTGGGTGATCCGTTTGCCAAATAGAGATTTAGAATTGTAATATCCTCCTGAAGGGGAGATCCCTTAATTAGTATGTAGCGACCTTCTTTACGTCTTCTCACTAATTGTAATTTGAAGTCTATTTTATCTGATATCAGGATTACCATTCAAGCCTCTTTATGGGGACCATTTGCTTGGTAGAATTTGTTCCAGCCTTTCACTTTCAAAATGTGTTTGTTTGTATGAGCAAGGTGTGAGTCCTGAAAACAGCAGATAGAAGGATCTTGCTTTTTAATCTAACTAGACAGTCTCTCACTTAATTGGAGAGTTAAGTCCATTAATGTTGAGAGTTAGGACTGAGAAGTATTTGGGAGTTCCTGCAATGCTATCCAACTTCTTGGGGGTTGGAGTAACTGGATTCTTCCTATAGTTCTTGGATTCTCCATTTGGGTGCGGTTTCTTGGTCTTTACTGTGGTCTTGTTGGTTTTCTATGTGTAGCACATCGTTAAGTATTTTTTATTGGGCTGGTTTGTTGGAGATATATTATTTCAGTTTTTCTTTGCTATGGAACGTTTTTATTTTATCTTCAGTTATGAAGGAGAGCTTAGCTGGGTACAGTATGCTTGATTGATAGTTGTTTTTCCTTAGGACATGGCCTACATCATTCCAGGCTCTTCTTGATTTGTCTCCACTGAGAAATCTGAGCTGATTCTAATTGGTTTCCCTTTGTAAGTAGTTGATCTTTTCTACTTGATAGATTTAAGGATTTTTTCCTTGGAATTGATCCTGTGTGGATTATAATGTAATGGTGAGATATCCTGCCCTAGTCTGGTCTATTTGGGGTTCTAAAAATTTCTTGTATCTGAATAGGCCTATCTTTTTGCATGCTTGGGAAGTTCTCTGCTAGGATCATGTTAACCAAATTTTCTAGACCATTGAATTCTGTCTCTAGGTGCTCCTCTACACCCATTATCCTCAGATTAAGCCTTCAGAGATTGTCTTCCAAATGTTGAATAGATCTATCATATTTCTTGGATTTGTCTTGGATAGTTGTATGTTCTTTCTCTGTAATAAACTGGCTGTCCTCAATCCCTCAAATTTGCTCCTCTGCATGGTGTAACCTACTGTCGAGACTTTCTACTTTGTTTTTTATTTCTTTCCTTCAAATTGGTCAGCTCTGATGGCTTCAAATTCTTTGTTGGAGCTTTGCTCTAGATCTTGTATGAACTTCTTTACCTCCTTAATTTGGTGTTGTGTTTATTCTCAAATCACGTACTTGATTGGTTATGGTTTCCTTGTACTCCCATTCCTTCTATTAGGCTCCATTCAGCTTTCCCTTTGTGGTCTCCCTGAATTCTTTCAGCTTTCTGTTTATGGATTCAATGAATGCCACTTGTTCATCTTTGTCTATTGTCATGTGGCTCTCCCATGTCCTGTATTACTCTTTGATTAGCTTCCTCATGTTCATGCATTTCCTGTAGTTCTCTTTGACTGTTCTCAGCCTGCTCATGCAATTCCTGTATTTCTCTTTGACTGTTCTCATCCTGCTCATGCAATTCCTGTATCAATCTTTGAGGAGCTTCCTCACTCTCATGAGATTCCAGTATTTATCTTTGGTTTGTCTCTCTCTCTCTCTCCCTATCACACTCACATTGAATCCTTTGCAGGTTTTCAACCTTTTCATTCACCATGTTTACCACTAGCGTTTGTAGAGATTTTTGGGAAATCTCTTCTAGATTATACATTAACTATGCTGTCAAATGATTTTCCTGAGTGGGAGTTCAGATAACTGGACTTGCAATTTTCCTTGTGTTTTTCCGGTTTGTTCTGCCCAGCTGGTATGAAAGTAAAACCAATTTTTTGCTAGAAAAAAATTTTAAGGCAAGTATCATCAAGGATCTGTAGTTGCACAGACAAAAGCCTGCAGATACAATCTTTTTCAACAGATACAATTTATTCAAGATCAAACAACTATGGCTTAATGGGCTAAGAACAGCAAAGAATAATTTGGCAAACCACAAATTATTAATTTTAGGGAGAAATGTGGGCAAAAATAGGATTAAAGGGATGTGGAGAGGTAAAAGGAGAGTGAATTTAACCAAGTCCTAATCTTAGAGAGCCTTGACAAGAAAGTTTGTGAGACACATCTCAATTAATCACACACACACATTACAACACACACACACAAACACACACACACACAGAGAAGAAAAACCAGAAATAGAATTGTGGCTCAAATGATAGAGCAATACCCTTGAGGAAATTAACAACAACTAAGGGATAGGTCTTGAGTTAAAATCACAAGAACAAAACACACACACACACACACAATATTATGTCTAAATGCTTATTTTAGTTTGAAGAAATGAACAATATCATGAAAAGTAATATTTGTTACATATCTTGGAACATTTGAGAAGTTGTTTTTAGTATAATTTGTCTTAAGATATAACATAGATTATTAAAATCAATATTAATCTACTTAATATTTATAATTACTCATAACACCTTAGAGTACAACAGTTGGGATTTTTTCTATTGCCATAAGAAATATTCTGAGTAAAAGGAAGAGAGGAATATAAGACGAAAGAAGAAAGAAAGAAAGAAAGAAGAAAGAAAGAAAGAAAAAGAAAGAAAGAAAGAAAGAAAGAAAGAAAGAAAGAAAGAAAGAAAGAAAGAAAGAAAGAAAGAAAGAAAGAAAGAAAGAAAGGAAGGAAGGAAGGAAGGAAGAAAGGGAGGAAGGAAGGAAGGAAGGAAGGAGAGAAAGAGAGAGGTAGGGATGGAGGGAAGGAAGGAGGAAGCAAAGAAGAAAGGAAGGAAGGTAGGAAGGGAGGGAGAAAGGATGGGACAAAACAATTTAATTCATAAAATCTATTTAGCCCAACATAAACTCCATGTAATGAATAATTTAATAAAGTCAAGTTTGCAATTTTCACTTCTTTGCATGTTATCCATGCATGAATGAACCAACAAATGAAGGATCATATATAACTAGGTGAATCTGTTTGCATTTGTAGTAATATGTATGCAAATCTTTTTCTCATTTTTTATACATCATCAAATAACTATTTATAAACACTTTACATTTAGTTATAAATATTTTAAAAATTGATGAAACTAAAGGATTTCAATATACTATATAATGTGAATACAAGTATTTTTAATGTTATTAATATTAAAATCTTCATGTTATATTAATTATAAAAATTTATTATGCATTTTATCAGATTAATTAGCATCCTCTGATTTTGGTGTCTGTGGGAGTCCTAATAGCAGACTGTAATTAAAATCAAATGAAATATTGATTTGAGATTTCCCCAATTGCTTGATGTAGGTATTCAAAGCTGTAAATTTTCCACTAAGTATTGCATTTAATATGTCCCAGAGTAGCTGGTATTTTGTGTGTTCATTTTTGTTAAATTCCAGAAACTTTCAGATTTCTATTCTAATCTCTTCAGTGTGCTACTGGTCATACAGCAGTGTGTTGTTCACTCTTCATGGTTTTGACCTTTTTTTTTTTTTGCTTTAGCTGTTTAATTTTAAGTTTATTCTGTTGTGGTCTGAAAAGATATGTGAATTCAATTAATTTTTCTTTCAATTTGGACAAAATTTCTGTGTGACATAGTATAGGTTCTATTTTGGAGAATCTTCCACGACCTGCTGTGAAGAATGTATATACTGATACTGAATGTATATTCTGTAGGTGTCTGTTAGGGGTAGGTGGTCAATGTAGTTATTTAGTTCAGTTTCTTGGTTGAGTTTTTCCAGTATAACCAATCGATGGATGACAATGATGGGTTGAGATGTGTTTTTAGGTTGTGAAGTATTTGGTTGATGATGTAGGGTGGTCCAGGTTCAGGGCATTGATATTTACACTTGTTATATCCTCTTAATTGAGAGTTGCCTTTATCAACATGTAATGACTCTTCCTAATAATTTTAATTTGAATTCTATTTTATCTTAATTATTAATTCTACTGTGGCCTGTTTATGGTGTCCATTTACTTGAAAAATTTCCCTTCAGCCTTTCAGTTTGAGTATGTTTGTTTTTGTCAATAAAATGTATCTCTTGTGGACACTGGATGGATGTCTTGTTTTTTGATACTACTATCTGATCTGTTTTCTAATTGGAAATTTAATTCCATTGATAATGAAAGTTAAGACTGAGAAATATCTGATAAGCCCTGCTATGTTATACCCCTGCTGTTAGGAGCTGTGCCTCATCTACGGTTAATATATTTAACTTGTTCTCTGGTAGGGAGCATTTTATATAACCAATTCCTGTTCTTCTTGATCTTTTCTATATATGGTATATTTAATTAACTTCTACCCTGCTGATTTGGTGGAGATACATTCTTTTAAGTTTTCTTTGTCATGAAATATTTTTATATATCCTTTAAATGTAAAGGAGAGTTTGGCTTGGAACCGTATTCACAATTGGTAGTTGTTTACCTTTAATGTTTGTCATATATTATGCCAGGCTCTCCTTTTTATGACTAGAAAAGTTGAGCATTTCTTCATGAGTCTAATGGCCATTTTTATTTCCTCTTCAGAGAAGTCTCTCTTTAAGTCTTTAGCCCACTTAGTTATCGAGTAGTTGTTTGAGGATTTGTTGTCAGGTGATTTAATTTTTTGAGTCCTAAGTATATTTTAGATATAAGACCTCGTCCGTTTTATGACTCGTCAAGATCTTCTCCCAGAACGTGTGCTTTCTATTGATCTTGCTAGCTATGACCTTTGCCTTGCAGAAGCTCTGATGTTTCATGCAATCCCAATTGTCCGAACTTTCTTTGATTTTTTTTGTTTCCTGTTCTCTATTAAGAAAATTTTGGCTTGTGCTAAAAAGCCTTAGAGTTTCTCCTATTCTTTCATGTAATGTATTCATGGTGTCTTTTTATTTTGAGGTCTTTGATCTATTTGGAGTTGATTCTCATTCAGGGTGATATATACAGATCTAGCTTTAGTTTTCTAAAGGTGTTGAAGCAATTTTGTCAACACCATTTAATCAAAAGGCTGTCTTTCTTCCATTCTATTTTTTAGCTCCCTTGTCAAAGATTAGGTGGCTATAGGTCAGTGGGTTTATTTCTTAGTCTTCAGTCTTATTCCATTGATCCTCAGGTCTATTCTTGTGCCAGTACTAAGCTGTCCTTTTACTATGGCTTTTTAGTAGAGTTTGAAATTTGGAACTGATAGTGCTCCAGTGCTGTTCTTTCTGCTATGGATTGGCAAACTCACAGCTAGCATTATACTTAATGGTGAAAAATTAAAGCCATTTCTTATAAATTCAGGAATGAGATAAATATGTCTGCTCTCTCCACTACTCTTCAACTTAGTATTAGAATGCTAGCTGGGGCAATAATACAAGATGCAAACTTAAAGGGATCCAAATAGGGAAAGATGAAGGAAAACTCTCCCTCTTTGCAGATGATATGATCCTGTATTTAAAGAACCGCATGGACTCCACTCCCAAATTATTGAGCTGATCAGAAACTTTGGCAAACTAGCCAAGTATAAAATTCACCCTCAGAAATCAATGGCTTTCCTGTATTCCAATATCAATAAGAATGCAGGTGATATTAGGAAAGCTACCCCTTTTTAAAAGCCACACAAGGAATAAAATATCTAGGAGTTAAGAGGTGAAGGACCTCTATGACGGAAATTTTAAAAATCTGAAAAAGAAAATGAAAGCAGAACTAAGGAAGTGGGAAACCACCCATGCTCATGGATTGGGAGGAAAAACATGAAAATGGCAATACTGCCAAAGGCTATATCCAAATTCAGTGTGATACCTATCAATATCCCAATCTCGCTCTTCAATGAAATCGAAGTAATCCAAAAATTCATATGGAACAATAGAAAACCCAAATAGCACAGAGGTTTTTTTAGTGATTCTCATTTTGTATTACCACTTTGATTCTACAAAGTAATCTATGGATTTTAACTTTCTTCCCTCCCTTTGGATAAAGCTCAAAAACTCTGCCTCTAACTCCCAAGACACTTAACTCTTAGGTCTGGACAATTGTTCCTAGATAGTGAATTACTTAATTGTATTTTGAACGCATAAAACATGCATATAAAAATCTCACATTGTGATCTCATGAGAAAACAGCCTTTTTTCCACTCTCAAATTTATTTCCTGAAAGGCATTTTTAGAGAGAATCTGTTTTCATTTTTAGATGAAAGGCTTGTCGGAAACTATTTTCATAATCTGGCTCCTCCTCCCGCACCTCAACACCTAAAACACAAATTTCAAAACGCATTTACAAGAAACAATACAAAAACCAAACACTGGGAATGCTTAGATGCAGATCATTTTACAAAACCCAGAATATAACTCTGCTGTCTGAGGGAGGGGCTCTCTGAATAAATTAACAAACAAATCCAAAAGAGCATTCAGGAGTATTGGATGTGAGTGTCCCTGGCTGCTATTCCATGGACAAGGAGCATGGAATGGCTTCCTAAGCCTGCTGGAGAATGCGTGGAGGAAAGTTTCCTTGCCAGTCTGAGTACAAAAGTTGGCATCACCCCGCTTGGGCCTGTTTTTTTTCTTTTCCCCACAGCGGAGCAGAATCAACCCCTCCTCCACGGCTGATAAATACTGTACAAACTGATCCAGAGAGTGGTATCTGTTCACTCTGCACTCCTTCCTAGGTGGGTGGACTCTGTCCCATAGTGTGCGTATGCTCCCAGCGGCTGATCCTCATGGACCCGGCCCAAGGGGCAGGGAGTGCTAGATGTGAGTCAGTGGCACTGTGTCATTCATGCAGCTGCCGCCAGGTTGCTGCCCTAGGTTGCTGCCCTAGCCCAACAGCAGGTGCACCCTGACCTTCTCCCACAGTCCCAGGTGAGGGGTGCTCACAAGGGCCCGAGGTGGGCAGGCTTCCACTAGGATCCTACTTCACCAGATGGACCAGCATGCCAGATGAAGTGGCTGCTGCCTGAATTAATTATTAATTATTTAATTAATTGTTTAATGGAGCAGGTTTTTTTTTTTTTTTTTTTTTTTACCAGTTGTGGGGCTTGAACTCTGGGCCTGGGCACTGTCCCTAAGCTCTTCAGCTCAAGACCAGTGCTCTACCACTTGAGCCATAATGCCACTTCCAGCTTTTTCTGCTTATGTAGTGCTGAGGAATTGAACCCAGAGCCTCATGTATGCAAGGCAAGCACTCTATCTCTGAGCCACCTTCTCAGCCCTGGAGCAGTTTTAAAGAAAATGATTCACATTACTGTATGATATTATTGGAGAGTAATTTTTCTTCCATATGTGCCCAAAGCACAATGAAATGTATACAGATTTGAACTCACGGTTGGAAGATTGTTCTACATACCACTATAAGTATTGTGCCATTTGTCTGAATTGACAGAATAGCTTTCTAGGACATCTAATCTGCTATGTCATAGACCTTTTGTAGCCACCTTGTTTCCCCATACAGGCATGGCCTGGCTTCCTTGCTGCCCTCTGTGCATTTAACAGTTCTGTTAATATGTAGTAGGCTCTTTTGTACAGCCCCCTGTCACTCTATGTTTCCCCCCCCACAGAACACATATGCACAATGCTTCAGATTGTAGGCTTAAAAAGAAACATATTTAGGATTCATGAATTCTAGAATATATCAAAATCACTAACATTTTAATAAATTTAGAAAAATAAATAGAATGAGCATTTTATAACTATCAGGACAAAAAGAAAAATACAGGTTTTCCCAGGAATGGGGGAAGGAATCTCTAAATCTAGATTGGCTTCTAAGTTGCCTTCAGAAAGAAATTCTGCCTCAGAGTCCTAAAAGGGATTTACTTCCTCATTAAAGACAGGGTTTTCTTCCTGAGTCCAAGGAAGGACAGATTCTAATTTCTCAATTGGAAATTGGATCCCCTGCAGGAGGACAGATTGGTCAGGATATTCTGTGAGGAAAGATTCCCTTTTCTCAACTGAATCTAGATTTTGGACCTCACTTATTGGTTTTCCTGAAGATACACTGGGGTCATTTTCCATTAGCACACATTTACCCTGCATACCAAGACATGTCTTTTTGACTTGTTTGGAGCTAATCTAGGTGGATTATGAACATCAGTGGAAGACATTCTGGATCATCTTCTTCCTTGGTGGTAAGTGCAGGTACACCTGCTTCACATGTGGGGTTCAGAACCAGTGGGATGTCCACAGGACTCAAAACCTGCTTAGCCCTTTCTATATGTTAAAAAATACCCTCTATGTCCACATGCTTTCTGGAGATCAGTAATGGCTTCTGATCTCCATGAGTCATCATAAACGACATCACTGATGAGTTCTTTATCTGGAGATCTGCAGGAGCTGCTGTGATGCAAACCTGAGCATAGAAATAGGTACAGGAGTCTTAGAACTCAAGTTAAGGTGTGACTAAACTTTCATGAGAATCTAATGGGGGGAGCTGTAGAACTTGAGTTGGACTGAACACTGATGAGAAGTTAGGATGCTTCTAACGAGTGGCTACTTCCAAGTTCTTTCAAAGGAGAACAGATATTACCTGGCAAAGAATATCCATAAAAGGATATTTTGCCAACCTGGGGAGTACTAAGGGCTCTATGCCCATACGGCCCATGCCTAGAGACCCAGGTTCCATCCATACTCACCAGCTCTGAGGTATCTAAACAAGGACTTCTTCCACTTTTTCCTGGTCTCATGGGCCATGCGTTCCTCTAGCTGGTCCAGAAGAATATGTAAGCAGAAGAGCAAGTCTGAAGAGGGCATGTTGAGCTTGACATACTGTGTAAGTTCTTTCAGGGTGTCATGGTTCTTGTTCTCATAGAAATCTTCAAGGTAGAAGTCCATCCACATAGGGAAGATGGAACAAACTATGCTATGAGCAGACTGGTGATAAGGAAAATGAGAACCTTTCCTCCCCATCCTGAGCTTTGTACTATATATAGCCTCTTTCTGGCGGGACTTGCATGTTGTAGGAAGAGACTCCTGCAAGCAGGATGCTCCTCACAACCCACTTGTAGAAATTTCTTAAATATAATCATCCAAAATTCTCCCTATGATAGGAGGAGAAGGTTGTTTCCCCACTTGATCTGACTTGCTATACATAGCCCTCCTTGTCATCCATGAGAGTCCAAAACCACAACCACATCCACATTGTGTAATCTGCTATCCACTGAAATGCCAAGCCTCAACGCCCTGGTAAAAATCACAACTGGTGTGCAAAGAAGGAAGTTGACTTTGATTCAGAAACCTCAAAGATACCTAGTTTTCAAAGACAGAACGTCTCTTTGTGCCAACGTCCACTTACTTCTTCATCTTGTTCATCTTCCTCCCAGCTATGGTGGAAGGATCTGTACCAATGGGAGGAGAGAAGGAAGTTAACTCTATGCTTCTCCTTTTCTGAACTAACAGGACACACATGGTACTGGTTAAGTCACATATGGTAATGTAAACATAACAGACAAAAAGTGGAGATATGTCTATACAATTTCATGGAAATTCTGTGAGGATGCTTATTAGCATCTGTCCAAATAAATGTCCCATGGCTCATCCCTCTAATCCTACAAATCAGGAGGGTGAGATCTAAGGATCACAGTTTGAACCCAGTCTAGTTTGTAAAATTCTAAAGACACTTATCTTCAGTTAACCAGCCAAAGGCCAGACCTGGACTTGCAGCTTAAATGGCAGAGTGATACGAACGGAATAGCATTCAGGCCACAAGTTCAAGTTCCATTCTTTCTTCCATCTATATTCCTTCAAAGACCTCCAAGATAGTGATTTCCTAGGTGAGGGTGGAGGTTGGGTGACACTGGCTCATTCCTTTAATCCTAGTTTCTCAGCAAGCAAACTGTTAAGGCTCCACTAGCTTCTGAGGAAAATGAAATGTTCTGGCAAGCCACTCCTAAGGAGTTATCCAGGGAGTGCACTTCTTTGTCTCAAGCAAAGCTCCTGTGATAAAACCCCACTGAAACAGTCTCAGAGAGATCCTGGGTTTGAATGAGGAACACTCACTTTTTAAACAATATCCAGCAACTGCTCCATTGTTCCCCACTCTCTTTAGTGGTGGTGGAAGTTTCCAACATAGAAGAGATCACCTTTCTGGTAGGCCGGGACCAGGTCCATTACCAGCATTTCCAATAAACCTGAGTCCAAGCTCCATATATTATAAGGCACATTCAGGGTTTGGGAAGACTCATTGTCACACTGAGGTAGTAAAAAGAATGCATCTTTGAAACATGGAAATGTGAGTACACTTCAAAATGAGTAATAGAGTGGATTGAAAAGTACACAGTAAATATTTTCTCAGTATACACATATAAAAGCACACAAGAAGAAGCCTGTACTGTGGGCTAGAATGAGATCAAATAGGTTTCCTGTCATAGTTACACCTGGCCTGAGTTGCCTTGTGATTCCCTTGGTTTCTTCTTATAAAAAGGCCTGAGACATTGGATTTGTGATTTGGCACTGATCCAATGTCTGCAGCATCGAGTAAGACACTCACACCACTCATGCCTGAGACCTGACCCTCTTGAACTTTGAAAACAACACAGGAACATCTTTCTTGTTCCTGAGCTACAAGCCACCTGAGCTGGCTTGAGCTGACTGTAGTTAACAGTTGCCTGGTGCTCAGAGTTCCATATTCTATTCCATTGTGAGGGAAGTAGTGTCATCTCTCAGAGCCCAATGATCTAAGCTGCTTACTCACATAAGACCATCCCAAAGACAAACTGGAGGCTGAAATTTCCTCTCCCACATCACTCTATACAAATGTGGACATTGTCAAATCCCAACATCCTCAGCTAGGCCCAGGAACCAGCACAGTCTCAACCTCAAGGAAGCTTTCTTAGGTGAGATCCATGCCTTATTTGTCACTATTCCTCTCATCCTGCAAAAATCATTTTGTCTCTCAGGGCCCTCTCAGCTTGCCATGTGCTTCTTGCATCTATTTCTGACATCTACTTCCTAGGACACTGTTTGGTTTATGTTTCCTAATCTTCTGTTTGATCTTGAAGCCCCTGTGTGCTGTAATCTGCCAAAAAGGCAAGTACTTAGAGGTGGGAAAAATCATAAAAATATTGAAAAAACCTTACACATATAGTCAGACATTTTTACACGTGTACATTCTTTTAAGATAAAAGACTATTTTTGATACTTTTGTCATATTTTATGACAGAGGGGAAGGAGAGAAGAGAAGAGGTGCTGCATTGTCTTCTCATAATTCAATGATTATTATTTTTTGGGGGGGTGTCCAGTTGTGGGGCCTGAACTCTGGGCCTGGGCACTGTCTCTCATCTCTTCAGCTCAAGGCTAGCGATCTACCACTTGAGCCACAGCACCACTTCTGGCTTTTTTTTTTTTTGCTTATGTGGTGCTGAGGAATCGAACCCAGGGCCTCATGCATGCAAGACAAGCGTTCTACCACTGAGCCACCTTCCCAGCCCCTCAATGATTATTATTTAAAATTATAATTGAAGGAATGTAAGATTTAAAGATAAAAACCGTGCTCCTGTTCTTTTTATAAGCTAGTCGTTTATAAAGTATTCCTCACTAAAGTCTTGTCACCTGTGTCTCATGAACTATCCTCCTCCTTCAAAATAATCAAGGAAAACCTTCACAAATAAGTGAGCTGTTGTCCAATCTCTGGATAAGAATTTAAGATACAATATTGCCTGTGACTCTGTGTGTGTACAACTGTGTGTGAGTGTGTGTGTGTGTGTATGTGTGCAAATGTGTGTCAGTGCATATGTGTGTTTTAGGACTTGAACTCCAAGTCTATATGACAATCACAAGTATCTTTCCCTTAACTGTAGTGCTACCAATTGTGCCACAGTTCTGCTGCAAGCTTTTTGTAGTGAACTGGAGAGGAAAGACACACAATTTCCTGCTCAGGCTATCTGAACTAAATCTCAGGTCTCAACCTCCTGAACTAAATCTCAGGTCTCAACCTCCTGATTAGCTATTGTTATAATTATGAGCCTCCAGAACCTGGTGATAAAGCATTGTTACTGGAGTCAGTGGGGTTGAAAGTTTCAGTTGAGCCTCACAACACTCTACAACATAATACAGCAACAGCAGCGGGTGCTGGTGGCTCAAGCCTGTAATCTTAGCTATTTAGGAGGCTGAGATCTGAGGATCGTGGTTCAAAGCCAGCCCGTGCATGAAAGCCCATGAGACTTCTATCTCCAATAAACCACTAGAAAACCAGAAGTGGCGCTCTGGCTCAAGTGGTGAAGTGCTCGCCTTGAACTGAACAGTGCAGAGACAGCATTCAGGCCCTGAGTACAAGCCCCATGACCAAAATAACAAACAAAAAACAAAAACAGCAACAGCAAAGCCGTATATCAAAATAAAATAATAAGATGTAATTAGAATATAAGTTAGTGATATAGTCTGCTAGCATAACTTTCAAGAAACCTTGGTCTTAATACTTTAGCATCCCAAAAGCAAACAAAATGAGATAATTTTAGTAGACTCCACAAATTTTTAATTACATGATATAATAATTTCAAAACATTATAAAAACAGGAAAACATTCATACTTATAAGGTTGTGAAATGGAAAATTCTTGTCATGGTGGATATATGGTGGTATTGTCATGGTGAATATGCGATAAAGTTCTTCGGAACTGCAATAGATAAATGTATATTTATTACACTTAGTCTAAATTGTCTCTAACTCTATTAACTTCCCATTTTTAATGCACATTATCAATGTATTCATGTTTTTGAATATTCCAAAATAACTAGCAGAGTCAGGAGGTTACCAAAATACATTAGCTTCAATGTTTTAGGAGATAAACGTGCTAAATATATTGACTATTCTATATATTAAACATGTAGTGTGTTATCATTGTACTCTCTAAGTATGTACGTACACTACTTCAAAGTGAAATGGAATAAAATATGGTTTCCTGTAAAGCTAGCTATTTGGTATATCAATTCAAGACCAGTGTAGTTTTACCTGCAGTGCTCCCCAGCTTCTGGCTATGTGTGATGGAATACGTCTATCATCCCAGGTCCATGGGAGCTGAGAGCAGGAGGATTTCAATTCCTTGCCATTCTAGGCAAGAACTGGCACATGGCTCTTTCTCAGCCAAATAAGGTTCAACACTGGTTAGCACCTATCACCCTCACCTAGGTGAAAATAAAAATAAGAGCATTGTAGTATAACAAACAATATTAAAACATGCCAATAAAACCCAACATGAACAACACACACCTAGTGTTAGTTTCTCATACCTGTAATCCTATTAGCTAGGATTATATATGTTCCAGAGGCACCAAGCAGTTCATCAGTTTAAAAATGATTATTTGAAACCAGATGCCAGTGTCTCATGCCTGAAATCCCAACTACTCATGAGGCTGAGATCTGAGGATCACAGTTCAAAGCCAGCCGAGGAAGAAAAGTCCCCATAAGACTCATCTCCAATTAACAACTCAAAAAACAAAAGTAGGTCTGTGGCTCAATTAGTAGAGTGCTCACTAACTTGAGTACAGTCTCAGGGACAGTGTCCAGACCCTGAGGTCAAGCCCCACCACTGCCAAAAATATAAACATTTTGATATCTTAATTTCTTGTGAATTAAAATGCCTGTGGTGGTATAAAATTCTGCAGTCTACTGCAGATTTCATTATATTTGTAGTCAGAAAAAGGACATTTTTTCATAAACTAAGGCAGATTGGTCTTTAATTAGAAGAAATTGCTGGACTCATACATAATATTCTCTTCCAATAGTGCCTATGGGAGGGAGAAAATGAAGGATCATTTTGTTACGTTGGGAGCTTCTGTTATTAATCACTGCAATAAATATTATGAAAATGACACTCTGAAATTATTTAGAGATGACTTGAATGTTACCTTTCTACACACTCATGCTACTCCCTCAACTAAATCACAGAACTTAAAATAAGTAACATTTTAGCTGGGAGCCAGTGGCACATGCCTGTAATTCTAGCTAATCAGAAGCCGAGATTTGAGGATGGTAGTACAAACCTGGCAGGAAATCCATGACACACTTACCTCCAATTAACCACCAGAAAACCTGAAGTGGCACTGTGGCTAAAGTGGCAAAGTGCTAGCCTTGATCTGAACAGCCTAGGGACATGGAGTTAAGCCCCAGGATCAAGAAAAAGAAAAAAAGAAAAAAAAGGGGAGAAAAGCCACATTTTAAAGCTAATGTGCACATATACACAAAAATTGTACAGAAATAAAGTTATAAGAGCCCCTGGACTGTCAAAAAAACAGATTAAACTGAAATTGTCTTCAACCATTCATTTAGACAATCTATACTGGTGGCAGGCTATTGGAGCTCACATCACTAACTAGAGGTAGAATTTGAGAGAATCACAGTTCAGAATGTTTGTGCAAGGAAAGTAATAAGATTCTCATATCATCCTTAATCCTGGCATGTTGGAATGCATTTATGAACCTAGCTACTTGTCAGACAGAGGTGAGGAACTTAGCCTCTGTTCGGCCCTCAGCAAAACTGATAACTTATGAGCAAAGTAACTAAATTGAAAAAGGATTGTTCTAATGGTAGAATACTTGTTCAGCAAACAAAATATCTCAATTCATACTCATCTCCTAAAAGAGGGAAGAAAGAAAGAACGAAAGAAGGAAAGAAAAAAAAAGAAAGAAAGAAAGGGAAGAGAAAGAAAAGAAAGTAGAGAAGGAGGGGGAGAGAAGGAAGGAAGGAAGGAAGGAAGGAAGGAAGAAAGAAAGAAAGAAAGAAAGAAAAAGAAAGAAAGAAAGAAAGAAAGAAAGAAAGAAAGAAAGAAAGAAAGAAAGAAAGAAAGAAAGAAAGAAAGAAAGAAAGAAAGAAAGAAAGAAAGAAAGAAAAAGACATAGAAAGAAAGAAGGGAAGAAAGAAAGAAAGAAAGAAAGAAAAAAGAAAGAGAGGAAGGAAGGAAGGAAGGAAAAGAAAAGAAAGAAAGGGAGGAAGAAAGAAAGGGAGAAAGAGAGGTATAAATAAAAACGTCATCATGTGTTAGATGTTAATAATGACCCTAAATCATGTTAGCCATAAATGCCATCATTTAATTCTCTGGGAAGAGACATTTTGTATCAAGCCCTGTTGTATGAACTTGGAACTCCGGAAAACCACCAGAGTCCATGAAAAAATGCTAACAGCAAGTGTCGTTTATTTGCAATCTCAAGCTTGGTCCTCCGTGCACTTGGTAAATGGTGATGCTAAGAGTCCCCAAGCACAAAATCAGCACAGCTTTTATAGTATTGAACAAAGAATTTAGGGAACTTCCACATAAGTAGTTACATGATTGGTTTGATTCCACCCTAACCGCACTGCACTTTTTCTGAACTATTGGTATGTTCTGTTCCTGGAACACTTGGGCAACTCTTTTCATTTATTAAGGGTGGGCAGGGTTTTGGGCACCTGTGTTTTTTTCTCTCTCTTGGGGTTACTCTGAGGGAAGCCTAGCACAAGATGGTGGGGTCAATCTCAAATTGGAGTTACTTTGGCTCTTCATTCTCTTCTCTTCTAGAGCATCGGGGACCAATCATGGTCCCTAATTGGCACAGTCTTCTATATTTACAATTTGGTATTGAGATCTCAGAACTAATAGATGGACTGTGCTGATCCTCTCTTTTACAAAGGCCAACAGTCTACAATGTCCAAATGTGAGTAACAAAATTAACACTACCAAAGGGCCTTACATTTTCTTCCAGCAATCCTGACTTCATACCTCACAGCTAACTTAATTTTATACCAGATGTACTCATATGCTCCAATTTTAAGACATATTCATACCATTTGCTACATACTTAAACTTTCTGAGGTTTGTCTTCTTTACAAATATTTTAAGACAATCCTTTCTTTTTAAATCCTTTCTTATCCAGAGGATACCAATTTTTCCCCAACTCCTTTCCTAATGCTTTCTGTACTACCCTCCTCTCCTTTACAATTCCTTGACCTTCTTTGTGGCTAGAGATTAAAACTGCCCATTTTTCCTTTGACTTGTGGAACCATGTTATCTCAGAAAGCCTCAAGGCACCAGTAGGATGAAAAGCTTGATAGATTTTAAGGCTAAAATTAGGGCTGGGTCTCATTCCTCTTAATATCTCCATTGATTTAAAAAAAATATCCTCCTTTATCTTTAAAACACACCCAGGAAGAAGCAGGTTATTACCATACCAGAATGAAAAGAGGCTTTGACCCTGAAGTGCCTAAGGCAATTCAGCAATAACCTTGCCACTTATATCCACTGTGGAAGTAGAGAGGGATATTAGATATCACCAAAATAATGTCCCACAAGATCTTATTTTGTAGCAGATTTCAACAGGGAAACATTCTCAGGTTATGGAATCAAGCAGGAGTTCAGTCTATTTTACTGCGGTGGAGGTGGTCTGGGTGATGATGTATATTTCCTCCAGGTGACTATCAGGCTGTCGTTGAACTTTACCCATTAGGGTGTGCAGCAGCAGCAGCAGCAACAGCAGCAGCAGCAGGGTCTCTCAGTGGCTCAGAGGGACAGTCACACCTCGTGCTGAGCTGCAAATTCCTACACAACCTGGTTAAGGACACAAGGCATAGGCTTGGCAGGCTGTGACCCCCCTAGATTTTAAAACTATTTAGACAATAGCTCGGGACAATTTACCAAGATGATAACTTTTTTTTTTAATTTTATTTCTGAACATACTGTACAGAGGGGTTACAATTACATGGGCAAGATAATGCATACATTTCTTACCAAGCATTGTAGCCTCCTCCTTTGTTTATCCTTCACCTCCCTTCCCAGCCTCCCCCCTTCCCCCCACCCAATCCTTCCCCCCTTCCCCCCCGACGGACATTGTAAAGCTCGTTTTTGACATGACAATTTGTAATTCTCATTGTTGCAACAGGTCCACCTGAATCCTTAAACGACTTGTTTTTCCCCATCTCCTCCACAAGTTATACTGACATCAAATATACTGAAAGCGGGGGTTATACTGTGGGGGAGGGACATACAAAGCAACAAAGAAATAATCTTATAAATGCGTTAGAAACACATGCATGAAAGAAAAAAAAAACTTTAAAATATCTATCTAAGGATTCATTTTCCTAACATCACATTATCTGACTTTTTCCGCTTTACTCATACATATACTAGATATTGCAAATAAGGGAAACCATGGGACCTGTGTTTCTTTGTGCCTTAAATTAGATAGTTCTTTTAATAAGGATAAGATTTTCTAGGCAGATATAGAGGGCTCAGGCCTGTAGTGTTATTTCCCATGTCTTTTCTTTCTGTCTCTTTTGTCACATTTTTAATAAAATGAATCTGGTCCCTTGTTCTTAAAAGGGGATGATGGGCAAAGATTCATCTTCTGTCACTTCTTCAAGCTGAATCAGGGATGTTGATTCTAGTTAGCCAGGAACCTATAACCATAGCCTATTTTACAAAGAGGTTATCAGGGTTAAATGTCATTAAGAACAATATTTTAACTTTTAACAAATGCACAGACCTTTTTTCTGGCTACAGCAGTGGAACTTATTTAGACTTCTGGTTTGCAAAAGGATCTTTCTAGATGGCATAGGAATGTGATCTCTAGTAATCCTAACAATGCCTCATTTACCTATGTAGGCCTTTAGACAGATATCAATAGAAACACACTCTCAGGTTTACAAAGTTTTTTTCCTGAGCAGATGAATTTCATGTAGGTGTCATCAGCTCAAAATTTACTGCCAATTAGAGCTTTTGGCACATACAGGGGTTGGGATCTAAACTATCTTCCACATTTTAAAACCTTATCTTTTTAGTACTATCACAGATGACTGACGAGTTCCTGTCCCTTACAAGGTAGATAGACATAAACAGTAGGCATGCTTACAAACTATGTTCCCATGACCTCCTGGCTCTGACCAATTTTTGAAAGGCCACGCACAAATTACTCTAGGATCTGACATTATTTCTGCCATCCAAGCAGTGGCTTATGGTCTCTGGATGCTCCTCCATTATTTTCATCCCAGGAGTGTCTTCTCCACACTGGGAAAAATGCCTCATTGGCATTTCCCTTAGTTAGTTGCTGAAGTTGAACTCGGGGCCTGAGTGCTGACCCCCAGCTCTACAGCTCAAGGCTATCACTCTGCCACTTTGAGTCCTAAAGTAACTCTGCTTGCTCTTTCAGCCATCTTTTGGCTGAGTAGAGGTGACAGTTTCACAAGGACCCTTTTCTGCCTGGGCTGGAGTGGAACCAGTTTGCAAATCAACAATTCTCATAAAAGGCCACTTTCATCCACTTAAAAGCAACAAGGTGGTCAACATAGAAGTGTCTTTTAAGCATGTGCTTACCTGAAAATTACTAAGAGCCAAAGTTACATCTGATAAACTTACAAGAATCCTCACTCCGTTTTGTGGGCCTGCTAGGACCTGTTGCAAAAAAAAAAACCTATGAGAGCAGAAGGAAATAGGAATTAAGCAATTATTTTGGTAATCCTAATTTTTCCCTTTAGCATTTTGAGGCAAATGATTAGAACATTTCTACTTTTAAACCTTATATGCAGAAATCAATTCCTAATTTGTAATCTCCATTTTAATACTCTATACTTTAGTTTTTAGTTGCATTTTGAAAAATCCCTTGACCTCTCAAGGCTAGGTGTCACTCATTTTCTTTTGGCTGCTTGTTTTAAAACAGATACACATTAAAACTTTTAAACTCAAATAACATTTTTTTCTTATTGCAAAAATTACAATCACCATAACTGTACCAAGAAGCTAGACTTAACACCATTATGCCTTAAAAAATATCCAGTAGCAGAATATCATTGAGAACAAATCACATTATATAAATAAACTTTTTATCCCTTTTTGAAGGCCTTCTTAATTTTAATTTTAACACATCCAAGGGACAGTTTTAGCAATGCTAATCAGATTATTACATTATTCAGTTTTACCATCATGTTTCCAGTGTCTATCTGAAGGTAAGGTACAGAATAAAGATGAGTCACTTAGCCCTTCCTGTGTAATGGGCACGCACCCAGTCTGACTCTTTAGGGTTAGATGAACTGCATTTGTGCCAGCTTGCCCTCTTTCACCATGCATGGTTCCACTGTGCATGACCAGCTGAACTGCACTTCTGCATGTTCACCCTTCACTCCTAAAGATAGTTCTTCTCGTCTTATAAGTTTCTCCTTGTTGTTAAGCCAGAAATCTTGATTACAGTGTAAAGAGACTTATACATTATAAAATACATTTTCAAGTTAATGAATCCTTAAAAAGCCATTTAAAACAAAGTGAAAATTTTTTTAAATTTTTGGTAATGTCCAAACTTCATAACCTTTTGAATTTTAAATTTAAACTCACCTAATTGTTACAGAATGCTGAAAATGTCTATCTTCAACATATTACCAAACATATACAAAAAATACTCACACAGATCTTTGAGCATGCAAAAATAAACACAACATACATTTTCAAAAATTTTCAAACAAAAATTTAAGACAATATTTCTTTTAAACTAAGTATCTTTGTTGAGCTTAATTTTTCCAGGGCTTGCTTGTTTACAAAGGCATTTCACCAATTAGTCTTTTGAATCCCTTCTGTTGGATGAATGCTGGGGGGAGGGTCACCTGAAACTAAACTGGCCTGATTTTTATCCAATTTTAGACAAGAGCACTTTACATTGTCAATACTAGCTGAAAAGTGAAACCCAGCCACACAGCCTTCTCTGTGACTGAGCTCAGCTGGAGGCTGGAGCTTTCATTTCCCCAGAGATGTTCAAATAAATAACAAAAACACAAAAACCAAAAACCCACATTAAAGCTCGTACCAATTCTAAAACAGAACTAGACAACTCAACACCCAAAGGCTGAGTTTATCCCTACCAGAACTCTGTGCCGTTCTCACTTAGCAAGCTGAATCCAGAGTCTGCTGAATGAGCCTGCCACTCTCACCCAGAACTTCCCTACCTCAGGAAACATAGAACAGAGAACAATCAGGTCTCAGTGAATGGGGTGATGTCTCACCAACCTTTGTTGACCCAGGGGCCTTCCAAAATGGAAGAGAAGTACCAGTCATTTTGGGGCAAGGGAAATAAGTCCCTAGCGGCCATCCCTTCAGACGGACAGATTCTCCCCCATATTCAGACCCTCCTGGGCCAAGGCCAAAGGCTAAGATAAACTCCAAATGACAAACAGAACACTCAACACAAAGACAAAACTTACAAAGACACACTACATCATTGTAAATTGTAAACCAGAAAGTGCCAAACTACAAATGGAGAGTTTTCCCCAAAATGGAAAACTTCCCAATACAGATGGAAAACTTCCCAAAAAATGTCTGCATGAAAGTGCCAGACTACAGACAGAAAATTTCCCAAAAATGTCTGTACTAAACAGCAATCTACCAAGAGGGGTCTGGGGACATCTTCTCACAGACCCCGTTGGCAGTCTTATAGAGCGTCTACCAAGAGGCCTTGCCAACCAGAATAGAGACCCTGTGGGAAACCAGAATTACAGATACAGAAATTGCAGGCAACCAAATATACAGAACAGCAGTGCCTTCACTTAACAGCTGTTATTTTTTTTTGAGTCTCTGTGGTGGGGCGTCTGGATGGTTTTGAAGGGGATTCCACATGAACCCCCAGAAATGTTGTACAGACTTGAGACCCCTGAAAGACCCCCAGAGACCACGACCAATATGAACAGCATAAGAGTCCTTTATTTGCAAGCTCAAGCTGGTCCTCTGTGCACTCACTAACTGGTGATGCTAAGAATCCCTGAGCACAAAATTAGCACAGTTTTATAGTACTGAACAAACAAATTTAAGGAATTTCCACACAAGCAGTTACATGATTGGTCTGAGTCCACCCGAACCACACTGCCTTTTCTCTAAACTTTTGGTATGTACTGTTCCTGGAAAACTTGGGGAACTCTTTTGATTTCTTATGGGTGGGCAGGGTTGGTGGCAACCTGTGGGTTTTTTTTTCTCTCTCTTGGGATTATTCTGAGGGAATCCTAGCACAAAATGTTGGGGTTAATCTCAAATTGGAGTTACTTTGGCTCATCAGCCTGAATAAACCATGGCATACCACATACAAGGCTTTGGTAAAACACAGGTCTGGCTTACACTGTTGGACTATTAGGAGTGTATGTCTACTGCTGTTGCAGGTGTGTCTTAAGGTGTGTGGAGTTTTTCATCCTGATGTTCTTGCAATGAGGAAATTGACTAACTACACAATTACCTGGGCAGATGCCTGCTGAGACTTTTAATATTAAGTCACAGGGTAACAAAGAACAATATTTACAATGAAATATATTGAACAATCAGACATGGTGACCAAAATAAATTTTACTTGATTCAGTGTATTTTTTACACGCTATATCATATGTACAAGTTCTTCATTCCTTTCTGTGTCATTATGTTGTCTTTCCTTATTTTGGTTTTGTTTTCAGAACCATGGTATAACAGGGCATTTCTTATATTTTTGTATTCTAGTCTTCAGAAAGTCTACAGTTAAATGGGCTTAAGTTCCTTTTGCTGGAAAATTAAAAGCACATTGGGTGGAGTCTTTATCATAATTTTTTTATGGTCTAAAATACGTTTTTATTTCTGGCATTTTACCTGTATAATCTCACTTCAATCTTTTCCAAAGGACACTTTAGTGGAAGGAGGAAATTCAAAGTGGAATCTGTCAGAGAATTTCTGTTTTCTTTTTTTTTGGGGGGGGGGGTCCAGTCATGGGGCCTGAATTCTGGGCCTGGGCGTTGTACCTCAGCTCTTCAGCTCAAGGCTAGTGCTCTACCACTTGAGCCACAGCGCCACTTCCGGCTTTTTATTTTTTGCTTATGCGGTGCTGAGGAATCGAACCCAGGGCCTCATGCATGCAAGACAAGCACTGTACCACTGAGCCACCTAGCCAGCCCCCTGGTAGAGAATTTCTGTTTCTAAAAACTCTGGTACATAGTAAGGTAAGCAACTCCAAAATTATTTATTATAGAGATGAGTTGAAAGTCATCTAATACTCTTTCCTCAATGAAAAGAGAGGATTTAAAATAACTAATATTTTTTAAAGTTAATGCGCACAAATATGCACGAATTTTCTAGAAATAAAATAATCATTCATGAAACCTTACTGATACTTCAAAGAATGGTTTCCAATAAGAGGAATTACCTTCATACATTTTCACACAATGTGTATCTGCCTGGTAACAGAACCCCAAACTAGAATAAGGCATCTAATAGCTGTCTAATTTTTGTTGCCTTTTTGCAATACTGCTTTCTTATCATATTGATTAGTATGAATTCTATGGCCAGTACAAAATCACATTTGTAATAACAGTTACTAGATTGGACCTTCATGGATGAGATGGTGTGGGTTTCTGGTGGAGCCCTCTCTGGTTAAAAGGGGGAATTGGTATTGGCACAGTCTCTGTAGTGGAGCAGGGTGAGACTGGTCTGTGTAGGGCTTTGAGACCGCAGGGAGGAGACAGGAAGTACTAGACTTGTTAGGGGCCTGGTCTCTTGTAGAGTAGGCGGTACTTTAGTAAGAAGGCTGGGTCACAGGGCTGGAGGCTGATTGGGGCAGAGCTTTGAGAAGGAAGAACAAAGCTACAAAGGAGGAGGTTACTTACAGGAAGGGTTCTGGGGGAGAATTGTGAGCCCTTGTGGGATATGTAGGATGAGGTTTCCCATAAGGCAGGGCAGTGAATGTAGGCAAGAGGCTGACAGAAGGTGGGGATTCTGGTGCAGGAATGCAGAGCTATGTGGGAGAGACTTTTCAGGGTCTGGCTTTGAGAGGTCAGGGTGGTAAAAGGAAGACATGGACTAGTAAGGGGCGGGGTTTCTGGTGGACAATGGCAGGCCTTTGGGGAGTATGTTAGGGTGGAAGTGAGGTTTCCTGCAGAGAAGGGTGTAGTCACAATGTATGGAGGAGATTTTCAGAACCAGAGCTTAGTGAGAGCAGGGATAGGATCCAGTGGACTAGACAAGTTAGGACAGGGTTTCTGGTGTAGCCAGTCACCACTTCGAAAAGAGGAGTAAGGTTGGGTGGGGATTTTAGTGTTTCAAGGCAGGACATTAGACTTTGGACAGGGTTTCCAGTGGGGCAAGGCAACCTTTAAAAAGGGACTATGAAGGGACAGGGATTTACATTTGAGCCTGGTGAGGCTTCCAGAGGGAGGCCAACAGATGCAGTGGTTTGCAGTGGAGCAATGTGGGTGTTGAGAGATGGGATAGTGTGGTGGGGTTGTCTAGTGGGGGTTTTCTAGAGTAGGTCAGGGCTTGGAGCGATGGGGTTAATTGGAAGAGGGACTTTGAGAAGGAGTGGAAGGTCTACAGAGGTGTAGGGTAATTATGGGCAGGGTAACTGGTTGAGTAGAACTAGTAAGGGCTGAGTAGTAGTCAGTGTTCACTTGTTGCCAGTGGTATTGCTCTGAGGAATTTCTGTCAATGTTGCCCACAGTATATAGTACAAGGCCTCTCAGGAAGGCTCCAGACCCAAACTACTTGAGTCTCTTTGTTAGCTAATCATCATTGAGCAACTATGTTCCATGGTTCGTGAGATATTCACTTCTCTGAGCATATGCATATGAGGGTCCAAGAAGAGAATTATCTGGAAGGAAGGTCCTAGAAGGCAAAACGTCTAATAGGATAATGGAAACCCATGGTTGGCATGTTAATGTTTTAACCTGTGCACTGAACTAACAGGAGAAAATGACACACTAAGAAACCTACCAATTATGCCAAATAAAGAGATATGGTGAAGGTCAGAGAAAGGACATTGATTTAATGGTAATCATGACAAGACAACAGCTTAGCACACCTTCAGAATACTAATCCATACTCACCTATTTTCTATTCAACCTTGTCATTAGGTCTGTGTTGTATATAGGAGTCCTCAGGCCTTCAGATCACGAAGATCTAGGGGAGAGCCTAAGATTGGTCTACCAATTGGGACATAAAATAACTAGTTTGATGAAAGCCCTTAGTAGTATCCTATAAATATGTGGATTTATCCTTCTACATTTGATAAGTATCCCTTCACTAAATTATCTTTGGTTGGGTCACTTGCTGACATAGCAGCTGTCTAGTATCTCCATTGTGACTTCACTTTATTCTACTTAACAAGAAATGGAGAAGGAGAGACTGACCACAACACATTTGCATCTTTCTCAATGAGCAGTGAATTGCATGGGAGTATTTAAGGTGCTCCCCATGTTCTCAGTTAGCTAGTACCACGTGGGATTCCAGCTCAAATCTTGATAAACAGATAAAAAAAGGTACATGTAGCTTGTTGTGCCAGATTCACAGCTAGAGAGATAGATGAGAAAGTGGAAGGGCTTGGTGTGATAGTCACAGGTTGACATAAAGCACAATTCAAAGGAAGTGGAGATGAAGCGAGCTACCTGGAGGGAAAAGGAGAGGCAGCTGAAGATGATGAGCACCTAGAGAGAGAAGATAGAGCTAGTCTAAGGCCTCCTAGACATCAAAGTATCCCATCTGAGGTAGAACAGTCTGGCTGTCCAGAGCCACAGAGAAAAGTTGGAAGAGCATCAGCAAGTGCTCTTGCCCATTTCTAGGGATCTCTCAGAATGCCAGGGTAAGAATTGGCAGATTCTCAGAACACTGCTGTTGAGCACATCTCAGATCCCTTTCTATCATGATAATTGACACTGGAGAGGACCAGCAAGAGTTATTTGAGGTGATTGCAACTCACTATGTGGAGCCTGTTCTGAAGCATTGTGGAGTGTGGTCTCTCAGGATGCTTAGGACAAAGATAATATAGCTGGTGCCAAAGAATGCAATCTACTTGGAGTAGGTATTTATAGATGGCAAGTGCCTGAACACAACAAGCTGATAATGAGCTGCTAGAGGTAGTTCCCTAAAGATCTAACAGCCAAAACTGGAGAGGTAAACCAAGAGCTTTGAACCACATCAGCCCACCATTCCAATTGCTTTTACCATAGTACTGGCTACTCATTTTCACACCCATGACCTTGTTACCCTGATTGTGCCCCACAATCCCTCACAACTTTTACTCTTTCACTTTTTCGATGCTTTCTTGTCCTTGCTAAACAGTTTTGTATGCCTGTATTAGCTGTTGCTGCTACCTAATTTCTTGCCACTGCAACTCAGCAATTACAGTCACAATTACCATTTCCCTGGTATCCTAGTCTCTACTACTCTTTTCTGCTACCCATAATTCATAATACCATGGTTCCAGCCACCTGATCCCTGAAACCCCTGTCTCTGATACCCCATCCCCAAACAAAGTAAGTGATGAGTGGTTACAGACAGTCGACTTGGATACTCCTCTTGCAGGCACATTGGGACAAGTAATTCCTCAGGTATTTAACATGAGGGACTAACTGGCAGTAGAAAGAAAAGACGTTACTCAGAGATGACTAAAATCCAAGGACATATATCTATATCTATATCTATAGATATATAGATATACATATATGTATATAGATATACATATATATGTATATACATATATGTATATAGATATACATCTATATGTAGAGTTGCATATATATATATATATATATATATATATATATATATATATCACATTTTCTTGAATCCATTCATCTACTGAGCAGCATTGAGGTTGGTTCCATATCATAGCTATGGTGAATAATGCTGCAATAAACATGGTTGTTCTGGCAGCTTTGGTATGACCTAATTTGTGATCATTTGGGTAAATACAAAAAAGTGGGATTGCTGGGTCATAGGGCAGCTCTATGTGGAGTCTTTTGAAAAACTACCATACTGCTTTCCAATGAGGTTAAAGAAGTTTGCACTCCCATCAACAATGCAGTAGGGTTCCCTTTTAGCCACATCCACTCCAACAACTATTGTTATTATATTTCTTGATTATACTCATTCAAACTAGAATGAGGTGCAACCTCAATGTTGTCTTGATTTGCATTTCTTTTACAGCTAAAAAAGTTGAGCATTTCTTCATGTGTCTAATGGCAATTTTTATTTCCTTTTCTGAGAAATCTCTCTTTAAGTCTTTAGCCCAATTTGTTATCAAGAAGTTGTTTCTTCGAGGATTTTTTGTTGCGGGGATTTAATTTCTTGAGTCCTAAGTATATTTTAGATATAAGACCTGGTCCATTTTATGACTTGTGAAGATCTTCTCCCAGAACATAGGCTTTCTATTATCTTGCTAGCTATGTCCTTTGCCTTGCAGAAGCTCTGATGTTTCATGCAATGTCATGTGTCCAATATTTCTTTGATTTCTTTTGTTTCTGTTTCTCTATTAAGAAAATTTCTGCCTTTGCTAAAAAGCCCTAGAGTTTCTCCTACTCCTTCATGTAATGTTCTCTTAGTGTCTTCTTTTATTTTGAGGTCTTGATCCATTTGGAGTTGACTCTCGTGCAGGGAGATAGCTTTAGTTTTCTAGTGGAGTTTAACCACTTTTGCCCACACAATTTACTCAAAAGGCTGTCTTTCTTCCATTCTATTTTTTTAGCTCCCTTGTGAAAGACTAGGTGGCCATAGGTCAGTAGGTTCATTTCTGAGTCTTCATTCCTATTGCATTGGTCCTCAGGTCTGTTTTTGTGCCATGCTGTTCTTTTACTATAGTTTTTTAGTAGAGTTTGAAATTTGGAAATGATATTGCTCCAGTGCTGTTTTTTCTGCTAAGGATTGACAAACATACAGCTAGCATATACTTAATGGTGAAAAGTTAAAGCCATTTCTTATAAATTCAGGATTGAGATAAAAATGTCTGCTCTCTCCACTACTCTTCAACTTAGTATTAGAATGATAGTTGGGACAATAAGACAAGATGCAAACTTAAAGGAAATCCAAATAGGGAAAGATGAAGTAAAACTCTCCCTCTTTGCAGATGACATGATCTTGTATTTAAAGAACTGCATGGACTCCACTCCCAAATTACTTGAGCTGATGAGAAACTTTGGCAAACTAGCATAGTATAAAATTAACCCACAGAATTCAATGCCTTTACTGTATCCAAAAACGATAAGAGTGCAGCTGAAATTAGGAAAGCAATTCCTTTTTAATAGCCACACAAAAAATAAAATACCTAAGAGTTAACTTAAGAGATGAAGGACTTCTATGATGGAAATTTTAAAAACCTGAAAAAGAAAATAAAAGCAAAATTAAGGAAGTGGGAAACCTCCAATGCTCCTGGATTGGGAAGATTAACCTCATGTAAATGGCAATATTCACAAAGGTATATACAAATTCAATGTGATACCTATCAATATCCCAATCTCACTCTTCAATGAAATAGAAGTAATCCAAAAATTCATATGGAACAATAAAAGACCTTGAATAGCAATGAAGTTTATTGTGATTCTCATTTTGTATTACCACTTTGAGTCTACAAAGTAATCTATGGATTTTAACTTTCTTCCCTCCCTTTGGATAAAACTAAAAAAAAAAAAAATCCTGCCTCTAGCTCCCAAGACACTTAAGTCTTAGGTCTGGAAAACTGTTACTAGATAGTAAATTAATTAATTGTATTTTGAACCATAAAATATGCATATAAAAATAGCACATTTTGATCTCATGAGAAAACAACCTTTATCCCCCCCTCAAATTTCTTTCCTGAAAGGCATTTTTAGAGATTATCTGTTTTCTTTTGTAGATGAAAGGTTTGTAGGAAACTATGTTCATAATCTGTCTCCTCCTCCCACACCTCAACACATAAAACACAAATTTCACAACGCATTTATAAGAAACAATACAAAAAATCCAAACACTGATTATGCTCAGATGTAGAATGTTTAACAAAACCCAGAATATAACTCTGCTGTCTGAGGGAGGGGTTCTCTGTATAAATTAACATACAAACCCAAAAGAACAGCCAGGAATACCGGATGTGTGTGTCCCTAGCTGCTACTCCATGGACAAGGAGCATAAAGTGCTTCCTGAGCATGCTGTAGAGTTGGCATCACCCCTCCTGGGCCTGTCTTTTTTGTCTGTGCCCACAGTGGATCAGAATCATCTCCTGCTCCACGAAGGATAAATACTGTACAAGCTGATCCATAGAGTGGCTTCTCTTCGGTCTTCAAACCTTCCAAGGTTGGCCACGCTGTGTGTGTGCTCCCAGGGGCTGATTCTCAGGACCCAAGCCCATGGGGCAGGTGGGTGCTAGATGTGAGTCAGTGGCACTGTGTCATTCATTCAGCAGCCTCAATTTTGCTTCCCTAGCCCAACAGCAGGTGCATCCTGATCTTCCCCCACAGTCCCAGGCGAGGTGCCAACAAGGGCCCGAGTTGGGCAGGCTCCCACTGGGATCCTACTTCACCAGAGGGACCAGCATGCCAGATGAAGTGGCTGGTGCCTGAATTACCTATTTTTTTTGTGGGGCAGTTTTAAACAAAGTGATACACATTACTGTATGATTCATAATGATATATCCTTGAGTCTCTATTCTAAAATCATTAAACTTGATACTAGCAAGAATAGATTTTATTATTTGTATTTATAAGGCTATAATGGCAAATGGAAATAAAAGTACAACAAAACTCTTATCCAAAAAACACATGATTAAATCTCAGAATTTGAAAAAAATTTGTATGTAAGTAGTGCAAATGAAGTTATACTACAATACTAAAATACACACAAAATATATTAGTTACATTCAAAAGTAAAATAAGTAATTACAGACAGAAATCCTACTGAATAAAAAATATTACAATGTTTTAACAGGTTGAAGTGATATAGGTTATATATGTTGTTTTTATATAACTTATTTATATTTCACAGTTCTGTTTATCTCAGTAAAGGAAAATGTTAGAAAGTATAAATTATATGTGGCACCTCTTGCTTACAGTACCATGAAGGGGAGTAGCAGTTCCCAATGAAGTCCTTGGATGAAACACACACCCAGCCCATGTATACCTATCAGATGTCCATATGGTGTCCCTGAGGGGGTCCAAGACACCGCATTGGTGCTGCAGCAAGTGCAGCACTTGTTGCAGTAGGCTGTAGCCAACAAGGCTCCATCATTGACCAAACCAAGCAATCCAGACTCAGGTGCCAAAGTCATGGGGATAAGCAGGGCAGACTCCAAGTCCTGCTTTCCACCTGTGCAGTCTACATTGCCAAGGCCAAATCCATTCCCCTTCTTTGGAGACCAACGATGGTAGGGGGTGAGCCCATTGCCTCCAAAAAGAGGGCCCTCGGAATGGCATCCAGAGCTGGGCCCATTTGGACCAGAAGGACGACAGAGGAGGCTACACAGCAAAGCTAAAGGGGCTTCGTGCTGCCGGTGCTGCAGCTGATACTCTGCAAATCCAGGTCCCTCTGGCAGTGATGGGCATATGCAGGGATGGCCCTGTACCCGAGTCCACAGGGACCAAAAAATGGAGGTCCGTAGAGACACTGAAGGGGATCCAGGTTGCTGAGCTTCTGCAGCTTTCACAAGCCCACTGGCAGAGGGGCTAGCACATGGCTCCAGTCCCCATATGAACTTAAAGACTGATGAGGTGAAACAAGGTTGCGCTGCCTTGCCCCAAGGTGGCTGGCTACACACCCAACCTTCTTTCTAACATGGACTGTGCAGTGTACAAACATAGTGTCCCCCCACCCCACACCCATGGGTGCAGGCAGTGACCCCATAACAGAGTCTCCCTGGGATGGCACTTGCACCCAGGACCACTGCAGAGCAGTACCAGCACAACTGGAGGGGAGGGCATCAGTGGACTCAATTACAGTCCCATGGCTGCCAGCTCCTGGGTGAAATGGAAAAACTGAGATGGGAAGTTAGATGGGCAGGGTGGGCAGGGTTCATCTGACAATGGTGGGGAGAATGCACACACATACACTCACTGCACATCCACTGCAAGGGAAGGGGCCACACTTCTCAACGGGTGATCTGAGGAGGCACCCACAACCACAGAGACGACAGGAATGGATGCTCACATGGGGACTTGGAAAGGGCTCCAGGGAACAGCCTTGGAGCACTGAACAACTGGCAAAAAAGAAAAAAGAAAAGACAAAAAAACCGAAAAGCATCCACTAAAACTTTCTTTCTGAATTAAGGGAGGTTGCATTTAGTTCTTTCCCATGTTTGATTCATGAAAAAGAAATCCTGAAGTGTTCTGTAAAACACCAAACTCAGGATTTCATCTGAATTCCTCACAGAAGAATAAATAAAACAACGGAGCAACAGGTAACACGCATATTGTCACTGTGCTATCTCTCTCTGATTAGAAATTAATCCTGCCATGCACATGCAGATCACTTATGCAAAATGTTTTCCAACAATTCTTGTTGTTATATTGCATTTATCTTCCTCCTCCTGCCTCCTCTCCTGCTCCTCTTCCCCAGGGTAATGTACCCTCTTGCTTCTCTCCTCCCCTCTACATTTTCCCTCTCCCTTCCTTTTCTCCCTCCTGCTATGCCCTTCCTTCTTTCTTACCACTTCCTTCTCCTTTCCTTTCCTCTTTCTCTTATACTTTCACTCTCTTCTACTTCTTTATGGTCCTGGGGGTTGGACACACACTAAGCAGATGCTCTGCTGCTCACTACAGGCCTCCAGTCTGGACTTCATTTCAATGACTATTTCTTTGCTGCAAACCCAGCAAAGACTTTTGATTCAGGATTTAATTCATTGTACATATTCTACATCATAAATATGTGCTACTTCATACATTGTGGCTAATAGGTTTTGATTATGTTTTGGTCTTCAGTTAAACTCATTAGAAACTATGTGTTTGAAGGCAATCTAATGTGACCCTTTAAGTCCCACATTAATGAACTGGTTACTTTGTATCTAATAAAAGTACTACATATTGCTCCCAGTTTAATGAACTGTCACTTTGTGGTAGCACCCATAGAAACACTAACACAATGATTGCTGGGGATCAGAGATTAAGTCCTGACAGGAAAATCCATAGATATGTATCTCAAATTAACTACTAAAAAGCCAGAAGAAAACTTATGGCTACGAGGTTTAGTGCCATACTTGCACAGAATAAGCTGATGACAAGACCCAGGCCTAAGTTGAAGACCTGTGGTGGGTGCACACACACACACACACACACACACACACACACACACACACAAACACACACACACACAAACACACACACACACACTCACTCACACACACACACACACACACACACACACAAACAATTTCCCAGCTAGAGCAAGTAGAATATCTGTTTTCCCAATAACATGTCTCAGTTTTTATCCCATGTGTTTGGATATTTTTGAAAGCTTTATCATCAACTTACCTAATTTTAATAAACGACACCCTGCTCACTATTCTTTAATCCTGGTTGGAAAATATTTTAAGACACATTTTCAGGTAGAAAATTGAATTTATTTTCAAAATCGTGACTGTCTTGGTTTGTAAGAATGAAAGAATTGTGCCTTTAATTCATTAGTTCATAAATTAGAAAAGTAATCCTAACCCTAGAACCAATTTCATTTGGATTCTAAAAGCCACACAAATATATTAGATTTATTAATCCCTTCTTTGATTCAACTCATCTTTCTTAAAATAGTTTGTAGTTTTGCTCAATATTTTGTTATTTTTCTCATCTGAACCCTAACTGGAACATTCAGGAAAAGCTGTGATAATGGAAGTACAATGTATTTCTAATATCTTTTCCTGAATTCCTAGAACCTAAAATAAGTTCAGATTTACTAAACATTTATCCCATTCTTTTTTTTCTTTTTGTTGGTAGTGGGGCATCATTTCTGGGCCTGGGTACTATCCCTGAGTTCTAGGCATGGGCACAATCCCTGAGTTCTTTAACTCAAGGTGTGTACTTTACCTCTTGAGACACAGCACCACTTTATTGTTTTCTGGTGGTTAATTGGAGATAAAATTCTCACAGACTTTCCTGCCTTGGATGGCTTTGAACTGTGATCCTCAGAAATGAGCTTCCTGAGTAGCTAGGATAATAGGCGTGAGCCACAACTTTAATCCATTTCTTTACTCTATCCTCAACCCCCTTTAACCAGAAACCAAATCCTAATCACAATCTGAGTTGACAACAAATGGTTAATGTAAGTAAAATTGTTTGGATTCTATTGAATCACTAATATTTACTTTTCTTCTACTTCTTAGTGGAAAAGTAAATTTTACCCTAAAGCTTATTCTTCCCTAATCCTAACAAGAACTAAAACAGTAACTCACAGTTTAAACCAAATTATATCTGAATGTTTAAAATTACACCGACACTGGTTTTCATTCATTTTAACTTTGATGCCATTCATTCTTCTTAAAATATGTTGCAGTTTTACACAATATCTTACATCTTTTTTCTTATCCTAACCCTAGCTCTAACTGGAACGCCTTGCCTAATCCTAAGCCTACATATAACTGAATCATAATGATAATAGCAATCCTCTATTTCACAAATATCGTATCTCTTGCTCAGCGTGTAGGTCTAAATTTTACTTGCATTTTGAATCTAAATTTTTAAAGTTTTAAAGTGTTTTTCTATTTCATTTTTCTATTTCATTTTCTATTTTTACTTTCCTTTTACATTTCTATGTCTGGTTTTATTTTTCATTAATTTTTAAACCTTATTATATTGTAAAGAGGCTTACAAAGGGGTTACAATTACATGTGTAAGGTAATTCATTCTTTTCTTGTAGAGCATTGTTACCCCCTTCTTTGTAGTTGTCCCACTATCCTTTCCCTCTCCCACCTCCCTCAGTCTTCCCTCCCAATGGTGTAAAGTTCATTTTCAATAGAGTGTGTTGTCAGTATCATTGTTTCAATGGGTCATCCTTTGTTGAACCTAAATTTTCTGTTACTTTAACCCTAATTCTAATTCTGTCTGGGATCCTAACCCTAACCAAAATAATAATGATAGCTCAATTCAGAAGTTAACTGAAAATACTCAAGGTTTTGTTCATCCTGTTCATCCACTGTACATCTTGAATTAAGTTGCGGTTCACATTAAATTTTCCAAATTAGATTATATGTGCATATAAAAAGATGTAATTTGATGTGAAATGCAGAAGATCTTTGGAGAAAATAATAATAAAAAGGAAATAGAGGGAATATAATCAAAAGTTTTAAATATATTATGGAAAGAGCATAATGCAAATGCCACTTCTGAAAATTAATAACCATTAACAATATAACTAAAAATTAATAAATACATAACACTGCCTTCCAGTGTTCTTTTTTTTTGGGGGGGAGGGTTTGGTGGTGGGGCCTGAACTCTGGGCCTGGGCGCTGTCCTTCAGCTCTTCAGCTCAAGGTTAGCACTCTACCACTTGAGCCATAGCGCCACTTCGGGCTTTTTTCTTTTTGCTCATGTGGTGCTGAGCAATCGAACCCAGGGCCTCAAGCATGCAAGGCAAGCGCTCTACCACTGAGCCACCTTCCCAGGCCCCTTCCAGTGTTCTTTAAGAGTGCCATTTGTCTTTTGAAAGAAATACATGTGCTAGATGAACTTTGTTCATGCATAATTTATATTGTTATTGGCTAATTATTTAACTTAATGAATAAAAATCAAATAAGATTCCATGACAAAAATATAAACAATTACTTAGAAATTGCTTGAGAAAAAGTTATAGTAATGAGTTTTAGGAAACTAAATTTCTATTTCCCTACTAAGCAATGATTTAGGGTTACTAATCTAGTATTTCTAGTAAGTTTAGAGAACATAATTGGCATGAAAACCAACGAACTGTACATCTTTTGTCTTGCATGAGTGATATTTTAAACATTGTCATTTATTCAAATGTATACTTTGGTTTACTGTTAAAAATAAATGCAATTTTATCTCCTTTCAGAACAAGTACTTACTCTGCAATTCAATGTATTACTATATTCAGATATTTGAATGCTAAGTGTTCTGTTTAATATATGATTTAAATATTCAGAATGACATGATTTTTGTATTTGTAAATGTCTAAGTGCTAGGATTTTTGCTTCATCAATATAAATTATCTCATAAGGGTGTTGTGAAGGTTCCAGTAACCAGTGTGTTCAAAAACATTTCTTAAATTCTAAATTTAAAAACTAATCATTTTTAGCCTTTTATTATATCAGTTCTTGTCTCTTCAAAGTAATTAAACTAAAATAAATACTATTTTTAAACATTTCACTCACATTGTAAATAATGTTAACATAGTTCAAAAAGAGACTAATCATTTCAAAGTCACCATATTTGATGATCTTAGTGTGACGAATGTAGAGAGTATAAGAACCTTATACTCAATAATATTTTCTGTTAAATTAAATTAAATCATATATCTGGATTTCTAATTTGGAGGTAAATCACATGGAAATAGGAAAATAATAAGAAAAACTGTTACTTTGGGATTGTGTCCTTCTTAAAATTATTTTCTTTTTTTTTTTTATTGTGAAAATGCCGTACAGAGGGGTTCCAATTACATGGGCAAGGTAATGAGTACATTTCTTATCAAGCATTGTTGTCTCCTCTTTTGTTTTCCCTTCCCATACCTTCCCATCTCCACCCCCCTACCCAAAGTTGTAAAGTTTGTTTTTCGACATAATGACTTGTCCATCTCATTGTTGCAATAGGTTCACCTGTATACCTAAAATTATGAAGCAAAAATATCTCCAAGAAATATATTTTTCAATAAAATGTTTCAATCCTTAGGTAAAGGGAATTACGCTTTAATATAAAATGTATCTCAAATTAGAAATTCTGCAACTAATCTAATGTATGTTTTCCTGCACAAAATGCTGTGACTTCTAGTCTTGTCATGTGATTTTAATTATATTTTTTGTTTGTGACATGTTCCCTACTTACATTTATTACAAACTTCTATAATTTTACAAATCATGCCTGTACCCACTAATTTATGTAATTTAGTATTCAAACAAAATTATCTTTTTTCCTGTCTCCAACAGGGAAAGATGAGGTGCTGCAGTATATTAAATGAAAGCACTCTAAAAGAGAGTCTGTATGGAATGGAAATTTGTAACATGAGGATGGGATCATGAGCATTTTTTACTTGGCTGAACAGTACAGTATTTTCCTACAGTACTTTCCTACCATTTAATCACACAGGGAAAGCCACAAAATTTGAAGTTCATATGAACGAATTACATTCCCAAAATATGTAGCAACCTGCTCAAAAGTTTGCTCTTATCACTAGTACTTTGTGCTTGCTGGCTGATGTATTTCTCCATCATATGTTTCCTATTATTAAGCATATTAATAATTCAGCTGTCAGTACATTGCAAGAGACTCCTGAAATCACATCTATTGCTGTGTAATTTTTAGAAGAGAGGAAAAAGTTTAAACTAATCTCCAATTGCTCCCTTTGGCCTTCAATATACTAATTAATTATCAAAACAATCGCGTTAGATGTTAGTTTATTTTCCCTATTAGAGATTAAGCAAGTGTTTTTCGCAGTAAAAAGTGATGACAATGGTATCAGAGCTCTGATATGAGCACCTCCTCCCTAATAAGTAATGCTCTATGGACTATAAATATGGAAGCCATACTAAAATTCTCTCTCACTCTCTCTCTCTACACACACACACACACACACACACACACACACACACATGCAAACACACACAGCTGCCACCCAGAAACATCACAGATCAGTTCCATTCTTTTGTAATTATAGTTGATTGGTGTTTGCTCCATTGATTTTTCTTTGCTTCAGGATCTTGCCGGGACCTGCATGTTTCCCTGAGATCAAGTCCCTTCTTTTTAGTATACTGTGTGTCTTTGTATGCTTCAGGCCAATTAACAGTAACCTGAATACAATATCTACAATCTTGACATTCAAGTCAAACTCCATGAATTCATACTAATCCAAAATACTCAAATGTATTGGATCTAGAGACCAAAAAAACATCCACCTTGTTATTTTAGTAGGAATTGACATCATGAAATAGAAGAATATTGATCAGGAACTGAGGTAAGAGAACGGGAATATGTGGGAAAATGCAGAATATTGTATGTGAGTTAGAAATACAGAATCACTTTCTATAAGCCCATTTATCGAAAACTTGCCATCTTATATTGAAAGCTCAATTTATATATACAGTTTTCCAGTTACTTTACTTACCTATCATTTCTGATCATAAATCCTCATGAATTTTTATAGTATCTTTGAATATATCACATGATTTGCAGGTACTTATCATCTTAAGGAAAGCCAGTCTACTTCTACATCTTACATTCTGTGTCAAACCCTTATTTTTATTTCCCTGTTTGCTGAAAAAATGTATTCCTGGAAACAGGATATTGACAGCAAATCTGGGTGTAATTTTCATTTTGTAAACTTCAAATATAATATAAACTTTGTATTGAGTAGTCAGTTTTTAATAATAGTGATATTTTTTTATGAACACAATGTTTTGGTGCCTTTAAGTCAATTGAGAATTGATGTGGGAGTCCTTGTGTCTTATTGTCTTAACCATTATATTATTTATATATATAAATATGTGCATTGCACTTTTATATTTTTATATGTAAAATAGTCTCCAGGGGTTTACGTTAAAGTGATAATTGGGGGGGGGGGGTGGCTTCCAATTCCAAACTTTATATTTCATTAAAAGTACTAGACACATGATGTTTACTGGAGCAATATAAAAGATGAGAACATATTTCTAAAGAGAATGCATTTATTGATTAAAACATACAATAAGTAAAATAGGTTTCGTGCTTGAGACTGCATAAATTACATATGAATGTAGCTCAAGATGAGGCTCAGAGATAAATTCAATATAAGAAATGTAGGTGTTTTAAGGAATTGGTCATTCAAAGATATGTAATGGATGAAGAATGGAATTGAAAATAGCAGAGGAAAACAATTCAACATGCAGGTATTATGATTTTATAATATTAATATGAAAGAAATGGAGCTTTTGCCTTTCTGAAGAAGAATGTTTAGCCAGTAATTTCAATATAAGGTATCAATTGTAATGAGTCTAAAGTCTTTTCCTCTAAGATATTCGCGAGTACTATACTCGTCCTCTGTAGAGTAAGAAGTGATTATTTTCATTAGCTTTGCTTAATATTAATTTACTTGTAGCAAATAGGTTAAAATGTCTTCTCTATTTCTCTCAATGTAATAACAAATATTTCTGTCTCTTTGTGTCTCATCATAGAAGCCTGCAATAACTACTTCAAAATAACACAAGCACAAAACCAAAAATAACCTGATATGAGGAAAAACAATGGCAGAATAACAACAGAAAATTTCCCTAGCTCTCTCTAATGAAACAGAGATTTAGAGTCCTGGCCGGTACTCCATTTCTAGAGGGTCACACCAAGACAACTATAATTATAGATATACAGATGTAATTTTAGATATAATTATAGACATAAAATTCATAAGAACATTTTATACTATCTTCACTGGAAAACAGAAATCTATGAAAACGTGCCCAGGCAGGCAGGTGACTGCTGTGACTGTATTGGCCAACATATTCAAAAGACATCTGCAGTGTAGAATTAAAAGGGCCACATGGAAAAAAGTAGAAACAGAAGTGTACATCAGAGAAAGCCACATCCATACACAGAGACAATTCAACATACCATTGTACATTCCGAACTGTCACAGGAACCATAAGTATTAACGTCACAACATCTCACCATAATTGATTTATACTGCTACACTTAATTGTATAGACATAAACCTAATTCCAGAAAAACAAATCAAAACAGAAGACCAAACCAACACCTGGCAAATCAACCAAGACCATAGAGAGTCAATTATTAACATCATAGTTTCCTCAAGAGAAAACCTCCAAATGGACACAACCAATCAGAAAAAAATACAAGAAAAATTATGTCAAGGTACTTCAATTCACACAGTAAATAACCAGGCATTACAATAGCAAATCAAGGACTTAGAAGATATATCAAAATACATTACAAATGCTGCTGAAAGTGTGATTAATGAAAAGATAGAAAACCTATACAAGGAAATTTGTGAACAAGATGAGACCAAACAAAGATTAGCAAAATAATTCGTGGAGATAAGAAACAAAGATAAATAAATTCTGAGAAGTAAAGGGAGTCCAAGGAAAAAATGGATGCCTAGTTAAAAGATATCAGAGAAGGCACAGCTAAGAAAACAACCTTTGCAACCCCCTCACCCAAAGAAAAAATGTACAGAAATTCCATACAAGACCTAAAACAAATCTTTAATAAAGAGATAGAAGCCCTAAAAAAGGACCAATTTGAAGACAGGGAAATCGAAAACAAAATAGAAAGTCTCCACAGCAAATAAATGACATAGAAGATAATCTCAGGGGCAAAGACAGAATAAGTTTAACAGGGAAGAGGAAATTATCATTTAGAACAAATACAAGAAATAAGAAATGATATTGCCAGAAGTACAAGAATCATACAGAAATCAAATTTCGAGGAGATAGGTATCAAGAAGGAGAAGAGCAGGAAACTAAATGAATGGGAAACATGTTACAGAAATATAGCAGAGAACATGCCAAATATCCAAAGAGATAGGCTCATTCAGAAAAGAGAAAACTTTAGAACACCAAACAGAGAATTCTAGAACTGAACAATCAACCACTACATCATAATCCATTAGAGGATCATTAAGGATCAAGGAAAGGATTCTTAAGGCTGCTACAGAGAAAAGACTGATTATTTATAAAGAATATACAGTCAGATTAAATACAGATTTTTTAGCTGATATGGCAAAAAGGAGAGCCTGGCATGATATATGACAAACATTAAAGGTAAACAACTACCAATCATTAATACGGTCCCAAGCCAAACTCCTTTACATTTAAAGGAAATTTAAAAATATTTCATTACAAAGCAACTTAAAACAATGTATCTCCACCAAATCAGCAGGATAGAAGTTAATCAAATATATCCTACATAGAGAATATAAAGAAGAACAGGAACTGATTATGAAAAATGCTCCCTATCAGAGAACAAAGTAAATATATTGAGTAGATGAGGCACAGCTCCTAACAGCAGATGTATAACATAGCAGGACTAATCAGGCAATTCTCAGTCTTAACTCTCTACATCAATGGACTTAAATTTCCAAATAGAAGACATAGATTAAATAGTAGTATCAAAAAACAAGTCGCATCCATCTAGCATCTACAAGAGAAATATTTTATTGACAAAAACAAACACATACTCAAACTGAAAGGCTGGAAGGAAAATTGTCAAGCAAATGGACGCCATAAACAGGCTGCAGTAGAATTACTAACATAAGATAAAATAGAATTAAATAAAAATTAGTACAAAGAGACATTAGATATTGATAAAGACAACGCTTAATTAGGAGGATATAACAAGTCTAAATATCAATGCCCTGAATCCTGGAGCATTCCACATCATCAACCAAATACTACTTAACCTAAAAACACATCTCAACACATCATTGTCATCCATGAATGACCTATCCAGGAAAAACTCAACCAAGAAACAGCAGATCTAAATAACTACATTGACCACCTAGCCCTAACAGACATCTGCAGAATATACATTCATAGTCAGAATATACATTCTTCACAGCAGTTCATGGAAGATTCTCCACAATAGAACATATCCTATGTCATTCAGAAATTCTGTCCAAATTGAAAGAAAAATTAATTGAATTCCCATATCTTGTCAGAATGAAACATAATAAACAGAATTAAACAGCTAAAGCAAAAAAAAATTGTCAAACCCATGAAGACTGAATAACACGTTGCTGAATGACCAGTGGGACACTGAGAGGATTAGAAAACAACTGAAAGTTCCTGGAATTTAACAAAAATGAACGCACAAAATACTAGCTTCTCTGGGACACAGGAAATGCAGTACTTAGAGGAAAACTTATAGCTCTGAGTGCCTACATCACGCATTTGGGGAAATCTCAAATAAATATTTTAATTATGTACCTCAAACTCCTTGAAAACAGGAGCAAGCCCTAACCCAAAGCAGGAGACGGAAACAAATTTTTAAAAATCAGAAATAAATAAATAAAGACAAAATAAACATAGAAAGAATAAAAAAAACAGAGTTGGTTTTTTAAATAAATTAACAGACTTGACACAACCATACCAAATCTGACTAAGAAGAGAACTTATATAAATAAGTAAATAAAAAAGCCAGCAGATTGGGAGACCTTTACTTGCTCTGCAACACACTATGGCCTCATATCTCAAATATATTTAGAGCCCCAAAAGTTAACTCCCCCCCACAATAAAAACAAATCCTCAAAGAAATAACAACTCTCTTAATAAGTGGGATAAAGATTTAAAGAGAGATTCTCTGAAGAAGAAATATGCATGGCCAATAGACGCATGAAGAAATATGCAACATTTCTGTCCATAAAAGCTAGGACTCAATGAATTTACAATGAAATTAAGGCCTATAAAAAACTTACAATGCGCAGGTCTAACTCTTCAATGGAATGGAAAGGGAAATGGAATTATCAAACACATTCTATGAAGATAGAATTAGACACTTCCCCAAATCACATAGGGACTCACCAAAGAAAGAAAACTCTTTGATAAGCATGAATACAGAACTTCTTAATAAAATTCTCACCAGCCAATTTCAGTAACTAAGAAAAAAGCCATATGGTATGATCAAATAAGATTCATCCTAGGATACAATTTGATTCAATATTCTTGTCAATAACCATAGCACAAACTATCAGCAGAAGCAGGGGTGAGAAACACATGATCATCTATATGGATATAGAAATAGCTTTTAAAAACCTCCAATACCCCTTTGGGATTAAAAAAGTCTGAGAAGCTAGGAATGCATGGAACACTCCTCAATATAATACAGTGTATGTTTATGATAGAGATAATTTGCATTTACCTAACGGTGGAAGCATTAAGACATTAAAATCATGAATGAGACAAGGATGTCCACTCTCTACTACTCTTCAAAATGGTAGCGGACTTTCTAGCAAGAGCAATTGGAAAGAGAAAAAAAAGGGGGATACAAATAGGGAAGAAGTAAAACTATCCCTTTTTCAGATGAAATGATCCTGTATTTAAAAGTCCTTATAGCTTCCTCCTTCAAGTTAGTAAAGGTGATGCTCACCTTCAGCTATGTAGCACGGTATAAAACCCACAAGAAATCAGTAGTTTTTCTGTGTTACCAACAAGGGGAAGAAGCAACCTGAAATCCAAAATACAACCTCATATGTATTAGCCTCAAAATCAAATCTAATCTAAACAAAACAAAACAACAACTAAACTAGGAATTCATTAATTTAACTAAAAATGTGAAGGAACTCTACTGTGAAAACATTAAAATCTAAAAAGGGAAATTAAAGGCGATTCAAGAATATAGAAAATCTTTCAATGTTCCTGGTTGGAAGAATTAAAGTGGCAAAAACTGCAATACTGCCCCAAACAATTGACCATGCAATACTCATCAAAATCTTAACAATATTTTTCAATGCAGTAAAGAAAGCAATCCAAATTCCATATGGAATTACAAAAGTACACATGAAACAGAAGACATAGAAATGAACTCATGGGCCTATAATCATCACACACACACACACACACACACACAGACACACACACACACACACACACACAAACACACTGAAATTCTATTCACCCATCAGAAAGGATGACTTTTCACTAGTATTAAGGAAAATGAAAGGCTTGGGAAAATTATACTAAGAGAAAAGAGAAAGGAATGCAGACTCTGAGCAATATAGATTTCATGGATTCATTCATGATAGCTAGAAGGTGCTCACAAATCTACAACTAAACAAGACAGATTCTACCTCATCCCAATTAGAATGGCCATTATCAAGAAAACTAGCAATAGAAAATGCTGGCATGGATATAACCAGTTGGGAACTCTATTACACTGTTGGAGGGAAACTAAACTTGTTCAACCACTGTGGAATGCAGTACGGAGTTTCTTGAAAATACTAAACATAGATCTCCATTTAGACCCAGTAATTACCCTCATTGGCAGTAATCCAATAAATAACAAACAAGCTCACATGAAAGCTACCAGTATAACCATGTTCAGGGTCCAGGCCCAGAGTTACCACTGCTGGTAATTTTTTCCGCAAATATGAACCTTTTGTCATAGGATACCAAATCATTCTATTTGCAGTAGCTAGAATAGGACTTAAATGTAGTGCTTGATAAAATGGCTTCTTTGTTGAATGTTAGGAAAAGATGTAGTCAGTCAAAGAAAAGAGAGATTTTTGTTGTTGGTTGACGGGCTTGAAGTATGGGCTTGGACACTGTCCCTCTCTTCAAGTCAAAGTGAGTGCTCCACCTCTTGAGCCACAGTGCCACGTCTGTTTTTCTGGGGGTTAAATGGAGATAAGGGTCTCAGGAACTTTCCTGCCCATGTTGGCTTTGAACCGCCGTCCTCAGATCTTAGCTTCCTGAGTAGATAGGATTACAGCTGTGAGCCACTGGCACCAGGCTAAAAATGGGGGGCTTTTAGAAAAGAAAATCCACCTCATCACCTGTTTCTAAGCCTCAGATATCATTATTAGAACACTTCACCCTCTATTCATTTCATCAGACATTTGTAAATTTTCTCTTTTCCTTCATGTGGGAATACTGTGGTCAGTATTAACTCAGCTGTGGGACTGGATCAATTGTATGGTAATTGCTAGCACCTAAATCAAGAACTTTTAGATCAAAACGAAGCCCTCATTTGCAATAATTATTTACTCTTTTTATTACAAATCTGTGCTTGATTACTTCCTAATGCGATGTTGGACTTCCTAACAGAGTGATGGTTTTTCCCTGAAAGATTCAAAAACAGGTGACTAAATTCCTGTTAAATTGTCTCAAAATGAGGCAATCTGCCACCTTACAAAGCCATGAACAACTCTGTAGTAATCCACTTACAGAAATGGTCTATCAAGATGGCTTTTCAAAGTTGACTTTGAAAAATGTTCATTTTCAAGTAACTACCATAAAGCAGATCACATCTCTGGGAGCAGACTTTTGGAAGGGATGTTGCCCATCCTTCCTTCTCTTATGATAGATCAAACCATAATATTCTGCACTTGTGGCCAGCCTGGAGCACATTTCCCCAAGAATATTCTGTAGTGTAAAAGAGGACCAGCTATCAAAATAAACGTGAAAATACTTTTCTACTTCAGACTGATTTATCTTGCTTATATATGTTGTTATTTCAATTACTTCTAACACATGGATAAATTATATTAGTATTAGACAACTGGCAAAGGATTAATGGCAAAGAATTACTTTCATATATCCAATATAATACACAACCCAGTTATGAAAAATTAAATCTAACTGTAGAAACAATATCAGGAACATAAAATAAGCCTCAATATGCATAATCTGGCCCACATACACCATCATCTACTCAGAAATTCAGTCTCTCTATAAATATTTATTTGGTACAAAATAATAAAAATTTAATTAATGAATATAAATTTTAAGTATCATCTGAAGTACTCCTCATGCATATAATTCTATACACTTGTATAGATGTCACCTAGACAGGAATTTAACATTCATGTAGAAATCAAATTTCCACAACTTAAACTAGATGAGAGGGTTCATTCCCTCGTGTATTGTGTGGTGTGAATTTTACCACAGTGCTGAATCGTTCCACCTAAAACTGAGTCACGTGCAATAATTTATAATTTGATGTTAAGATGAGTGTTAAGTGTAGAATAAACTTTGAATTATTACATTAATTCACAGAAATAAAACAATAATGATAAATTATTTGTTTAAATTCTAATGTTTCTCAATTTTACAATACATGAAATATATCATTAAATATTGTCTTATTGCTGTAGCTAGGCATTCTAATACTAGACTGAAGAGAAGTGGAGAGAGTGGACATCCTTGTCTTGTTCATGAGTTAAGAGGGAATGGCTTTAGTTTTTCACCATTAAGTATAATGCTGGCTGTAGGTTTGTCATATACAGCCTGTATTGTATTGAGGAATGTTCCATGAATTCCTAATTTTTCCAAAACCTTCATCATAAAGGGGTGTTGGATCTTGTCGAATGCTTTTTCTGTATCTATTGAGATAACCATGTGGTTCTTATTCTTGCTCCTGTTGGTGTGATGAATAATATTAATTGATTTGTGTATATTAAAACAGCTTTGCATCACTGAAATGAATCCTGTTTGATCATGGTGTGTGATTTTTTGGATGAATTGTTGAAGTCGATTGGCCAAAATTTTGTTGAGAAGTTTTGCATCAATGTTAATAAAAGAAATAGGTCTATAGTTCTCTTTCTTTGATGAGTCCCTGCCTGGTTTTGGGATGAGGGTTATGATGGCTCATAGAATGTGTTCGGTACTAAACTTTCTCTTTCAATTTCGTTGAAGAGTTGGTGTAGAATTGCTGTGAGCTCTGCTTTTAATGGTCTTGTAGAATTCTGCTGTAAACCATCTGGACCTGGACTTTTCTTATATGGGAGGTCTCTTATTGCTGTTTCTATTTCAATGCTTGATATGGGCCTGTTAAGATGGTTTAACTCATCTTGGTTTAGTTTTGGCATGTCAATATTTGCTAGGAAAAGGTCCATTTCTGTCAAGTTCTCAAACCTATTAGCACAAAATTTTGAGAAGTATTCCCTTATAATGTTCTGAATCTTGGTTGTTTCCATGGTGATGTTTCCATTCTCATCTCCCAGTTTATTTATTTGGGTGTGTTCTCTTCTTTTTCTGATAAGATTTTCTAAGGGTCTGTCAATTTTGTTAAGTTTTTCGAAGAACCAACTCTTTGTTTTGTTGATTCTTTCTATAGTTTTTTTTGGATTCTAATTCATTTAATTCTGATATAATTTTAATTATTTCTTTCCGTATGGAATCAACCCAGATGCCCCTCAGTAGATGAATGGATCAAGAAAATGTGGTATATATATACAATGGAATTCTATGCCTCCATCAGAAAGAATGACATTGCCCCATTTGTTAGGAAATGGAAAGGCTTGGAAATAATTATATTAAGTGAAGTAAGCCAAGCCCAAAGAAACATAGACCCCATGGTTTCCCATATTTGCAATATCTAGTATATGTATGAGTCAAGCAGAAAAGGTCAGATAATGTGATGTTAGAAAAATGAACACTTAGATATGTATTTAAAGGTATTTTTCTTTCATGCATTTGTTTCTAACGCATTTATAAGATTATTTCTTTGTTGTTTGTATGTCCCTCCCCCACAATATAACCCCTGCTTTCACTATATTTGATGTCGGTATAATTTGTGGAGGAGATGGGGAAAAATAAGTCGTTCAAGGATACAGGTGGACCCATTGCAACAATGAGAAGTACAAGTTGTCCTGTCGAAAACGAACTTAAAACTTTGGTGTCACGGGGATGGGGGGGAGGGTTTTGGGGGGCGGGAGGAGGCTGGGAAGAGATGTGAAGGGTAAACAAAGAGGAGGCTGCAATGCTTGATAAGAATTGTACTCATTATCTTGCCCATGTAATTGTAACCCCTCTGTACAGTATGTTCACAAAAAATAAAAAAGTAAAATAAAAAATAAAACAAAAAATATATTAAAAAATGAAATAAGCAGTGACAAAAGAATCACTGAGACTGACTATAGAAATTGTACAAAGTTGCAAACTAAGCTATGCAAACGGGGAAATATAAAATAGATCTCCCCTCACAAAAAAAAATATATATCATTAAAATTAATTTCACTTTCTTCTTTGCTATAGCTGCTAAAATTAAAATTATGTATTAAACATTCAATATTAAGAAATCAAAAATAAATAACATTATAAAAATGATAAATTATTTAACTGTGATTTGTATTATAGTGCTAACAAATTGTGATGTAAACAACATTTATTTGAATTGTGGGTAATATTTTTTTAAACTTACCAGCTTGTTATTTGTTACCTAATTGTGTCATTTGTTATTCTTGGTCCAAGTCATCCATTCAACTTGCTTAGTTTTCTATTTTATCTCTATTGGTTTGCTGATTGTGCATTTGTTTTCCCTTTTTAATGACTGGCATGAGGCTGAAAATCTGTGTGCTAGTTTATTACTTCTTATGTAAAAGTAAAATTTCTGGACTCCACAGCTGTTTTACTGCACTATACTACAGTATTTCCCCCCTCTCCTATCTCCTGTATTGCTGGTCTCATATATCTTATTTTTTATTTAAATTCTATTTTTAAGGTAAAGTACAGAGTGGTTATACTTACACAAGTAAGGTAAGGAATTCATTCCTTTTCTAACTTGTTACCCCTTCTCCTATTTTTTTTCCCTCTTCCCTCTCAACACCCTCCCCCCAAGATTATTTCCAACATACTGTCTTGTGAGTATCACAGTTGCATAGGTTACTCTTTTGGCCTTTGTCTCACCATTTTGTTTTTTCTCTTTCCATTCCCAAGTTCAGATCAACATATTTACAATACCCAGGGCATCAGATTAAAATACAGTGTCTTCAGGCAATAAACCATAGGTGGGGAAAACACAAAAGCATAAAAACAAATCACGTAGTATATTAAGAACAACAAAACGTTAAATCAACAAATGTTGATTTAACTTTGAATCACCTTATAGAGTCATATGTACATAGCTATTGAGCTATTCTGCTCAAATATTAATATTATCCTTGATGTACACAATAATGTTCCCCTATTACCTAGTAATCCCACTTCTGGGCATTTACCCTAGTGACCACAAACAAGGCCACACTAAAGCTACCAGCCCAATTATGTTTTATCACAGTAGTATTTATCCTAGTTAAGATATGGAATCAACCAAGATGGCCCTGAGTAGATGAATAGATCAAGAAAGTGAAACACACACACACACACACACAACAGAGAGATATATGTACATGCAATACTATGCTTTCATCAGAAAGAAAGGTACCATCTCATTTTTAAGGAAATGGAAGATCTTGGAAAAATATCATATTAAGTGAAATAAACTAGACAAAGAAACAAAGGTCCCATGGTTTCCTTTATTTGCAATAATTAGTTTACACCAAGGATAATATCATGTATTTTAATTTGACATTTTGTTCTATATTGAGCATGCAACATTATTGGTATCTTGTTTGTTATTATTTCTGCAAACAGGCAGGTATATTTAAAGAATTATGTTCATCTTATCCATTACCGAAGGAAGCACAACACAAAGAGCAACCCCTACTCGGAAGAACAACTCCTACTTACTTAGCTTCATTCCTTTTTTTTATTGTGAAAATAATGTACAGAGGGGTTACAATTAAATGGGCAAGATAATGAGTACATTTCTTATCAAGCATTGTAGCCTCCTCCTTTGTTTCCCCTTCCCATCCCTTCCCATCGTCCCCCCGCCCCCCACCCAATCTTCCCTTCTTCCCCCCCCCCACCAAAATTATAAAGTTCGTTTTCGACCTAACGACTTGTACATTTCATTGTTGAAATGGGTCCACCTGTATCCCTATTTAAACGATTTGTTTTTCCCATTCCCCTCCACAAATGATACTGACATCAAATAGAGTGAAAACAGGGGTTGTACTGTGGGGGAGGGACATACAATGCAACAAATAAATAGTCTTATAAATATGTTAGAAACAATCGCATGAAAGAAAAAAAATTGAATACATATCTTAGGGTTCATTTCCCTAACATCACCTTATCTGAACTTTTCTGCTTGACTTAGACATATACTAGATATTGCAAATAAAGGAAACCATATAAGGCCAGTGTTGTCTCCTGTATCCTCATGTTGTACATTACAACTCTATACCAGTTCTTCCTGTATATCTACTATCTTCTACATTGTGACCTTAATGCCTCAGCAATTCCACGTTGCTTTACTTTTTAAAAATTTCTGTCTTAACGTTTGATGTTGGTTTGTGTGTGTGTGTGTGTGTCTGTGTGTGTGTGTGTGTGTGTGTGTGTGTGTGTCTGTGTGTGTGTGTGTGTGTGTGTGTGTGTGTTTATAAAGATCAGAAGACAATATTTTTCTTCATTTAGAATACATCTTTCAGGTCATTGTAAGTTGTGGCTAATGGGAGAAGTCTCTTGCTATTTTAAGGATGAAACAGAAAAAGATATTTGTGCATGTACCACAGTTGATTTATTAGTCTGTAGTTGAACACTGAACTTCGATTTATATCTTGGCTGTTGTTGTGAATGATGAGTACAATGAACTGCAGATATATTTGAGTTACTCATAGAGAAATAATCACATGATTGGTGGCGCAGATGATATTTCAACTTTGGAGTTCTTTAGAAAGCTGCATATTACTTTCTACAAGGAGAATACTAACCTGCATTTTGTTGAAGAGTGCAGAAAATTTCCTTTTCTCCACACTCTCAGGATTATTACCTTTGTTAAAAGGTAATAAAGGGCAGGTTTTTTATTATCTTCAGTATTCCAGACTGGCCTTAGACTTAAATCCAACCTCCTAAATGCTTGGAATTAAAAGCCTTTACCACCACACCTGATTCCTTTAATTTTTTTGATAAAAGTTACAATAATTACGAAGTAGTATCATAGTAATTTTGAATTACATTTCTCTAATGACTTCTGCTCAAAAAGAATTAAATCAGCATAGAAGTGGTATTAAAGAACTTTGTAAACCCACTGGAAATTTTCAGGGCTTTAAGGAGAACATGTCTATTCAGAACTTTTCTCCACTTTTAATCAAGTTTCTTGTTAATCTCATCTTTAATCTTTCTATACAAAAATCAATAATTAATTCAAGGTCTTAGAAAGGAACAATATTAAGCAACTCTTAACATTTTCAATTTTAAATAACATGATATTGCTTAATCATTTTCTGTTTATGCTTGAGACTATATAACTCACTTTAGTCAGACCTTTTACAAGGCTGTATGCATTTTATTCATTTCACATTGATTGTTCTTTCCAAAGACTGAGTGTCTAATTTCCTTGTTTTCTTTCAGTCTCAAGTAGTTCAGATTTCAAATGAAGAATAAATGGACAGAAGCAAACAAAAAATAATATAGTTCCCCTCATCTGACGATGCCTTTACAAGAATGAGGAAAGAGTTCATCCAAGGACCTATGATAGGACATCAAAAAGAGAATCCACTTTTCTAGGTCTTTCTTAACTTTGCAATGTAACTTAAATGATGTAAAACACAATATAATGCGCAGATACTTTTATGTTTTATCAGTTTTGCACATTTTCATATGGACTTCACCTCAGTCTACAACATTCCTTCATTATTTTGTCCTGATATTTTTACACTATCAAGACATAAGATAACAAGTTTGATTTACAGCATGAGAAATAATCCACCTGGCTTCCTTGGAAGAAGAGCATGGTCAATAGATAACATTACTTCTGTTTGCTCACTATATGCAATGGTTTCTGTAATATTTATCACATTCTTTTTAGTATTTAAAAAAAATTGCTGGCTAAACTCAAAACTCATTCATGGAAGTTTATGTTAAGTATTTCACAAGTTTTATTTTCCTTAATTCTTTAAATAACATTTTCTAGCATGTTATTACCATTTTAGTGTTGAGAAAAATTGTAATTAAAGGCAGTAAGTGCATGGCCCAAACACACACTGTGAGGAAGGAAATGAGTCAAAGTTTCCAAAAGTCTTTCAGCAATACACAAAAGGTAGGTAAAATCTCTCCATTCTCTTACACTCTCTATTCAATGTTCATATTGTCCAAGAAATAATACCATAGCAATTATTGCCCATGGTGATTGTTTTCTGTTACATTTTTTCTTCAACACAGACTGTGTTGGTGACATTGGGTTATCATGCACAGAGCTGAGCTTATAAGAGAGACAAATATATTCTGTCCCATTTTTCCAGGTTCCGTTTAAAATGTACTAAACTTTTAAATATCATCACTTACTTTCTTAAGAATCCAAAAAACGAAAAAAATACACAAATAATCACTCCAAAATGCTTTAAAATAGGAGATGATAAAACAGGCCCCCGTGAAGTAAACTTTCTTCTACTTTTAAAATTATTCTGAAAGCCTTGTGCTGTTTGGTCACACCTGTAATCTTAACTACTCGGCATATTTACTCAGGAGCCAGAGACCTGTGGATAACGTGGAAGCCAATCAGGGCAAAATAAATTCATGAGTTTATTTTTCAAAAATTTCAATGAGTTAACAAAGGGCCAGCAATGGAAATGTAGCTCATATAGTAGCTCACCTATCTAGAGAGGAAAGGCCTAGCAAGACTTTGAAGCCCTTTTTTCAAACTGTGAGCACAACAACATACATGCAAGTACATGAGAACACGTGCATGTGCACATATACACATTTATTCAAAATACCTTCATATCAGTGTTTTGCATTGATTTCTTTTTTTAATTTAATTTAATTTTTTTTAAAATTTAATTTTATTTTATTTGTGAACATACCGTACAGAGGGGTTACAATTACATGGGCAGGATAATGCGTACATTTCTTACCAAGCATTGCAGCCTCCTCCTTTGGTTTACCCTTCACATCCCTTCCCAGCCTCCCCCCTCCCCCCCAATCCCAATCCTTCTCCTTCCCCCCCATTCCACCCCCCCCCGCACCGACGTTGTAAAGCTTTTGGACATGACAACTTGTACTTCTCATTGTTGCAACAGCCATATTATATGAGTAAAGTAAAGGAAATAAACTCTTTCATCTCAGAACATTTTCATATTTTTTATTTTAAAAATACTGTACAGAGAGGTCACATTTACGTGAGCAAGTAATGAGTACATTTCCTAACAAGCATTGTTACCTCCTCCTTTATTTTCCCTCTACCGTCCCTTCCCTCCCACCTCTACAAGTACACTCCCCTCCCCCCTTCCCCTGCCTAAATTGTAAAGTTCAGTTTTCAACATAGTGTCTTGTGCATCTCATTGTTACAATGGGTCAACCTGAATCCCTATTTAAGCATTTTGGTTTTTCCTTCCCCTCCCCAAATTACAGGAGTGTATATGCAAGAGGTGGGCAGACCAAATTCAAATACAGTGAAAACAGGGGTTATAGCATGGGGGAGGAACATATAAAGAAACAAAAAAATCACATAGCCTGTTAAAAGTACGTTAGAAAAATAGCAAGAAAGAAAAAACAAAACACTTGTGTTCCTATTTTGGGGGTTCATTTCCCTTAACAACATCTTATCTGGTCATACGTGCATAGATTTGACCTTTTCTGCTTATCCCAGACATATATTAGTTATTAAAAATTAGGGAAACCCTGGGACCTATGTTTCTTTGGACTTGGCTTACTTCACTTAATAATTTTTTTAAGTCTTTCCATTTTCTAACAAATTGGGCGATGCCATTCTTTCTTATGGAGGCATAGAATTTCATTGGTATAAATAGCACATTTTCTTGATCTATTTATCTGATGAGGGGCATCGGGGTTGGTCCTATATCTTAGCTATCTTAAACAATGCTGCAATAAATATAATTGTGCTGGTAGTTTTAGTACCGTCTTGTTTGTGATATTTTGGGTAAATGCCCAAAAGTGGGATTGCTGTGTCATAGGGGATTTCTATGTGGAGTCTTTTGAGGAACCTCCATACTACTTTCCAAAGTGGTTGAACAAGTTTTTACTCCCACCAAGAGTGCAGTACAGTTCCCTTGTGGCCACATCCCCTCCAGCATCTGTTGTTGTAAAAGTATGGAATGGTACAGGAATTTGCCTGTCATCCTTGTGCAGGGGCCATTCAAATCTTCTCTGTATCGTTCCAATGTTAGAGTACGTGATGCTGAATGGAGCATAGAACATGTTTTATATATAAAGTGTAATTGATTTTCTTAAACTAGACAATTCAACAAAAAGTAAGTTTAAAAAAATTTTCATGAAATTTTAGAGCCATATACTTCTTACATAAGCACACATTTAAGAATAAAGTCAAGATTGACATGTCAAAAACAAAATAATTCCAGATATTTGTTGTTCAAGAGATGTGTAGGAGGAGGAATTCAATTATTCTATACAAGGCACCTGTCTAATGAACACTGCAGCAAGTGTTGAGTTTTGTTAAAAGTTTTAATGGTTTAAATATATTTGATTTTGGGAATTTGCTTATATATGCTAAAACGAGGACTGTTTGACAGGTAATAAAACTTTTCGATAAAGTATTTAAGATTTATGGTAACAGACATATGCTATTATGTATGTATATTTCAGAGTTTCTAGAAACATTACTAATGAGAGGTTGCCAAGTCTTTGTGTAAAGGAGCAGAATAAAGAGTTAAGACTTTGTTAACTTCAGTTTCTGTTAAAACTATAGGGCTTCCTTATTTTATTTTATGTTTTTTTATTTTTTGGGGGGTCCGATTGTGGGGACTGAACTATGGGCCTGGGTGCTCTCCCTCAGCTCTTCAGCTCAAGGCTAGCGCTCTACCACTTGAGCCACAGTGCCACTTCCGGCTTTTTTCTTTTTGCTTATGTGGTGCTGAGGAATCAAACCCAGGGCCTCATGCATGCAAGGCAAGCGCTCTACCACTGAGCTACCTTCCCAGCCCCTGGCTTCCTTATTTTATACGATAGCGAGGAACAAATGATGATATAAGTCATATACAAATGATTAGATGTGCCAGAAATAGTAATCTTAGTGGGTAACTTTAAAGATTACTCATAACCTAAAAACCTCTTGTTGAATATCATAATCTTAGCCCATTTTCAATGTACAGGAATATGAGAAAATAGTAAAATCTAGTAGGTAGTATCCTTCAAATACTGAAAAAACCGATAATTATTTTAGTTTTTATTTTAATCATTAATATTTTCTTATTGGTTTTCCTTTATGTAGCATTGTTTCCTTGTAATATAATACAACTTTTTAAAAGTCGTCATTAGGAGGTACTTTGAGAAGGTTACTGGGATGGCCAAACCATTTTTTATAGGGCATGTGAATTTACAAAGAGGAAAATTAAGAACAAAATATTTATTAAAAATGATTAAGTAGAGTCTGAATCAGGAGTGTTGATAAATATCCACACCTAAAATCTTAACCCTAGGCTGAAGCAGTGGTACTACAGAGTTGAGGCCACAAAAGTGAGAGACTGTGTTTTGTTTTGTTTTATATTTTGATTTTTCTGGTCATGGGGCTTGAACTCTGGGCTCTAGGTGCACTCCCTCAGCTCCAGGCTAGCGGTACCACGTGAGCCACAACACACTTCCATCTTTTTCTGCTTATGTCATGCTGAGGAATCAAACTCAGGGCCTCATGCATTCAAGGCAGGCACTCTACCAATGAGCCACCTTCCCAGCACCTGAGAGACTGTGTTTTAAAAAATCACCTAAACAATATTTGCTTTCTTATTTGGGTTATATAATGAAATATATTAATATCTTTTTATGTCTTTTTGAATTGTCATACTTCTAAATTTATACTAACTTCAGCCACTTTATCCTTCTCAAAGTGATGAAATATTTCTGAGAGTTTACTTTTGTGAAGATTGTTTTTGCATTTATAATTTCTTCTGAATCATTTTCATTTTTATCAAAATAACTTTATATTTCATATTGATGGGTTATCATACATCAAATACCTCCAAATGTACATGTAGAGTCTAAAGATAGCAGTATGAATATTCTCATACAGTTTTTGTTTATCTGTTATGTACTTTCAGTATTGTGATATTTCTCTTTCTCTTTCACTCTTTTATTTCCTCTCTTTTTCTTTCATGCTCAATGTCTGGTACTTAGAATTTCTGCTGGTCTACTATGATCCTTCAGAATCCACTGGTATTGTGGAAACATGATAGCGACCATCAGTTACCCTTGCATTCTTTAAGAGTTATAACAGTGACGTGATGTTATTCTTTCCTATTCTAAATGGCAAAACAACAGATCTAGGAATTCCTTGTCACTTTTACTACTGTTACAAATTTTACCTCATAGGAATCATCGAGACGATAGGATAATTTTATCCTCTGACCTAAAAGTTCTTTTTCTTTTACAAACAAACTTTTTCTTTTATTATCAGTGAATACATATAATGAAAACAATGCTAACCTTTTCATATTTGGATTCTAATTTGTTTAATTCTGATGTAATTTTAATGATTTCTTTCCATTTACTGTATTGGCGTTTGTCTTGCTCCTCTTTTTCAAGGTGGTTCAGATGTCTCATTACATTGTTGGTTGCAGATCTCTCCAATTTGTTGATGTAGGAACTCAGAGCTATAAACTTGCCTCTGAGTACTGTCTTTGCTGTGTCCCAGAGGAGCTTGTAATCTGTGTGTTCATTTTTGTTGAATATCATGAACATTTTAATTTCTTTCTCAAATCTTCCATGACCCACTGGTGATTCAACAATTTGTTGTTCAGCCTCCATGTGTTACAGGAAGTTCTTTGGTGGATTTTGGTGTGGAGTTCTAATTTTATTCCCTGTGTTCTAAAAGAATGCAAGGTATTACTTCAATATTTCTGAATTTAGACAAGTTTGATTTGTTACCTAAAATATGGTCTATTTTGGAAAATGTTCCATGTGCTGCTGAGAAAAACAAGAATTCTGACGCTGCTGGTTGAAATACTCAGTAGATGTCTTTTAAAACTAGCTGATCTATGCAGTTGTTTAGAAGTGCAATTTCTCTATTGAGTTTTTGAAGAGTTGATCTATCTAGTGGTGATAGTAGTGTGTTAAATCCCCCAACACTTAATGTCTTTGTATCTATGTTATCTTTGAGACAAAGTAGTGTTTCTTGCATAAATTTGGGTTCTCCGTTGTTTAGCGAATAGATATTCAGAACTGTAATATCCTCCTGAAGGAGAGATTCCTTAATTAGTGCATCATAAACTATTTTTTATCTCTTGTGACTAATTTTAATTTGAAGTCAATTTTTTCAGATATTAGGATTGTAACTCCCGCCTGTTTATGGGGGCCATTTGCTTGGTAGATTTTCTGTTAGTTTTTTTTTGGTTTTGTTTTATTATGAAAATATACAGAGGGTTTACAATTACATGGTCAAGAGAGTGAGTAAATTTCTTATCAAGCATTGTTGCCTCATCCTTTGTTTCCCCATAACATCCCTTCCCATTTCCATACCCCCACCCCTACTGGCGTCTACCGCCCCATCCCCACCTGTCCACCCCCCACCCCACCGAAGTTGTAAAGGACATTTATAAATATAACGTCTTGTTCATCTTATAGTTGTAATGGGTCCACCTGTAAGATTATTTAAACAGTTTGTTTTTTTCCGTTTTCCTCCACAAAAATATATCAACACCAAATACTCTGGGGGAGATACATACAAAGCAACAAAGAAATCATCTTGTAAACATCTTAGAAACAATCACAGGAAATTCAAAAATTTGAATCCTTAACATGTGGTTCATTTCACCTAACATCAAATTGTCTGACAGTTTCTGTTTGTCTCACACATATACTAGTTATTGCAAATAAAGGAAACCATGGGACCTATATTTCTTTGGGCCTGGATTACTTCAATTAATATAATTTTTCAAAGTCATTCCATTTCCTAACAAATGGGTCAATGCCATTCTTTCTGTTGGAGGCATAGAATTCCATTGTGTATGTATACCACATTTTCTTGATCCATTCATCTAATGAGGAGCATCGGGGTTGGTTATATATGTTAGCTATGGTTGGAGTTCCGGAAAGATGGCAGAGGAGAAGCTGGAATCTGAACAAGCTCTTGCATAGAAAACAGTTTCAGAGTTCCAGTGAACAGTCCCAAGCCAGAGAATCACACCAAGTGTGCCATCACAGGACAGAGAGTTAGTCAAGAGAGGGGAAGCCAAGCAGACACATCTGAGCGCCTGCCAGCAGCTGCCGCTGCGGCGGCAGGGTTGCGGCTGCGACCACCGCCGCGGGGCATACCTGAGACACAGTCCAGAATGAAGGAGCCAGACCCAGCAGCGGACGAGCGGATTCTACTCAACACCAGCAAGAACCGACAAGGAGCGGAAAACTTCATCCTGCACTTTCCAGACAAGAGAGGACCCAAGATCCAAGACTCGGCATGAGTAGAAGCCCGACTTCCTCACTCCTTTTCAGGGAGCAGAGGAGGGAAGGCCACCCCTCCCCCCCCAGCACCGGTGATCTCCATCTTGGATACCGACAAAGCTCGGAGGAGCGGCTAGCTCCAGCTCAGGCCTTGGAATAAAATGAGTCATTTAGCAGGTCGCAAGAACTTAACGGCAAAGTGACCTCACAGACTCAGTTCCATCCAGGGAAAAGTCACCCAGCTCAGGCGCCAGCCATTGGAGTGGCTCTCCTCACCGGGTAACCAGAGCCAGAGGCTGCCCCTCCCTCTAGCAGCCCCCACAATCAATTGAAAAACAGAAACCCTGAGAATGGCTCCAGGCTGGGTGCTGTGAGTTTTTTTTTCACAAAATAGCCCCAGGGAAAAGCTACTGTTTGTTGAAAGGCCTCAACTCTACCCAGAACCTAGCCTCATCACTGCATCCATCTCTTTTGTGATTCTCAAAGCAGATCACCCTCCCAGTAAACTAACCTGGGAGGGGGATCTCAAAATCTTGGGTAAAGCAGAGCATTTTTCTGCCTGTTCCAACAAACTAACTTAAGAAACCAATCAAGCCACAGGACCTCAAGCTGACCAGAGACTCCAACCAGACTCTGGTTACAGACAAAAGGGAGATACAGGAGTCTTCCCACCCCTCCCCCAAAAAAAAAAAATCAAAGAACTTTTTTTCTTCTTCTTCTTCTTCTTTTCTTTTTTTCTTTTTTTTGTTTTGTTTTTTTTTCGTGTTTTGTTACCTTATATATATAAAAATTTTTTTCCTTTTCTAAAACTTTTATTAATCTTTAATTTTTGCCTCTTCTGAAAAAATAATTGTTTTCCAGTAACTTTTTTTTTCTCCTCTTATAATTTTTATTTTAGGAATACGTGAATGTGTGTTTTCCTTTCTTATCTTGTCTTCTTTCTCTTTTTCTTTCATTTTTAATTATCTTTTTGTTTTTTTGTCTAGCTCTACTGAACTTCTGATCTTTTCTTCTCACTTTCCTATCCTTTCCACCTTTTCCTCTTTTGTTCTTCTTTATGTGACTTAACTCTTGTCCTGCACATCCTCAGATAAACCCGTAGTTAACTAGTAGACACTATCCCCCATTGTGTACACACTTAATCCACAAACTTATTACTCAATTCAAAACCTCTGAGACTTAAATTCATTAATAGCAGTACTACCTCTTTATACCTATATAATATTTTAAGCATTTTTTTAAAGTTTTTCACATCTCCTCTATGTCCCTCCCTTTCTTTCAACCTATTCACATTCCTCTCTAAATAGATGGTCTTTTAATCTCTATAATAACATTAATTTTTACGTTTCTATTTTTTTCTGGTCTCTTTTCATTCCCCTTTTCCTTTCTTCTTTCTCTCTCTCTCTCTACTTGCATCATACCCAACCTATTTCCTGCATTGTGATTAGGACATAGTTAACTCTCCCTGTGCCTCCCCACACCAATGTATTCCTATTTTTTACCCACATCTCTCCCTAACACTAATAATTTCTGGTTTTCCAAATTCTTCTCTGCGGTTGGAAGTCCTTTAACATATAGTTGTTTGATGTTGAATAGATGTATCTGTTGAAATAGATTGTATCTGTAGACTATTGACTGTACAAATGCAAACTTTGGTTGATGGTTGCCTTAAGATAGTGTTCTAGCACAAAACTGATGCTATCTTCATCTCAAATGGGCAGAGTAAGCCGGAAAAACACAAGAAAAATGGCAAATTCGGGTATCTCAATTCCCAATCTTGATAATCAGGGGTTAGAAGAGATAATGAATAATCCAGAGGAGAGTTCCCAAATAGCTCTACAAACACTGCTGGCAAACATGATAAATGAGAAGTTTGACAACGTACAAAGGACTCTGTATGAGCGTGATAGGGAGAGAGAGGAGGCATCCCAGAAGTTTATACGGGAATATCATAAGCGTGAGGAAGCTTCTCAAAAACTGATACATGATTTGCGTGAACAACTTGAGAATACTCAAAGAGAAAGGGAGGAATGGCGTGAGCAGGCTGAGAACAATCAAAGAGATCTGCAGGAATCCCATGAACGGGAGGAAGCTAATCAAAGAGTAATACAGGAATTGAGAGACCAGGTAGAGAACACACAAAGATCACTAAAGGCATTCATGGAATCCATTAACAAAGAGCTGAAGGAAGTCAGGGAGACCACAAAAGGAATGCTGAATGGAACCCAACAGAATGAATGGGAGCCCAAAGAAACCATAACCAATCAACTAAGTGATTTGAGGACAAACACTGAACACCAAATTAAGGAAGTAAAGAAATTCATACAAGACCTAAACAGAGATTCAACGAAGAACTTGAAGCCATCAAAGCTGACCAATTAGAAGGAAAAGAGATAAAAAACAAAGTAGAGAGTCTTGACAGCAGGTTAGACCATGCAGAAGATCGAATCTCAGGGATTGAAGACAGCCTAGATATTATAGAGAAAGAACATACAACCATCCAAGACAAGTCCAAGAAATATGATAGATCTATCCAACACCTGGAAGACACCATCAGAAGGCCTAATCTAAGGATAATGGGTGTAGAGGGGCACCTAGAAACAGAAGTTAATGGTCTAGGAAATTTGTTTAACAGGATCCTAGCAGAGAACTTCCCAAACATGCAAAAAGATAGGCCTGTCCAGATACAAGAAGCCTTTAGAACCCCAAATAGACCAGACCAGAATAGGACATCCCACCGCCACATTATAATCCACACAGGATCAACTCAGAACAAGGAAAAGATCCTTAAAGCTGTCAAGGAGAAAAGACTATTCACCTATAAAGGGAAACCAATTAGAATCACCTCAGATTTCTCAGCAGAGACAATCAAAGCAAGAAGAGCCTGGAATGATGTATGCCATGCCCTAAAAACAAACAAATATCAACCAAGAATACTGTACCCAGCTAAACTCTCCTTCATAACTGAAGGCCAAATAAAAACCTTCCATAGCAAAGAAAAATTGAAACAATACCTCTCTACCAAACCAGCCCTACAAAAGATTCTTAAAGATGTCCTACACATAGAAAACCAACAAGACTGCAATAAAGGCCAAGAAACTGCACCCAAACTGAGAATCCAAGAACCATAGGAAGAACCCAGTTTTCGCAGCCCCCAAGAAAGTAGATAACATGGCAGGAACTCCCAAATACCTCTCAGTCCTATCTCTTAATGTTAACAGACTGAACTCTCCAATTAAGCGACATAGACTGTCTAGTTGGATTGAAAAACAAGACCCTTCTATCTGCTGCCTGCAGGAGTCACATCTTGCCCGTAAAAACAAACACATTTTCAATGTTAAAGGCTGGAACAAATTTACCAAGCAAACGGACCCCATAAACAGGCGGGAGTTGCAATCCTAATACCAGATAAAATAGACTTCAAATTAAAATTCGTCAAAAGAGATAAAGAAGGTCGCTACATACTAATTAAAGGATCTCTCCTTCAGGAGGATATTACAATTCTAAATATCTATTCACCAAACAATGGAGCACCCAAATTTATCAAAGAAACACTACTTTCCCTCAAATCTCATATAGATCCAGGACCAGATGGTTTTACAGCGGAATTCTACAAGGCCTTCAAAGCAGAGCTCACACCAATACTCCTCCAACTCTTCAATGAAATTGAAAGAGAAAGTTCACTACCGAACACATTCTATGAGCCATCATAACCCTCATCCCAAAACCAGGCAGGGACTCATCAAAGAAAGAGAACTATAGACCCATTTCTTTGATGAACATTGATGCAAAACTTCTCAACAAAATTTTGGCCAACCGACTTCAACAATTCATCCAAAAAATCATACACCATGATCAAACAGATTCATTTCAGGGATGCAAAGCTGGTTTAATATACGCAAATCAATTAATATTATTCATCACATCAACAGGAGCAAGAATAAGAACCACATGGTTATCTCAATAGATTCAGAAAAAGCATTCGACAAGATCCAACACCCCTTTATGATGAAGGTTTTGGAAAAATTAGGAATCCATGGAACATTCCTCAATACAATAAAGGCTGTATATGACAAACCTACAGCCAGCATCATACTTAATGGTGAAAAACTAAAGCCATTTCCTCTTAACTCAGGAACAAGACAAGGATGTCCACTCTCTCCACTTCTCTTCAGTCTAGTATTAGAATGCCTAGCTACAGCAATAAGACAAGATGCAGACATAAAGGGGATCCAAATAGGGAAAGAAGAAATAAAACTCTCCCACTTTGTAGACGACATGATCTTGTATTTAAGAATCCCATAGACTCCACTCCCAAATTACTCAATCTGATTCAAAACTTTGGCAAAGTAGCAGGGTATAAAATTAACCACCAAAAATCAATGGCCTTTCTGTATGCCAATAATGAGAACAGTGTGGCTGAAATTAGGAAAGCAACTCCATTCGTAATAGCCCCACAAAAAATAAAATACCTAGGAATTAACTTAACCAAAGTAGTGAAGGACCTCTATGATGAAAACATTAAAATCTTGAAAAAGGAAATCAACACAGAACTTAAAAAATGGCAAAACCTCCCATGCTCCTGGATTGGAAAGATTAACATGAAAATGACTGTTCTTCCCAAGGCTATCTACAAATTCAACCTGATACCTATCAAAATTCCAACCTCATTCTTCAAGGAAATAGAAGAGGCAATCCAAAAATTCATATGGAACAATAAAAGACCCCAAATAGCAAAAATGCTCCTCAACCGAAAGAACACTGCTGGAGGAATATCAATACCAAATTTCAAACTCTACTATAAAGCCATAGTAATCAAAACAGCTTGGTATTGGCATAAGAACAGACCTCAGGACCAATGGAATAGAATTGAAAACCCAGAAATGAACCTACAGACCTATGGCCATCTAATCTTCGATAAGGGAGCTAAAACAATAGAATGGAACAAAGACAGCCTCTTCAGTAAATGGTGCTGGCAAAATTGGTTAACTACATGTAGAAAACTAAAGCTAGATCCTTATATATCACCCTGCACCAGAATCAACACCAAATGGATGAAAGACCTCCAAGTCAAAGCAGACACTCTAAAAACATTACAGGATGGAATAGGAGAAACCCTAGGTATCCTTGTCTCAGGGCGAAATTTTCTGAATAGAGACCCAGAAACACAACAAATCAAAGAAAGGTTGGACAAATGGGATTGCATAAAGTTGCAGAGCTTCTGCAGGGCAAAGGACATAGCTAGCAAGATCAATAGAAAGCCCACGGATTGGGAGAAGATCTTTAGTAGCCATACAACGGACAAGGGTCTCATATCTAAAATATACTTGGAACTCAAAAAATCACATCTGCCAACAACAAATCCTCAAAGAAACAACTGCCCAATAAACAAGTGGGCGAAAGACTTAAGGAGAAACTTCTCTGAAGAAGAAAGAAGTATGGCCAATAGGCACATGAAGAAATACTCAACCTCCCTAGCCATAAAAGAAATGCAAATCAAAACAACATTGAGATACCACCTCACTCCAGTTAGAATGGCAAAAATCAAGAACTCTAACAACAACAGATGCTGGAGGGGATGTGAACAGAAGGGAACCTTACTTCATTGTCGGCGGGAATGTAAACTTGTTCAACCACTTTGGAAAGCAGTATGGAGGTTCCTCAAAAGACTCCACATAGAATTCCCCTATGACCCAGCAATTCCACTTTTGGGCATTTACCCAAATGTTTACAAACAAGACCACACTAAAGCTACCAGCACAACTATGTTTATTGCAGCATTATTTACCATAGCTAAGATCTGGAACCAACCCAGGTGCCCCTCAGTAGATCACTGGATCAAGAAAATGTGGTATATATACACAATGGAATTCTATGCCTCCATCAGAAAGAATGACATTGCCCCATTTGTTAGGAAATGGGAAAACTTGGAAAAAATTATATTAAGTGATGTAAGCCAGGCCCAAAGAAACGTAGATCCCATGGTTTCCCTTATTTGCAGTATCTAGTATATGTATGAGTGAAGCGGAAATGGTCAGATAATGTGATGTTAGGAAAATGAACCCTTAGATATGTATTTTAATGTTTTCTTCTTTCATGCATGTGTTTCTAATGCATTTATAAGATTATTTCTTTATTGCTTTGTATGTCCCTCCCCCACAGTATAACCCCTGCTTTCACTATATTTGATGTCAGTATAACATGTGGAGGAGATGGGGAAAAACAAGTCGTTTAAGGATACAGGTGGACCTGTTGCAACAATGGGAAGTACAAGTTGTCATGTCGAAAACGAGCTTTACAATGTTGGTGCGGGGGGAGGGGGGAAGTATTGGGACTGGGGGGGGGGGAGGCTGGGAAGAGATGTGAAGGAAAAACAGAGGAGGCTGCAATGCTTGGTAAGAAATGTATGCATTATCCTGCCCATGTAATTGTAACCCCTCTGTACAGTATGTTCACAAATAAAATAAAATAAATTTAAAAAAAAGAAAAAATCAAAATAAATGGAGACATATAATTTTTGTGGATTGGAGGATACAATTAAGCCAAATATAAATTGTCTCCTCCCCTATTTGTTGGTCATTCGTGGGTTTTGAAATCTGGTCCTGGGCACTGACCCAATGCTTTTCAGCTCAAATGAGTGCTTTACCCATTGAGAAACTCTGGCACTGCTGGTTTTCTTGTTGTTAATTGGACATAAGAGTCTTACGGACATTCGCAATCCAGCTGGTTTTGATCCACAATCCTCAGATCACAGCCTCCTCTGCAGCTAGGATTACAATCATGAGCCAACATCGTCCAGGTTCACAGTTTTATTTATGTTTATGACAACTTCTAAAAACACCTGACAAGCACTCTGACTCATTCACAAAGGAAAATAAACTGGAATATATTTCTCTGTCCAATATTAAAGCTGTTAGTATAAAATTGTTATATTTGTAGAGAAAAAATGTACAGCTCAATGGGTCTGTACAGCACCAGATTAGCTCCACATAAATATTATCAAGGAATATTTAATAAGAGGTAAAACCAAACATTTGTAAAATGACATTCTTTTTAATAAGTGGTGAGAGGTTAGACAATATTGGGGAGAATTAAAAAGTAAACATTGACTTAAACATAACTATTTATTCAAATATTAACGTCAAGCAGGATTAAAACATGGCATATAAAACAAAACTAGTGATGCAAATGTAAAACAAAGAAAGATGTCTTGACAATTTTGGAGATGAAACTTTCTTAAATTTGGCATTAAAATTATAGGCAAGGAAAACAATATAGTAGAACTTAATGAAAGTGTAAAATAATTTGGTCTGTGAAAGCTCATATACAAGTAGTGAATAGAAGTTGGAAGCAGGTGGCTCATGTGTCTCATCCTAGCTACTTGCTAGCCTGTGATTTAAGTTTTGCTATATGAATCCAGCCCCCCACAAAATAAAGTCCTTGAGAATATTATTTCTGATTAATCAGCAAAAAGCCAGAAGTGAGGTGTGACTGAAATGTTAAATTTTTATCAAATTGCCAGAAATTTCAGGGACCCTGAGTTCAAGTCCCAGGACCATACATACATGTAGAAAGGTAATAGTAGTAATAATGATAGTGATGATGATGATGATTGTGATGATTATAATGATGATGAGGTGTACCCATAGTCAAGGATAAATTATGTATAAATCTTATACCTGAAGAATGCCTCAAATCTAGATTCTACATAAAACTCTCAAAACCTAATGTTAAAAAGAACATCAATTAGAAACCAGCAAAGTATATCTTGTGAAAAATAAGCACAAGAAGTCATCATCAGTCGCCAAATAAATGCACATTAAAACCAAAATGACATCATAAAACATGTATAAGAATTACTTCACATAATACAATAATGACCATACTAAATGTTATCAAAAAACAGAGAAAATGGATGCTGGCAGAAATGTCAAATGGGAAATCCACTTCTGAAAACATTTGACAAGTTCTTAGCATATGAAATAAGCAAATACCCACTGTATAGCACAGGAATTGATCTTTCCAGGCTTTGCCTCATAGAAATAAAATATAACATTCACCCAAACGCCAAAACACAGAGGATTATAGCAGCATTATTTCCTCTAGTCAAAGAAAAGCAAATCAATTCAGGCTTTCTTCAAGTGAATGGGAAACGAATTGTGCTATATTCTCTAATAACAGAACTAAAAGGCAACTCGAGTTAATGCAATAAAAAATTAAGGCATACAATAACTGGGAATAATCTACCATAGATTTGATGGCAATCATGTTTATTTATTGCATGATCTAAATGTTGGAGAAAAAAATATGTTGGTTGCCAGGATAAAAGAGGTTTCAGATGGAAAAAAGACAAGTGGTGGATTTAATTATAAAAGGCAAACATGAGACAATTATTTTTGGTAAAGAAACGTATCTGTAAATACTGGATATTAATATAGATTTGATAAAATTATATTGGACTTAATATGTGCACAAAATAATTAAATTAACTGGTCTGCATAAGATACTTGAGACATACTAATGTCCTATTTGTGATGTCATAATAGAAATATTTAAATAAATTGGAAAAAGTATTCAAGGGATTTATCTATGTTCTTATAAGATCATAAAGATCCATACTAACCTCTATAGAATTTAATATCTAGAAAACAGAAGTCAATATTGAATGTTTACATTGAAAATAATGTGGGTCCAAGCTTGAGATGAAATATACCTTGCTAATTAGAAGGCGGAGATTTAGGAGACTGATATGCGGGCCAGTTCTGAAAAACACAAATTCGTGAGGAACTACAAAAACAAAGAAAGCTAGATATAATGAAATTTCCTGCTATCTCACGTTTGTGGAAGCCATAGGTAAGTGGTAATTACTCAAGGGTGGCTTGGCCTGAAAAATAATCTAAAGTGGTTAGAGCCTTAGCAACAAAAATAAGTCTGTAGCATGCTTCCCTTTTATAATTAAACCCACTACTTCTATTTGTCCCAACTTGTTAAAACAGGAGTGGTTATAAACAAAAGCACTGGTCTGAAGCCTCAATATAAGGACCTCAGTCTATGTGGGCCAAACAGTCTCTAACATGAGGTTTTATTTAAATTACCAAGCATTATTTTAGATTTTGCATAGTGGGATGGTGCATGGTCACAAGCAAGGTCTGCTAAGTCAGGTAATCCAATCTACTCTTTCACAGGTTACCCAATAGCCAGGTTTCAATAAAAATGACTACAATGAGATTGTACAAATGAAACTGCCACTTTTCCCTTTCATGAATCAAAATTCTGTCAAATGATTTCTGTCTTCCAGATGTTTACATATTTCTCATGATATTTTCTACTATTTTGTCTTCATTATTGATGTTCATATTACTTTTTGTTGTTGTCTTGTGTGTATATGCCATTTTTAAGGCTGGAACTCAATGTTTTATGGTCTTCCTTGAATTTTTTGCTCATAGCTTTTTGTTTGCTCTATTTTTTTGTTCTAATTTTTTGCTCTATTCCTTGAGCCACATTCTCACCTTCTGCTTATTGCTGGATAATTGAAGATAAGTTTATTCACATTTTTGTCTGTTTGGACTGACATTGAACTAAAGTATTCAGGTCTTAGACTCCTGAGTTTCTAGGATTCTACACATGAATGGCTAACGCCAATCTTTGCTTTACTGTTATTTTAATTATGCGATAGAGGAAAGTGGAAGTATATTTGTGGTAAGGGTGCAATTTTCAAATACAAGTTTGAATCAACTTGATATAATGTAATTGCTATCAATTTTAACAGTTAAATCAATGAATATTACACATTTCCGAAGAAATATAATTGAAAACAAAACGCAGAATGGTTTACTTAAAACAAGAAACAGAACCATGAATTTCTTTCACTTTACAATTAATGTTTTATGTAACTTTAATTAGCAGACTTCCATGACTAAATGTTAATATATTAATTTTATACTACAAGAAGAAAAGTGATCATAGTTAAGAATAGATATTTCATCACAATGAGAAGATAAGTTTTTGAGCATTCTCACTAAAAAGAAATGTTACATGCAGAAATTAATGGATATAGTTGCTCATGCTTGTAACCCTAGCTACTAAGGAGGTTGAGAACTGAGAATCATGGCTCAAGGCCAGCCTACGCAGGAAAGTCTGTGAGTATATTAACTCCAATGAGACAAAAGAAAACTGGAGTGGCTCAAGAGGTAGAGCAGTAATCTTGAGCTGAAGAACTGAGGGACAGTGTCCAGGTCCAGATTTCAAGCCTCCAAACTGACAATTAAAAATAAACCATTAAAAATAAACAGTACTTTGAAATTAATCTTAAAATATATATTCTAAAAATTTTTAAATCCTCACTAGATATACTAGTTTATATAAATAAATAGAAGTGTTTTCTGGTTTTAGTTGTCATTGAATGAATTGTGTAAATCACACATTCCTTATTCAAATCATATTTGTAGGTATATACACTTAAATGCCATAAGTATAACTAACAGATATGTGATAGGCAGTGCTGTTTTAGGAATCTCCCTTGGCATTCTAACATTAACACTTCTCCCCTGAAATCGATATGCCCTCCAATCTTGTCAGAAGTTTCAACTCATTGGAGCAGAAAAGTATAAGCCATAATCATTGTTTGGAAAAACTGTAACATTTTACACGTATTTCACTTAGTTTAAGAACCAAAACATTTAAGTCATCTGAAATATGCCAGTAATAACGAAATGTCTTCTGAGCTTTTTAGTCTCTTAAGAGATGAAAATCTTTAAATATACATCTAATTTTTTCTGCCTAACATCCTATATCTTAAGAAGATCTTTGGCATAAAGGATAAATACAGATTCTCTTGTGAAATGAAAGAAAGAGATGAGAAAATACATACTTACAGTGATTGTGTAAATAAACTAAGAAATTCGTTCAACCTTCTGAGGGCTCTTAGCTCATTGGACTAGAACAATGCTGGAATCTAAGATTATATTAAAATTTTAGACTTGAGCCTATCTTTAAGACTGCTTAATACTATTGATTTTTCAGTCAGTATTCTTTTTGTTGTTGGTCATGGTGGTTGTGGGGGTTGTGGGCCTTGAACTCTGGGCCTGGGTGCTGTCCCTCAGCTCTTCAACTCAAGGCTAGAGTTCTACCACTTGAGCCATAGGGCCACTTCAGGTTTTCTGGTGGTTTATTGGAGATAAGAGTCTCATGGACTTTTCATGCACAGGCTGGCTTTGAAACATGATACTCAGATCTCAGCCTCCTGAGTAGCTAGGATTACAGGGGTGAGCCACCGGCAACTCAATTGGTTTCTCTGTACAACATCAACCATAAAATAAAATGAAGTAAAATCAATAAAGGACGTGTTTGGCAAATAAAGTAAAATGATAACTTACAGACAAATGAAAATAATAATATACATATATGTCTATATACATGTATATACACATCTGTATATCCTTATATAGGTATTAGTATATATACACATATAAGTATGAATATATGCATATGTACATATAGTGTGTATACATATAAATTTATTTAAAGAGACTTGAATCAGAAATATATTAATAGCATATTAATGCCAATGAAAAACTTTAACCATCCTGAATAAGTTATAAAAAATCCAAATACATATCTCTATAGTAATATAATAACAACCAAGTAACATATGGAAAGATCATAACATACAGAGAAATTGCATACATATAGAGATTAGTGGAAATAGAAACAATAAGATAGCCCTGCACAACCATTATGTAGAAATTGGAAACCTTATACATTGGTGTTTGACATTTAAAATGATATAGTCAGTTTGTTGAACATACTGGCAATCTCTAAGATATTATATATAGAGTTGCCTGTGTGATCCAGCATTTTGAATCATAATGTTATATACAAAATAGATTTCAACATATGTCCAATGAGACACATGTACAAGAATATACAGAGCAAAACCTTTTACATTAACATGTAATAAAGAATTTAAATGCCCATTGAGGATGTTATTCTATTATACATATGCTCTATCCATGAGAAAAGTTTACATGGACTTACTGTAAAAACAGTAATATTACATGGAGAAAATGGATAAAATAGACTACATTTTCTAATTATATGAGCTTTTTAAAATTGGCACATCTGTAGAGGAAGAATATGAAATAATAGTTGCTCAAGAGAGGTATGTTGGAATGTTGACAGGAAGTGACTAATAATAAATATGGGAATATTTTGAGAGGGTAGTAGGGATAAAATGTTCTAGAACTGAAGGTAATATTCTCACTCCAACTCTTTAACATTCTAAGAATCATTTTACTTTATCGAAAAATTACAAATTGCATTTGCATTAACTTTAGGAAAATTTTTAGAATAGTAGTGGGTGAATCTAAGTGATAATATAGAATTTAAAATCACAGAATTCTATAATGCATAACTTTAGTATGTTGATGATTAAGACTATCAAGAAAATATGATCCGTGGTATATTCTCTGAGTGACTATACATGCTATTGTGAGTCAGTGAATATTCTACAAAATTATGTAAATTGAGGGATGAGATAGGATTGTGAAGGATGAGGGATAATGATTATCAGGAGGCATTGTATAGGGCTGGGAATGTGGCTTAGTGGTAGACTGCTTGCCTTGCATGTGTGAAGCCCTGGGTTTGATTCCTCAATACTACATAAACAAAAAATCTGGAATTGGCACTATGACACAAGTCATAGAAGACTAGCATGAGGAAAAGAAACTCAAGGACATTGCCAAGGCCCAAGGACGAGTAAAAAAAAGGGTGCATTGTATTAAATTGGCACTAGTGGCTCACACCTGTAATCCTATATAATCAAGAGGCTGAGGATTGAGGTTTGAAGCCAGTCCAGGCAAGAAAGTCTGTGAGATTCATCTTTCCAATTAAATCTCCGAAAAATCTGAAAGTGCTGCTGTGCCTCAAGTGATAGAATTCTAGCATTCATCCAAAGGCACTCAGGAACAGCATTCAGACCCAGAGTTCAAACCTCAGGAGAGAAAAAAGAAAAAGAAAAAAACCTCACTAAACACTATTCATTAGCTGCTTTGTCAAACAGCAACTCCCATACAACTACTTAAAGTTAATTAAAAATATGATAAAATGTAAGTCATTTTGTGAACCAGACATAAATAGAATACATGGGACGAAGTAAATTTTAATACATGCAGTTTAGGTTGTAATTTGTTCTACAGTCTTCTTACATCATTTATGAAATTGACAATGCAGTCAATTATAGGTCAATTTCCTTAAGGAACAGATTTTATTCTGCTGTTTTCTCATAGGAAAACATAGAGGTGATTTTTTTGCCTCTTATTGAAGTATATCTGATATTTTAAACTAGATTTGTCTTAATATAATATTAATTTAATCAATCATTTCATTAGGGCGATATTGGTCAGATTTTTTCCAGTAAATCTTATCCCTTATAATAAATGTGAGCATGCTGTGTCAGTCTCCTATTAATATGACAAAATACTTTATAAAATTAACTTAAAAGGGGGAGAGATTAATCTTGTCTTCTGATTTTACACATTTCAGTTTATATTTCTTATCCTCATTGCTTTGGGTTGGTGGTGGCACAGTACCCCATGTCAGGAACAAGTGATGGAGTATGTGTATTCATGGAAGCCAAGAAGTAAAGAAAAGTAGGAATAAGAGTGGGGAAAGAGAGAAACACGAGGAGGGGAAGAGGGAGAGGGAGAAGGAAAAGCAAAAGGAGAAGGAGACAGAGAAGTAAAAGAAGGAAGAAGAGGAAAGGACTTTGATCTTAACATTCTCTTTGATCATAAGTTCTCAATGACCAAATCTCTACAACTATGCCCACGTGAGAGGGTTCACCTTTTTATAGCAACATAGTGAAAGCTAATTATTAATCCCAACACTTTATGATTTCAGTTTTAATTTCTAGAGTTATGGGTAGATATTTCTATAAATTGTGATAACTTCTGTTCCTAATTATTTACTTGAATTAATCAGAGAAGCTTTTTGAAATCGAGGAGGTTGGATTATACCATTACTGAAGAGATGAATGAAATATTTTGAGTGCAAATACATTTTATTTAACAGATAAGAAAGCTTCAAGAGATTTCATTTTTTGACCTTCAAAAATGACTATTTCATCTAACTCATAAAAACTTGAATTTTTCATAATTTTATGACATTTCCATTCAAGTTTTTGTCATCTATTGTGAGGTTCTTTCTTTCTAGTGGAAGAAAAAATAAATACTATCATGATCATTTATTTTTTAATTATTCTATAGAGTAGGTATAATATGAATTTCCTACCATTCAAAAACAAGTTATATTCAATTCTAGGAATAGTTGCATGACCCATGGAATATCTTGCTTTATATCATATTGAGATTGATTCAATTTCTAAAAATCACAGTTGACATAGTACATGAAATTCAGTTTTTCCCTGAAATGTCTTAGTAATCAAACTTCAGAAATACATGACTAGTAACTAAAATATTTATATACACAAAAAACGTATGAATCTATATATTATGTCAAAAACGCTTAGGTTTAAAAGAAGAAAAAATCATGTGACTACAGTAGATAATATTTAATTTACTGAAAAATTGCTTCATTCACCCTGACAGAGCCTATTGCTTTTAGCTTAAGTGAGAAATTTGATTAAGGATCCCTTTGTCACTTTGAATAATAGAGTATTTCGATTTGTGCAAAGATTCTGACATTTAAACCTTTGAGTGTATTTTTTTATAAAAATGAAAACTATTTTTCACAGTGCATGTTCAGCTTTAATAACTAAATAAATATCTAAATGTTAATTTGTTAAATTGAGCCTCTAAAATTAAAATGATAAGAAATATATTTTATTCTTAGGTATATCTGTGCTTAATATGGGTTTCTCTAGCTTGTAATCCTCGCTACTCAGGGACTTGGGGTTCAAAGCCAGCCTTGGCAACAAAGAAATCATCTTATAAATATGTTAGAAACAATTGCAAGAAAGAAAAAAAAAAACATGTAAATACTTATCGTGAGGTTCATTTCACCTAACATCAACTTATCTGACCTATTCTGCTTGTCACAGACGTTTCCCTCCCCCACGGTATAACCTCTGCTTGCATTGTATTTGATGTTGGTATGATTTGTGGAGAGCAAGGGAAAAATCATATGGTTTAAATAAGGATACAGGTGGACCCATTGCAACAATGAGATTAACAAGTCATTATGTAGAAAAACGAACTTTACAACTTTGACAGGGGGTGGATGGGGCAGGAAGGGGGGAGATGAGAAAGGTTGAGAAGTAGAAAAAAAGGATGAGACAACAATGCTTGATAAGAAATATACTCATTACCATGCCCATGTAATTGTAACCCCTATTTTCACAATAAAAAAAATTTAAAAAGTTTTAAAAAGCCAGCCTTGGAAAGAAAGTTCATGAGTCGCATCTCAATTAATCACACACACATCAACACACACACACACACACACACACACACACACACACAAAGCCAGAAGTGGAGTTGTTGCTCAAACGTTAAACCAATATCCTTGAGAATTCAAATCACAAAAACAACACACACACAATATTATGCCTAAATTCTTATTTTACTTTGAGGAAATAAACAATATCATGGAAAGTGATATTTGTTACATATCCTGCAACTTTTGTGAAGTTGTTTTTAGTACAATTTCTCTTAAGATATAACATAGGTTATTAAAATTAATATTATTCTAGACTATTCATAATTACTCATAACACCTTGAAGTAAAACAGTTGGTGTTTTTTCTATAGCAGTAAGATATGTTCTGAGTAAAAGAAGAAAGGAAGAATGGAAGAAAAAGAAAGATTGAAAGAATGAAAGAAAGAAAGAAAGAAAGAAAGGAAGGAAGGAAGGAAGGAAGGAAGGAAGGAAGCAAGGAAGGAAGGAAGAAAGGAAGGAAGGAAGGAAGAAAGGAAAGAAGAAAGGAAGGAAGGAAGGAAGGAAGGAAGGAAGAAAGAAAGGATAGAAAGAAAGAAAGAGAGAAACGAAGAGAGAGAAAGAAAGAAAAAGAGAGAGAGGGGTAAGGAAGGAGGCAATGAGGGAGGAGGGAAAGAAGGAAGGAAGGAAAAAAGGAAGGAATGAAGGAACGAAGGAACAAAGGAAGGGGCGGAGGAAGGAAGGGACAAAAACGATTCAATTTATAAAATCAGGTATTTAGCCCAACATAAACTTCATGTAATTAACACTTTAGTCAATGCAATTTTGCAATTTTCATTTGCATGTTCCCCATGCATGAATGAAACCAACAAATGAAGGATCAGAAATAACCAGGTGTATCTGTTTGCATCTATAGTAAATATGTATGCAAATTTTTTCTCAGTTTCTACACATAATCAAATAATTATTTGTAAACAATTCACACTTAGTTATAAGTATTTTAAAAATTGAGGTATCCAAAGGATGCCAATATATTATATAACGCGAATACTAGTATGTACAATTCTATTAATATTACAGTCTTCATATTTTATTAATTGTAACAATTTTATTTTGTATTTTATGAGAGATATTAGCATACTCTGATTTTGGTGTCTGTGAGAGTTCTAATAGCAGACCTTAATTAAAATCAAAGGAGATCTGTATTTGTTGGCTAAACGAATATTTTTGAAAGCAATTAACACACCAGAGATTGTTCAAATACATCAGAAGGGCTTTAGGCTGTACCACGTTTACATGTTTACCTATGATATGATTCAAGAGCCACTAAACAATCATACTTCACTTTGCCATCACTATAATTATCCCCATTGTAAGAATAATCATTCACATAATTCACATGATATAAGCTTGTCCTTAAGTTATTATTTTCTATGAAATAATATCCAAATGATATACCACACTGAGTTAAAGAAAAAGTTGCAAAGCATATTCGATGATGTAACTCCTTCCAGGTAAACATGTTGAAATTCTATTCCTCTGCCTGGTCACATTAGAATGAACGTTTCAGAGATTACCCTGCAGTAATGATCCTGATAAAAGAAGCCCAGTATAACTACTCTGCGATGTGAACGTCCAGAAAATAGATTATAATGAACCAGAAAATGGACCCCCATTAGACAAAGAATTGCTTTGAATTACCACTTTTATAATCAATGTTTAAGCTTCTAGAGTATGGATAATATACTCCTGATGTTTTTAAGCCACTTACTTTGAAATATTCTAACAGCCCAGGGGCTGACAAAAAGCAAAGTAGTTTTGATTTAAATTTCACAAATTCAGATAAAAAAGATTAATAAAGTTTTATTATTTGAATTTTATTCTCCATATCTCCAGGTTTAAAATATTTTAAGGGCTGGGAAGGTTGCTCAGTAGTAGAGCACTTGCCTTGCATGCATGAGGTCCTCAGCACCATATAAGCAAAAAAAAATTCGAAGAGATGCTGTGTCTCAAGTGGTAGAGCACTAGCCTTGAGCTGAAGAGATGAGGGATAGCGCCCAGGCCCGGAGTTCAGGCCCCACAACTGGCAACACCCCCCAAAATTTTTAAATGGGAATCTAATTGAGGTTCAACTCTATATTCAACTATCATAATTAATTTTTTGAATATTTTTATTATCTTTATCTGTAAAAATAGTTGGTATTCACTGAAACAGTGTATGGATACATCTTGATCAATGTCACCCCATTCAACATTTTCATCCACCCATCCCAATCAACCCTGATTCTTATGTATCTCAATATTATGTTCTGGAATTACTTTAACAAAGCAGTTTAATTAATTTAACAAAGCAGTTTATGTGTATGAAGCACCTGGAATTGTGTTACCACATCAATATCTTCACCCCCCATTTCACACTACGCCTTGCTTTGCATATTTCAATTCTGGGAAGTATACAATGGATTCTTGCCTGTATTACATCCTTTTCCCCTTCAATTTCCTACTCATCTCATATTGCCCCCCATTGTCCTCTCTTGCAGTACACATTTACTGGTATTTATTTTGTTGGGCTTTGACTAAGTCTTTTAAGAGAATTATAGTATTTTTAGTCTCCATGGACTCTGCCACTTCAGATAATTCATTTGTACCTTCTTGAATACCATCCAGTGTGTTTACTTTTACATTTTTAGGCACCTTCTATCTAACACAAATGAGGAAAATCATGCAAGCTAAGTTTCTCTGAGTCTGCTTTATTTTATTTAATATTATTCCCAAGTGTTTCATTTTCCTTAAGAATGGTGCAATATTATTCTTTCTGAGGATGAGAAGAATTCCATTATGTATGTATGTATGTATATATATATATATATATATATATATATATGTTGTATATATGTATATGTGTATGTTTATATACATATATGCATACATATACTTGTAAATTGGGACCAATAAGATTATATATATATATATAATTTATATATACATATATAATTCTCGACCTCTTTTTACAATGAGAGGTATCTGGGCTGATTCCATATGTTGGCTACAGAAAATAATGCAATAATGAACATGATTGTGAGGGTAGCTTCAGTGTGGCCTTGTTTCTGCTCTATTGGGTAAATGGCCATAAGGGGAGTTGCTGGATCATAGGTAGGTAGCTCTCTATTCACTTGTGAGAGCAATTTCCATAGTGTTTTCCAAAGTGGTTGAACAAGATTACATTCCCATCAACAGTGTAATAGAGTTTCCTTTGGGCCACATCCATATCAGTATCTGTGATTGTTCAGTTTTTCATAATGACATTGTAACAGGGGTGAGATGAATCTCAGTGTTGGTTAAATTTACATTTCTTTTATGGAGATAGATGTATCTATTTGTCATTCTTGCTTCTTCTTCTAAGAAGTTATCTTTAAATCTTTATCCCATATATTGATTGGGTTCTTGTTTATTTGAGAGTCTATTTTTATTGGGTTTAACTTTTTGATATCTAAATATGTGTTAGCTATGAATACCCTTGTCTGATGCTTAGTTAGTAAAATTCTTCTTCCATTCCATTTTCTTACTATATATCCTGCTAACTTTCTCCTTTGCCTGAAGAAAGGCTTCAGTATGATGCAATTCTATTGATCCAGAAAGAATGATATTACACTATTCATAAGGAAAAGGAAAGACTTTGAACAAACTTATATTAAGTGAAGAAAGACTAAAAGAAATATATGCTGCCTGATTTCCCTCATGTGTTGCATTAGAATGTGCCTTTATTTCTACAAGTAAAGACATGTGGATGGTAAAAGAGAAAACATTACAATTGGACATAATAAATTATATGGGATTCTAAACTTTTATACAGTGAGATCAAAGGAGGATGCCCTGTGGAGAGGATCACAAAGGCTCAATAGCTATATAAATATTATCATATAAAATAATGTTCATTAAAATGGTCTCCAAGAAATGATAGTTTTTTATTATTTTGCTTTTCCTTCTGTGGTCTCATGTTTTTTTTTTTTAATTTGTGCACCTTTGTTTTATGTGTAAGTTTAGAAATGGCAAGAGAGCACAGAAAAGGTGGGACAAAGGGTTAACAAATGCAGCAGTGCTACTCAATAGACACTACATTGTAAATGAACTATACAACTTATGGGAGAGGGAGCTTGAAAGGGAAAAACTGGGAGAACATGAGGGAAGAGGTGACACTGTTCAAAAAGAAATGTGGTCATTATCTGACTTAAGTAATTGTAACCTTTCTGTACATCATCTTTACAAATTAAAAATGGACCTCATAAACAGGCCAGAGTAGCTGTAGTAATATTAGATAAAATAGGCTTTACATTTAAAGTGGTATGAAAGTAAAAAGAAACAAAGAAGGACATTAAATATTGATAAAGAAAACTCTCCATCAGAGGGATATAACAATTCTAAATATCAATGTCCTGAATCCTAGAGCTCCCAAATTCATTAGACAAATACTACTTACCCTAAAACCACACATATCCAGCTATATTGTTGGTTGATTGAACACAACATTGTTACCTCTGGACAGGCCATACAGGTAAAAAATTAGCAAAGAAACTTCAGGGTTAAATAACTGCATTGACAAGCTATACCTAACAGATATCTACAGAATATTTGACCTAGCAGTGTCTTAATATATATTCCTCTCAGCAGCCCATGGAATGTTCTCGAAAATAGATCATATTTTATATCACAAGAAAAATCTGTGAAAGGGCTGGGAAGATTGCTCAGTGGTAGACTGCTTGCCTTGCATGCCTGAGGCCCTGCGTTCAATTCCTCTCCACCATATAAGCAAAAAGGAAGAAGCCGGAAGTGGCACTGTGGCTCAAGTGGTAGAGCACTAGCCTGGAGTTGCAGAGCTGAGGGACAGTGCCCTGGCCCAGAGTTCAGGCCCCATGACTGGACCCCCCCCCCAAAAAAAATCTGTCAGAATTCAAAAATAAAAATGAAATAAGTCTTTGTATCCTGGCAGATCACAATGGGGCCACATTAGATCTCGACATCAAAAGGCATCACAAAAAATTCTGAAACTCACAGACTAAATAACACATTGCTAAGTAATCAGTGAGTCACTGAAGACATACGTAGGGAAGTAACAACTTTTATGGAATTCAATATAAGTGAACAGACAAAATACTACCACCTCTGGGACACAACAGCACAGCTGATACTCAGGAAAATATATAGCTTTGAGTATGTACATCAGAAAATTAGAACAATCTTGAATCAGCACTAATGATGCACCACTAGGTTCTTAAAAAACAGAACAAGCCAAACCAAAAAACAGTAGACAGAAATAATACATATTAGATTGAAGAAATAAATGAATCAGAGTCTTAAAAAACCATACAATCATAATTGACTTTTATCTACTATTAGCTCACAAATTCACTCAATGAATGTCAACGTACCTATTTTCAGAGATAATCTCAACCAGCTCAAACCAGAGAACAAAACAAACTCCTAGGATTCTAAGAAACAACATTTTGTTTGCCTTTTTAAAATAAATTTACTCTGTTGTTCTTATTAAGGCGATTTATAGATGGATTACAATTACAAGAGTTAGGTAATGAGTACATTTCCTTTTGTGAAATGTCTTCAGTTCCCTCAATTGTTCCCAGTCCAACTCTCCTGTCTCCACCCATGTGTTAAATAGTTCACTTTCATCAATGTTCAATGAACTCCACTGCTGCAATTTTTCACAATTTTCCCTAAAGCTCTGTGCCCCCCCTCACATTCCTGAAGATGTACAATGAATATACCAAGCATAAAGTAAAGAAGAAATAATCATCACAAACTATAAACAACAACAATCACAAAACAAAAAAGGACTTTTCTGTTTCCATATATCATAGTTTGTTTCAGTATTTATATCTTGTTATATAAATATAAATGTTTTTATTATGAAGTTAATTCAGGGATTAAGGTATGATAACATAATCTTGCTTTCTATTTAATAATGATTTTTATTTTAATATTAAATTTGTAAGTAACACAATTATAGTCCTAGTGAAATTTGAAGGTTCAGATTTAAAGTTAAATTTTCAAAATGTCTAAGTTCCATTTTGGCAAACAAAATGAAAGATAGGCATGTTTTATCCTCAAGAATGTTATTATTTCATGGGTAAAAAAGTAAAATAAATATAATATTAATTCAGTGGAAATAAGGAATCAAATACTTATTCAATGAATCAATTCTATAGATTATGAGATCTGTTGATAAAATTAATAAAACTTCTTTAAGTAGATTACTTAAGATATGAAGCAAATGATAAATTTCTTTTTAAGTGAAGTTGATATAAAAATCAATATCCAATGATTCCAGAGTTCTGTATGTTGATACATGACAATTAACACATGTGCTTGGCTCATCTCAAAGCTATTTGAAGATAAATGAAAGCAGGACGAGAATAAAAAAAATCATGCAAAGGTTTAGCTGCATTTTGTGATTAAATATGTCTCCTTTATATCTCTTTATTGCATTTGAAAAATCTGGAAAATTTAAGTCACATCAACAACAATGAGAAATGAAGATCCCCTAGCTCCTTAAAAGACCAACAATAAGAAAAACAGGAAACAATAAAAAAAAATTGAAGTTGATTGTGCTGCTTTGCAATTGTGGATTATGTGCCTATCCCATGAATCTGGGCTCAAATCACAAGGGCTACTGGAAGAAAATTTCAAAATCTAGAGAGGCCAATACCGCTCTGCAGTTGTTTTTAGGTTTCACTACAGTTGCAGCTGGACACCAACTGTACAAAGAAAATAATTCTACTGCTTTTGAGGCAAGAATGTGATGAAAAGCATACTTACATATTCTTATATGAAATAAGAAGACCACACTTTAAAAGATGACTAAATGATGAGCCCTTTGCATAACAGTGCCAATTTTAAGGCACTCTAGATAATTCAAGTCCTTCATCCCCCCCCCCCCCCAAACATTAATGCCGTTCACAAAGCATTGCTGAGGGCAATTTCCAGTCCTATTTGATATTTCAAATGGCTTAGGAATAACATAAATAATAATGCAAGTTGTTAAGAAAATTTAATTTTGAATAAGAAAACAAATCAGATTCAACTCCATAGCATGACTTTTAGGAAGTATGAATTAAGGAATTAGGAATATCCTTTGTAATTTAATATTAGAAATTAGGGCAAAATGCCAGAAACAGAATCTGAAAGAAGAAAAAAGAAGTCTGTGATAAGATATATTAAAGCTTACCTAGGGACAAGTAATTTTACCTACATTTGGTATTATATGATAGCATATGTTGTTCTGCTAATCAGAAAGACTCAAAAAGATTTTTAAATATGATATGAAAATGCATCATCATGAATGAATGAAATCAGGGAGAAGATGGCTGAAGAGCTTATTGGTTCTGTTAAATATTCTCATTATTTTGAATGATCTGGTGTTTGTTTATGTGTGGAATTATGAATATATTTTATGTCTAGGCAGGAAAGTTTGATTATTAGATCATGGTCTGATACCCAATGTCAGGAACCTAACCTGAGTCAGAGTGGTGATTGTGTGTGTGTGTGTGTGTGTGTGTGTGTGTGTGTGCCTGCAAATCTGTATTTAGAAGGAAGTATCTTACTTCCCTCAGGGTATTTACTTAATTGTATTTGTTATACTAAATTAATGACAGCAAATAAAGGTAATTAACATTTTCAGACATATATTTATGTTCCTATGATTGCATGAACAAACTAAAAAGTAATGTTTGGGGTATGAGTTTTGTGGAAGGTCAGCTGAAAGTATAAACATTTGGAATCTTGAGAAAGATCTCAATGGCAATAATTTCAGTGTCGATCAATTTTAGACAACACTTGCAAGGATATGTAATCCTATATTAAAATGCAACATGTACTGATTTGCAAAACTACACTATTCTAGAAATTTTTAGGAAAACATGTTAAATTACAGAAACATAAACGTAATGTGATTATTTATTCCATACAGTTTTACATTTTAGTTTCGTCAAGTAAAAATACCATTTATTTTTCTGTATAGGAAGGAAAACCCTAAATATTACAATTTATGCCATATTTTACATTGGGAAGCTTTGTCTATATCACTAAGTTTATTTCTATTGTTTCTGCTTTCCTGTTCATAATTCTGCTTCTCATGGTATTCTCCTAAGGACCTTTATTTTCTCCCAGTTTGGGGCTTGAACATACCTCATGCTCTCAGTTTGTTTGCTAACGGTAGTCAGTCTATCATTTGAACCATCCCTCCAGCATAGAAATTTTTATAGTCAATTGGAGATAGAACCTCATGAACTTCCTACCAGCCTGAAAACCATTATCCCCCAAGTCTCATCCTTCTTAATCACTAGGTTATAAAGACGAATCATGAACCCCAATATTCAATGACTTTTCAGATTTTATAGATTCCCCATATTTGCTAGTAATTTTAATAATAAACTACCACAGATTGTTTGGCATTAACACTGTAAATACATTGCCTCTGAGTTGGTGGATCTATAACTCCAATATCAGATTTGGCTTCTGAGTCTTCTTTCCTTGGCAAATTCAAGGCCTTCTGTGTGGGACACATGGGCAGCAAAGATGGTGCTGAGAAGAAGTTGAGTGGGCAGAGTCCGAGTTGTTTATGTTAAAGTCTGACTGGATACCACAATCAGGCAAAGTGACATCAGTGTATAAAAAGCTCGTGGACAGCAGGGAAAGTATAGAAAGCTTAAGTGCATGATAGGGTGACCTCTACATTGATTGGTTGGTTCCTTTTCCTCCCCTTACATGCCACATGTTTTTTTGCTTTAAAAAGTGCTTGCTGTGTGGTAATAAATGAGTTCCTGCTTGACTTGACTCCCTGCTGCATCTGTCTCTGAAGCTAAGAGAAGCTGGGGAACAGGCAAGTGGCACATGTAGCTTTCCTAGCAGTCCGTCCGTCTTCCATGGGATGATTGAAAACCCAACATCTGGTGCTTAACATTGAGCATGAAAGGAAAATATACCGCTCGAAGCTAAGCAGTCTCTCAGGGTAAGTGAAACCATTAAGTATGGGTAATTCTCTCTCACAAAAGGAGGACTTGGGAAGTGAAGAAGAAAAGGAATGGTCAAATTTGACTGAGAATGCACTTATCAGACATAAGCACACTCAGTGGAAGTCAACACGAGTGTGAAGGTTACTTCCCTCCCCCGACTCGGGTGCCCCTGACAGTCCTAGGCCCCCACCTTATGCCTCCAAAATTGGGGAAGGGACAACACCCTACAGAGGGACTTGTGAGATGGATCCCGATGACCGAAATTCCACAGAGGGGCCGAGGGCCAGGGAAGTAACCTATGTGGAGGCCTACCTTGTAAAGGAAGGGCCACAGGGGAGCCTGGACCCTGGGCCACAGGATTTGCTTCCCAAAGAGTATCCGGTCAATCTTGCACCAAGAGCTAACAGACCCTTGGAATTGTATCCATGGGAAGCTAAGGATCTTAAAGACCTCCAGAAGGTGGTGGTGGAGGATGACCTGAACTCTCCTTGGGCCCAGACCCTATGACAGGACATTGCTTATCACACATGTGTCCCTAAGGACTGGATGGATGTGGCCAAAGCTGTCCTCACCAGTTCTCAGTTTATCAAGTGGTGTGCCTTCTTTAAGGCAGAAAATAACCAGCAGGATCAACCTGCAATACCTATTATTTATGCCATATTAACAGGAGCAGGGGAAGGTACTCCACTGGCATCCAAAAGGCTGCAATACCTGGCACGTACTGTGACCAAGTGAGGAAGGGAGGACTTGCCACATGGTACAAACTGGATGAAGGGCCCACTGAATCCCACATAGCAGGAGAGACAAAAACATAGTGAACCTCTACCTCATTTTATAGACCCCGTCCAACAGAGTGTTCAACAAGGCTGACAGCAGGGAACCTCCGGGATCAATTTGTAAAGCTAATGGTTTGGGAAGGGATGAATGCAGACCACTGCGTGGCCTGCGCTGGATTGAGAGAGAATTCCCTGAGCAGTTGGGTGGTGGTCTCTCAAGATGTGGGAATGCAACAGTACCATCCCAATCACTAGCTTTAGTTTTATAGGCTCAGAAACCTGTAATGACTGAGGCTATCACCCAGGCACTGGCAACCAAGAGCCAAGGAACTCCAAGACCATTGGGGAGAGGGACTTGTTTTAAATGTGGGCAAGAGGGGCACTTTAAGAGGGACTGTTCACAACAATCCCCCGCCAACCAGCAGAGGGAGTCCAAACTGCCCCCTACACCCTGGGGGGTGCAGGAAGGGGTACCATGGGGAAAAGCATCGTCAATTCAAATTTGATTTAGATGGGAAGCCTTTAAACTAGAGGAGGGGCATCCTCCAACCCTTTTAATTCATGGAGGCACCCCCTCTGCTGTAAGGTCCAGGCAGCCTCATGGCAAGACAACCCAGGCCCATTGGACTGTCCCCCTGGTAAAAAGACTCAGCCCTAAAATGAGTATTTTTATAGGAAGGAAGCGGTTTCATGCCTAATTGACATGGGGGCAGTCCGAACCGTACTCAGGGAGGAGGAAGTGCCCTTGGACTGGAAGCTTGCACCCAGTTCCCCAATATTGGGGTAAGAGGCAACTCCCAGTCCAAAGAGATGGTTGCCCTTATGAAATGGACTAACCCAGATAGAGAGAAGGGAAAGATATGCCCTTTAGTAGCAAAAAAAAAAAATAAAACTTACCGCCAATTTACTAGGGCAAGACATGCTAAGACAAATGGATTCTATGGTCACTACAGACCATCGAGCATTCTATGATGATATCCTGGATGGAGAAGAAGCACAAAGGCTTAAATGGGATCTAGAGGGACTTAAGGAAAAAGATTTTTTTAACTTTCATAATTATAGAGAGGAACATATGGTACCCACTTGGTTGCACCCCCAAACCTAAAGGCCACTTCCCCCCAAGTACCTCCCATTAGGTGGAAGCTGGGAATCCCTATTTGGGTGGAGCAGTGGCCATTGACAAAACTTAAACTTGTGACCCTCCACCTTTTGGTGGAGGAACGGATAAACCTTGGGCACATACATCCTTCTATGAGTCCTTGGAACACCCGTATTTGTTATCCAAAAAGCATCCAGGGCCTGGCACATGCTCTAAGATCTATGTAAAGTAAATGAAAAGATGGAACTAGTAGGAACGCCCCTATGAGCTATCCCCTGGACTCCTGCTATACCTTTAGAATATGCCTTGGTTGTGATTGATATTAAAGATTATTTTTTTTCTCTATCCCACTGCAACTGGATGACTGCAATAAGTTTGCCTTCTTCATCCCTTCTCTTAATTTTTCCCAGCATGATTGGAGGTTCAAATGGACGGTGTTGCAACAGGGAATGGCCAATAGCCTGGCCTTTTGCCAACAATACTTGGTCACAATTTTAGGGTCTGTGCTGGGTTCAGATACCTCCCTTGCCTATGCCTACAAGGATGATATTACTCGGAGGCACCAAGACCCGGTCCACCTGGAGGGCCTTCTGGCCCAGGCTCTTGTCATATTAAAAAAGGGAGGTTTTACTATAGCCCTCAATAAAATAAAAAGTACCTCCTTTTAAGCTGCTCGGATCCCACCTTACCTGGTCTCAGGTCAGCCCCCATAAATCTTTGCTGGTTATTCCAGCCTCTCTGACCCTAGCCCAACTTCAAAGTCTTTTAGGGGAAATCAATTAGCTGTTACCATGGGTTCCCATCCCTAAAGATTGTCTTGTGAACTTATTTGACTTACTAAAAGACATGATGCCCCAAGAAGTTATTACAATTACAAGCAGGTATCGGGCAATATTTTTACAGATCTAAAAAGCCCTGGATGAAGTTTCCCTGAAGAGGTATTCTATTCTTGAGCCCATTTCCCACTGGTTGTTTGTGGGTGACACATTGATTGCTGCAATTTTAACTCAAAGGGGGGAGCCATTAGAGTGGGTTCACACTCCCCTGGTGGGCACACTTTGGATGTACTCTTAGGCAAAACAAATTGCCAATGCTATTATCAAGGGAAGGACCCAAGCCCAAAGGAAATATACCCTTGACCCTCACTCCATTGTTTTTCTTTTTCGAATGACAGATGTTGAGTGGCTCACTCGAGCCAATGCTCATCTTGCTCTCTCCCTAAAGGGGTTTCTAAGCCATATTGACTGCCATTATGGGCTATCCAGTCATGTTATGGTGACTTCCCCTCAAAATGCCTTCTCTATTTTCTTCTACACCTTTTCCTGGCATCCTCCATGTTTTTACTGATGGAGGTATAAAACAGGCTCTGCTTATGCACCGTTTGATGAGCAACAAAAGACTCTGAGCCAGCAAAGATTTCAACCTTGTCGAGGGTCGGCACAATATAAAGAAATGTTCACTGTAATAATGGCCCTTCAGGACATTCAAAAACCCTTTAATTTGTATTCTGATGGCCTATATGTAATTATCTTGCTCCCTCATATTCCCCAGACACATATTAAGCGGGATGGAAACCCTATTTTCCCCCTTATGGTTACCTTTAAGGGCCTATTAGAAGGACAGGGAGACCCTATTCATATTCAACATTGAGAGGGCATTCAAAACTTCCTGGGTTTTTATCCATGGGCAATAATTGGGCAGACCAGTTAGCTACTGGCCCACAAGCATTAATGTTACAAGAGGCCACCCGTTTACATGATTTAATCCACATCAATTGGAGAGGTCTTCAACATAAATTCCCTCAGTTTCCTGTAAAGGACCTCAAAAGGATAGGACATACCTGCAAAACATGCTAGCCCTTCTTAAAAGTACTCCCTTTACAACCACCAGGGTTAAAACCCAGAGGCCTCAAACCCAACATCCTCTAGCAAACAGATTTTACTCGTTTCCCAGGTTTTGGTAAGCTTAAATATATTTTTGTTTCTATAAATACCTATTCATGAACATGTGGGACCACAGCACATAGAGGAGAAATAACTAAACATTCACAAACACCTTTTCTTCAATGCTTTGCCTCCTTGGGTCTACTACCACAAGTTTAAACCGATAATGAACCCTGTTTTGTTAGTATAGCAATGTCAGTTTTTTGACAGATGGCATATTAATCAAACTACAGGAATTCCCTATAATCCCCCAGAACAAGCAATTATAGAAAGAAAGCACCAATGTCTTAAGGAACAATTATTAAAACAAAAAGGGGGAGTTAACACCCATATACAGTTACAGATAGCTTTATTTACCATTAACATTTTTAAATTTTTCAAAGATGCAAATGAATCCAGATTTCAGAAGCACTGGGGACAATTAAACCCCAAGCCCCAAGGGAAAGTCAGGTGGAAGGACCCTCTGACACAACAATGAAGAGGACCTGACCCCCTAGAGACCATGGGCAAGGGATTTGGATGCATTTTTCCCATAGAGTAGACAGCCCCCATTTGGATCCCGGCCAGGAACCTTAAGTTTTTACCCATTACCTCTATACACGAGGATGCCCAAGGATAAACTAAACAACAAGGAAAGAAAATGGCTATGGTGGTCGTGGCTCGTGTTTAAAATGGGAAAGCTAAAAAGATAACTACTAACCATCCCCAAGGGCAACCAGCCCTGGAGAAACTCTTATTTTCCCTAACAATTGCAGATGGTGATACTCCAGCTGTTGGCTGTCCTGACACTCCCAGTCCCAGCAATGGCCCTGCAGAATCCACATCAACCTCAACAGGTAACCTGGGCAGTGATCAGCAATGGCAATGGAGAAATCATCAATAGCACCACGCATGATAGGGTGAAGTCTGCAATGATTGGTTGGTTCCTTTTCCTCCCCTTCCATGCCGCATGGTTTTTTGCTTGCTGTGTGGTAATAAACAAGTTCCTGCTTGATTTGACTCCCTGCTGTGTCTGTCTCCGAGGCTAAGGGAGGCTGGGCAATGGGCGAGCAGTGCACTTACCTTTCCTAGCAACTAGTCCATATTCCGCAGGACAGACGAAGACCCAAAACTTTTACATCTCTTGGAGGAGTTTTCAACTTACATGCTACCTTTGAGATTCTGTTTCCATATCCAGTCACTTTCTAAGACAATGGGTTTTTGTTCTTTAGCATGATTTCAGTGGGACAGTAACCAACACATAATGTATTACTTAATGCATAGAATAAAATCTCATAGGAAATTGTTTTGGACATGTAAGTTATGGTTACACTTTTAAAAAATAGCAAAAGAGGTAAAGGTTTCATTAGAGCTTGTAAAATGAGTATGAAGTCTTGACTTTAGACATGCCAAATTCTTACCCTGGCACACACTTAAATTCCTGGGGGTACTGGAGGATTAAACCCAAAACCCTGTACTTGTGAAAAAACATCTCTACTACTACCAAACTTGCAGATTATAATTGGATTGATTATTTTGAGGTAGTATGGCTATGCCTTGGCCTTCTTGAACTGTGGTCCTCCTAACACAAGCATAAAACATTGCACCCAGCAAATGGTTAGAGTTTCTGAAACTTCTTTGTGTGTCTGGGCTTGCCTGGAACTGGAATTCTCTAATCTCTGTTTTCCAAGTAGATAATATTATAGCTTTGAGCCACTTTATTAAGTAAAAGTATACAATTTCAAAATATCTTGATATTACCTATATCTGTGCTTAACATTAGAGCTAATCTTAATTTTCTCCCTCTTTTGTTTAGTACTCTGAGCTGGAAACGTTGGCTTTCTTGATACACATAGCTTTTTTGGGATGGAAACCCATCACAATCAAAAAAATCTCCCAGCTGGATGATGGTGGATCACGCCTGTAATCCTAACTTCTCAAGAGGCTGAGATCTGAGGATCGCGGTTCAAAGCCAGCCCCGGCAGGAGAGACCGTGAGATTCCTATCTCCAATAAACCACGAGAAAACCGGAAGTGGCGCTGTAGCTCAAGTGGTAGAGAGCTTGCCTTGAGCTGAAGAGCTGAGGGATAGGGCCCAGGCCCAGAGTTCAAGCCTCACTATCGACCAAAATAAAAAAATCTCCATGTCAAAAATCATGGAAAAGAAGGCTTCAGTTTGGAAAAAAAAAAAACTGAACCCTAAGTTATAAATGCAGTATATTTATAGTGTTAGTCAATGCTTTCTTAAGTATAAGGAAGAAGGCAAAAATGTGAAAGATGTCAGGTCTCTGTAGAAATTCTGTAGTTGTCACTTCATGTTAATTTCCTTCCTTAAGGCTTGCTTTATTAAAACCCTGGGTGAATATTGGTTGGACTGATTGGTAATCTTCTCCAGGAAATGAAGCTGATCTTAGAAGCCTGATAGTGTGTGAAATAAAGGAATGATGAGAATGAGCACAGATATTGTCACAGAATGAGCCGACTACGTTAATTGCTGAACAGCAAAACAAAGCAAAGTTTCAAGTCTGATGATCCACATTGGAACATACATAGATAGATACATATACAGATACAGGTAAATATACATATACATACATACATGAAAACTTAAATCTCCAGTAGAATATAGAAAAAATTGGCGTGACAAATATTAAACTAAATCAAACTGGTTTTAGGAAAAGTACAGTAAAATATCAATAGTTTAGCATAGATTTTTGTAAAGGATGAAAATTCTTCCTTCATTATATATTTTACAAATATCCTTAGTAAGTTTTAAGGTTTTTTTGTGAAAATACCGTACAGAGGGGTTACAATTACATGGGTAAGGTAATGAGTACATTTCTTATCAAGCATTGTTACCTCCTCCTTTGTTTCCCCTTACTATCCCTTCCCATCTTCCCCTCCTGACCCTCCTCCCCAACCGGAGCCAAATTTATAAATTTTGTTTTTCTACTTAACATCTAGTATATCTCATTGTTAAAAAGGTCCACCTGCCCTAGCTGCTGCAAATAGAATTATTTGGTATCTTTGGTCAAAAAGTTCATATTTGTGGAAACAAACACCAGCAGTAGTAACTTTTTTTCCAGTCCTTGAATTCTGTTTCTGGGCCCTGAACATGGTCATGCTGGCATAGTTAATGTGAGTTAGTTTTTTTATTTATTGGATTACTGCCCATGATGCTAATTACTGGTTCTTAAGGGAGATCTATGTTTAGAATATTGAGGAATCTGCATACTGCATTCCAGAGGGGTTGAACATGTGTAATTTCCCACCAACAGTGTAATGGAGTTCCCTTTTGGCTACATCCACGTCAGCATTTGCTATTGTTAATTTTCTTGATAATGGCCATTTAACTGGGACGGGGTAGAATCTGTCTTGTTTACTTGTAGATATATAGGCAGCTTTGAGCGACCATAAATGAATGAATCTATGAAACCTTTATTGCTCTGAGTGTGCATTCCTTTCTCTTAGTATAATTTTCTCAAGCCTTTCATTTTCCTTAAGACTGGTGAAAAGTCATCCTTTTTGATGGGTGAATAGAATTCCATTGTGTGTGTGTGTGTGTGTGTGTGTGTGTGTGTGTGTGTGTGTGTGTGTGTGTGTGTGTAACATGACTATATGCCCATGAGTTCATTTCTAAGCATTCTGTTTCAACTGAAATTGTGTAATACCATATTAAATTCAGATTAATTTCTCTACTGATTTGAAGAATATTGTTGGGATTTTGATGGGTATCACATTGCCAATTATTTGGGGGCAGTCAGTATTGCAGTTTCCAGAATGTTAATTTTTCCAACCAGGAGCATTGAAATATTTTCCATTTCCTTGAATCTCCCTCAATTTTTCGTTTTTTTGATTTTTAAAGTTTTCACAGTAGAGGTCCTTAACATTTTTAGTTAAATTAATTAATTCCTAGTTTTGTTGTTGTTTTGTTTTTCCTAAATTTGATTTGATTTTGAGGCTAATATATATGTGGGTTGTTTTTTGGATTTCAGTCTGGATCTTCCCATTGTTGGTAACATAAGAAAACTACTGATTCTTGTGTTTTTTATATCCTGCTTCATTGCTGAAGGTTAGCATCACCTTTACTAACTTGATTGAGAAAGCTACAGGGTCGTTTAAATACAGGATCATTTCATCTGTGAAAAGGGATAGGTTTTCTTCTTCCCTATTTGGATCCCCTTTTTGTTTTTCTCTTGCCTATTGCCCTTGCTAGAAAGTCCACTACTATATTGAAGAGTAGTAAAGAGAGTGGTCATCTTTTTCTCATTCCAGATTTTAGTGTCTTCATGCCTCCACTGTTAGGTATGTGCTTATTCTCTCTTAGTCATATACATACACTATTATACTGTGGAAAGTTCCATGTGTTCCTAGATTCTCAGATCTTTTAACCATAAAGGGGTATTGGATCTTTTTAAAAGCTATTTCTACATCCACATAGACGATCATGTGGTTCTTTTCCCTGCTTCTGCTGATGATCTCTGTTATGTTTATTGACAAGTATATTGAATCCAATTGTATCCTAGGATGAACACTGTTTGATCATAGCATACTTTTTTTGTGTGTTAGTTGCTGAAATTGGTTGGTGAGAATTTTATTGAGAAGTTCTCTATCAATGTTTATCAAAGACTTGGGTTCATAGCTCTCTTTCTTTGATGAGTCTCTATCTGATTTGGGGAAGAGTCTAATTCCAGCTTCATAGAATGTGTTTGATAATTCCATTTCCCTTTCTATTCCATTGAAGAGAGAGATCTGAGTATTGTAAGTTCTTTGCAGGCCTTAATTTCATGGTAAATCCATTGAGTCCTACATTTTTCTGTTATGGGAAATTGTTTTTATTGAAATTTCATTTTCATTACTTCTTATGTATCACTTCTTGGTTCAGGTAGAGTATAGGAAAGCCTAAATTTTTCCAGGATTCTCCAGGTGATTGGCATATGGTTTTCAAGTACTCTCATATAACCATCTCAATTTTGCTAATTTATGTTGTGGTCTCATTTTTTCCTCTAATTTTATCTATTTGGGTGAGTCCTCTTAGGAGCTGTTAGGAGCTGTGAATCATCGACTCAATATATTTACATTGTTCTCTGGTAGGGAGCATGTCATATAACCAGTTCTTGTTCTTCATCTTTTCTGTGGAGGATATCTTTGATTAATTTCCATCCTTCTGATTTGGTGGAGATACATTGTTTCAAGTTTTCTTTGTCATGAAATATTTTTATATATCCTTTAACTGTAAAGGAATATTTGGCTTGGGACCATATTCATGGTCCATAATAGTTTGCCCTTAATGTGTGTTATATATCATGCTGACCTCTTCTTTTTGTTTTTACCATATCAGCTAAGAAATCTGTAGTTATTCTGACTGTATACCCTTTATAAATAATCAATCTTCTCTATGGCAGATTTAAGAATCCTTTTCTTGATTTCTAATGATCCTCTAATGGATTATGATGTGGTGGTGGGTTGTTCTTTTCTAGAATTCTCTGCTTGGTGTTCTAAAGGCTTCTCTTCTCTGAATGAACCTATCTCTTTGGATGTTTGGAATGTTCTTTGCTAGAATTCTTTAAAATGTTTCATGTTTCCCATCCATTTTGTGTCCTGCTGTTCTCCTTGATACCAATCTAACCCAAATTTGATCTTCTCAGTCTTGAAGTTCTGGCAAGATCATTTCTTATTCTTTGGATTTGTTCTAAATGCTTACTTCTTCTTTCCTATTAGACCTATTTGGTCTTTGACCCCTGAGATTATCTTCTATGCCATCTATTTGCTGTGGAGACATTTTACTTTGTTTTTGATTTCCCTGTCTTCTAATTGGTCATTTTTTTTCTGGCTTCTATCTGTTTATTAAAGCTTTGGTATGGACTTTCCTTACATCCTTTCTTTGGGTGGTGGGGCGGTTGGAAGGTTTGTTTTTTTAGCTATGTCTTCTCTCATATCTTTTAACTAGGCATCCATTTTTTCCTTGGACTCCCTTGCCTTTTCAGAATTTATTTCTCTGTTTGTAGTCTCCATGAGTTATTTTGCTAATTTATAGTTGGTCTTATCTTATCTATAGTTGGTTTTGGATCTTTTCATTAATCACATTTTTCAGCAGTATTTGTAATGAATTTTGAAAACTATCTTCTACGTCCTTAATGGTCTGTTCTAATGCGTGGTTATTTACTGAGTGAATTATACTACTTTGACATCACTTTTCTTGTATTTTTCTGATTTGTTATGTTCACTTGGGGGATTTCTTTTGGGGCATCTATGATCTTAAGAGGTGACTCTTTATGTTCTTGGTTGAATTGCCAGGTGTTGTTTTGATCTTCTGTTGTGATTTGTTTTTCTGGAATTAGGTTTTTGTCTAGACCATTAAGTGTAGGAGTAGAAATCAATTATGGGAAGATGTTGTGATGTTAATACTTGTGGCTCCAGTGACAATTCGGGCTCTACAGTGGTATCTTGAATTGTCTCTGCGTATGGATTTGGCTGTCTACATTGTACACTTCTGTTCCTGCTTTTTTCCCATGTGGACCTTTTATTTCCGCACTGCAGCTGTACTTTTCAATATATTGGCCACCACCTTCACAGCAGGCACCTGCCTGGCTGGGCACCTTTTCAAAGATTTCTGTTTGCTTGGAAGTCATATAAAATCTTCTTTTGAATTGTATATCTATATGTAATTATAGCTGATTTGGTGTGGCCCTCTAGAAGTGGAGTACCCTCTAGGACTCTAAAGATCTGTTTCATTAGAGATAGCTAGGGTAATTTTCTGTTGTTATTGTGCCATTGCTTTTCCTCTTCCTGAGATTTATTTTATTTATTATTGATTTTTTTTCACTTGATTTAGGATTTGTGATGGTGGTATCAGGTTATTTTCGTTTTTTGTTTATGTTAAATTGACATAGTCATTTCAGGCTTGTATGAAGAGACAGTAATAATATTAAATGTATGTTATTACACTGAAAGAAAGATAGCAGACATTTTAACCTATTTACTACAAGTAAATTAATATTAAGCAAAGCTAATTAAAATAATTCCTTCTTTACTCTTCAGAGGATGAATATAGTACTCTTGGATATCTTGGAGGAAAAGACTTTAGACTCATTACAACTGATGCCTTACCTTGATATAACTGGCTAAACTTCTTCAGAAAGGCAAAAGATTAATTTCTTTCATATTAAAAATTATAAAATCATAATATCTGCATGTTGAATTGTTTTTCTCTGCTATTTTCAATTCCATTCTTCATCCATTAGGTTTCTAGGGCTTTGAATGACCAATTCCTTAAAATAACTATACTGCTTATGATGTGATATAAATCTCAGTAATATTTTTTTACTTACAGATTTTTTTATTGTGAAAATACCATTTCCCTTATTGCAATAACTAGTATAAGTGTGAATCAAGCAGAAAAGTAATATTAATATGAATTTTCCTCGAGTCCCATCTTAAGCTACATTGATATGAAATTTATACAGTCTCAAGCAAAAAACCTGACAATTTTATTCTTTTCTGTTTTAATCAATAAATCCATTTTCTTTAGAAATATGTTCTCATCTTTTATATTGCTCCAGTAAACATCATGTATTTCTAGGACTTTTACTGAAATAAATAAAATGTGTGGAACAGGAAGACAAGCCCCCCTTTACACTTTAAAGTAAATCTTTGGGGACTATTTTATATATAAAATAAAACAATGCAATGCACATGTTTATATATGAATCATCTAATGGTTGAGTCAATTAGAAACCAGAACTACCGTATTACATCAAGTCTCAATTTACTTAAAGGCACCAAAATATTAGTGTTCATGAATATTACTGATTTTTAAAAAATGACTAGTCACAACAAAGTTTAGTTATATTTCAAATTTAAAAAGTTAAAATGACCACCAGATTTGCTGTCAATGTCCTGTTTCTAGGAATACATTTATTCAGTAGAGAAACAAAAAATAAGGGTTTGTCACATAGAAAGACAAATGTAGAAACAGACTGTCTTTTCTTAAGATGATAAATATTTGCAAATCATGTGATTTATTCGAAGATACTATAGAAATTCATAAGAGAAGTTGTGATCAGGAGAGACAAGTTTACAATAAATGAGTCTACAGAAGATGATTTTGTATCTCTAACACACATCCAGTGTTCTACATTTTCCCACAAACTCCTGTTCCCTTACCTCAGTTCCTGATCAATGTTCTTCTACTTTCATGATGTCAATTCTTAATAATATAAAAAGGTGGGTATATTTTGGTTTCTAGATCCAATAAATTTTAGTATTTTGGAATAGTAGTATGAATTCATGGAGTTTGCCTTGAATGTCAAGTTTGAGGATACTGTATTCCGAACACTGTTAATTGGCCTGAAACAGCCAGGAACATACAATGAATATATAGACAAAGTATACTAAGAGCAAGGGACTTGATTTCAGAGAAACGTTTAGGTCCAGGCAAGATCTTCAAGAAAAGAAAAACCAATGGAGCAAATATCAATCAACTATCATTTCAAAGTAACTGAGCTGACCTCTGATGTGTCTGGGTGGTAGCTGTGTGTGTGTGTGTGTGTGTGTGTGTGTGTGTGTGTGTGTGTGTGTGTCTGTTTCTGTGTCTGTGTCTGTGTGTGTCTGTGTTTGTGTCTGTGTGTGTAGAGAAAATTTTAGTGTGGCTTCCATATTTACAGCCCATAGAGCAATACTTGTTAAGGAGAAGGTGCTCATATCAGAGCTCTGATACCACTCATCACTTTTTACTGAGAAAAAACACTAGCTTAATCTGTACTTAAAAAGAGAAAAATAAACTAACATCTTAAATGACTGCTTTGAGAATTAATTGGTATATTGAAGGCCAAAGGGAGGAATTGGAGATCAATAACTGTGATTTCAGGAGTCTCCTGCTATGTATTTACAGCTGAATTACTAATATGCTTAATAATATGAAATATATGATAGAGAATTAGACAAGCCAGCAAATACAAAGAACTAGTGATGAGGCCGAACTTTTGAGCAGGGTTGTCACATCTTTTAGAAATGTATTTCCTTCATATGCACTTCAAATTTTGTGGATTACCCTGTGTGACTAAAAGGTTAGAAAGTACTGTAGAAATGAGAATTCCTGTTAGCCAAGTAGAAAGAGCTCATGATCCCATCCTCACGTTACAAATTTCCATTTCATAAAGAATCTCTTTTAGAATGCTTTTATTTAATATACTTCAGCACCTCATCCTTCCCTTTTGGAGACAGGAAAAAAGATAATTTTTGAATATTATCTTACATAAGTTAGTGTGTACAGGCATGATTTGTATGCTTACAGAAGTTAGTATTAAGTGTAAATAGGAATCATGTCACAACTAAAAATATAATTAAAATCACATAACAAGACTAGAAGTCACAGCATTTTGTTCATGAAAACAAAATTAGTTTAGATTAGTTGCAGAATTTCTGTTTTGAGATAAACTTTATATTAAAGTATAATGCACTTTACCTAAGGATTGAAACATTTTATTAAAATATATTTTAATATATTTAATATATATAATATATTTAAGATATTTTAAGATATTTTTGCTGCATAATTTTAAGAAGAAAATGCTCCCAAAGTAATTATTTTTCTTATTATTTTCCTGTTTCCATGTCATTAACCTCCAAATTAGAAATCCAGATAAATGATTTGATTTAAATTAAACAAAAATATTATTGAGTATAAGGACCTTCTACTCTCAACATTCATCACACTAAGATCATCAAATATGGTAAGATTGAAATAATTAGACTCTGTGTGCACTATGTTAAAATTATTTACAATGTGAGTGAAATGTTTAAAAAGTAGCATTTATTTTAGGTTAATTGCTTTGAAGAGACAATGAATGATATAATCAAAACCTAAGAAAGATTAGATTTAAAATTTAGAATTCAGGAAATGTTTTTTACCACACTGTTTACTGGAGCCTTCACAACAACCTCATTAGATAAGTTATGTTACTGATGCAAAAATCCCAGAGGTTAGACATTTACGAATAGAAAAACCATGTCATTCTGAATATGTAGGGTTACATAACAAACATAGAAAATTTAGCTTTTAAATACCTGAATATAGTAATACATTTAATTGCAGGGAGAAAAAAGGAGATAAAATTGCATTTATTTTGAAAAGTACACATATGTATTCATTTGAATAAAAGACAATGTTTAAAACATCACCCATTCAAGAAACAAGATGTACATTTATCTGTTTTTTTGCCAATCATGTTCTCTAAACTTACTAGAAATACTAGATTAGTAAACCTAAATCATTGCTTTGTAGGGAAATAGAAATTTAGTTTATTAAAAGTCATGACTACTTTTTCTCAATTACTAACTGATTTATACTTTTATCATGGAATTTTATTTGATATACTTTTATTGATTAAGTTAAATAATTGGCCAATAGCAATATGAATTATGCATGAACAAAGTTTATCTAACACAAGTATTTTATTCACAAGACATATTATGGCTCTCTTAAAGAACACTAGATGGCAGTGTGTTATTTACTTATTAATTTTTAGTTATTTTGTTAATGGTTATTAATTGTCAGAAGCGGCAGTTTCCTTGTGCTCTTTCCAAAATATATTTAAAGCATTTGATTATACTCCCTCTATTTCCTTTTCATTACTCCTTCCTCCAAAGTTTGCTGTTTTTTACATAAAATTACATTTTTAAATATGCACATATAATCTAAATTGGAAGATTTAAGGTGAACTGCAATTTAATTCAATGTGTACAGTGGATTAACAGGATGAATAAAAACTTGAATATTTTTTTTTATCTTCTGAATTGGGCTATTATTTTTATTAAGGTTAGGGTTAGGATCTCAGACAGAATTAGAATTAGGGTTAGAGAAAAAGAAAATTTAGGTTCAACACAAGATGACCCATTGCAACAATGATACTCACAACACACTATATTGAAAATGAACTTTACACCATGGGGACAGAGGAGTGAGAGAGGTGGGAGAGGGAAGGTATAGTGCAAGAACAACAAAGAAGAGGGTAACAATGTTCAACAAGAAGTGTACTCATTACTTTACACATATAACTATAATCCCTCTGTAAGCCTCTTTTACAATAACGAAAATTTTAAAAAAAAATGTAAAATAAAACCTGACAGGAAATAGAAAAACACTTAAAAACTTTAGGTTCAAAATGCAAGTAAAAGTGCAAGTAAAATTTTTACCTACATGCCTAGCAAGATTTGGGATAAATGTGAAATAGAGGCTTGCTATTAACATTTTGATTCAGTTACCTGTAGGTTTAGGATTCAGCAAGCTGTTTCAGGTAGAGCTGGGGTTAGGATGAGAAAAAGATGTAAGGTATTGTGTAAAACTGCAATATATTTTAAGAAGAGTGAATGATATCAAAGGTAGAATGAATAAAAACCAACGTCTGTGTTACTTTTAACATTCAGATATGATTTGGTTTAAATTGTGAATTGCTGTTTTAGTTCTTATTAGAGTTAGCGAAGGAAAGCATTAGGCTAAAATTTAGTTTTCCACTAAGAAGCAGAAGCAATAAAATGTGTGATTGAATGGAATCCAGACAATTTTCCTTACATTAACCATTTGTTGTTAATTCAGACTGTGATTAGGATTAGGCTTCTGATTAAAGGGGGTTGAGGAAAGAGTAAAGAATTTGGTTAAACTGGTGGCTTGCACTTATTATCACAGCTGCTCAGGAATCTGATTTCTGAGGACTGCAGTTCAAAGCCACCCCTGGCAGGAAAGTCTGTGAGACTCTTATGTGCAATTAACCACGAGAAAACCTGAAAGTGGTGCTGTGGCTCAAGTGGTAAAGTGCACACCTTGAGCTAAAGAACTCAGGGATCTTGCCCATGCCTAGTGCTCAGGGATCGTGCCCAGGCCCAGAGACCAAACCGCATGCCCAACAAAAAGAAAAAAAAGGAATGGGTTAAATGTGAAGTAAATTTGAACTTATTTTAGGTTCTAGGAATTCAGGAAAAGCTGGGATAATGGAAGTACAATGTATTTCATAATATCAGGATTTGAGATAAATGGGTATAATGACTCCTCATATGGAACAAGATAGGTTCAAAATTAAGAGTGAGAAAATCTATAGGGTTTAGGAAAACCTGCAATTTATTTCAAGAATTACAAGTGGAATTTCAGTTAGGATGACACAAAACAAGCATTTTTCATAAATTTTAGATTTGGGATACCATTAGTGTCAAGGTTATGGTTAGGATTCTAGCCATGGTTAGGGTGAGAATGTAGGAGAAAAAAAATGAGGGTAAAATTGAAGGTAAATTTCAGATTAAGCCAGGTAAGAATTAGAACGAATGTGAACTAGAGAATTACTATTAATATTAGAATCTACTTACACTTAGGCTTATGGTTATTCTCAATGTTCCAGTTAAGATTACATAATGGTTAGAAAATGACTAAGATATTGGGAAAAAAATTGAAACCTATGTTTGCAAGGCTTATTTGAATCAATTAGGATGAGTGAAAACTAGTTTGCTTGTGTTAACGTTAGTATTGATATATAATTTGGATTAAGATTAGGGTCAGTATTTTGCTCTGATTATGATTATTGTTATGAGTAGGAAAGTTTTTAGTATAAAATTCAGTTTTCAAGCCAGGCGCCGGTGGCTCATGCCTGTAATCCTAGCTACTCAGTAGGCTTAGATCTGAGGATCACGGTTCAAAGCCAGCCCGGGCAAAGAAAGTCTGTGAGACGCTTATCTCCAATAAACCACTAGAAAATCGGAAGTGGCGCTGTGGCTGAAGCAGTGGAGCACTCGCCTTGAGCTGAAGAGCTGAGGGATAGCGCCCTAGCCCATTGTTCAAGCTCCATGACCGACCAAAAAAAAATTCAGTTTTTACTAACAAGTAGAAGCAAAAATGTGAGACTGAATAGTAACTAGAGCATTATCATTAAAAATAGCCAAGGAAAATACTTGAAAAAAATTTAAAAAGTAATCGCAGACACTCCTGTTTTAATCAGTTTCCATGAGAATATACCTTAAAGTATCACTTTTTTTAATCATTAAAGAGTAATAATTAAACTTTAATTACCAGTGAAGAAAGGAACAGAAAACTGTGTTTGAAGACAGCTTCACTTTGAATAATTCAACATAAGCATAATGGCTTTGTCTTGTTTTTTCTATGTAATTACCAAAATAATAAAGAGCAACACCCAAAGGCAGGAAAACACCTAAGCCAAAGCAATAAACTTTTGTATGTAAAATAATTGTGATTGGGCTGGGAAGGTGGCTCAGTGGTAGAGCGCTTGCCTTGCATGCCTGAGGCCCTGGGTTCTATTCCTCAGCACCACATAAGCAAAAAGAAAAAAGCCAGAAGTGGCACTGTGGCTCAAGTAGTAGAGCAGTAGCCTTGAGCTGAAGAGCTGAGGGACAGCGCCCAGGCCCAGAGTTCAGGCCCCATGACCGGACCCCAAAAAAAAAATAATTGTGATGGTCTAACTCTTTCAAAGTCAGGCTTAGAAAGAGGAAAAGTGTATTTGTTTTAGTGTGAACAAGAAAAAATATAAAAATCCTCTATTAATGTTTTACGTATCTTGACTAGGATGATTCGTGTTGGAGAAGAGGAAAGATACGAAAAAGTTCAAGATTGTTTGACTATTCCCCAACAACATTCTTATTTATCAGCTATAGCAACACAAGTAGCCTTGGTTACTCTTAGAATCATGCTTGTTTACATTTAGAAGCATTATTTTTTGCTGGGTTATAAGCTGCAAACCCTTGAGTATTAATAAAGAGTCATTTTCTAAGAGAGTAAAGTTGCTGTGAAAACAAACATCAAATATCAAAGACTTAGCATAGTGGAAAGTATTTTGTAGCTATATCACAACCTGTAGGTGTAAATTTTGTTACCCATGGTTCCAGGGGACCCATTTTTGTTACCTTCTTTGTCACTGTCTAGTGATCCTATATCATCTTATACCATACTGGGATTGCTGTATCTTTACTGGATTCTCTAATTTCTGTTGGAAAGTTAGGAAGGATGGAAAATTGAGTTTCTCTTTCTGTTTTACTTTATTTTATAATACTTTAGAGACTGTAACTCAAAATGACATAAATTATCTTTATAATATTAGGAGACAGATTTCATTTCCATATTCTTACCCTAGCCTTATACATAACTTTAGTACTTTGATCCCCAAACGTGAAAATAAAGATAGGGAGTTTCTTATTTAAATATTATTTAGAATTTGAAGACTTCATTAATTCAAGGCCCTTAGTAGTATATCCTTCATACATGTGTACAAAGCCAGTGGCAAATATTTCTTATTCTCAGAAACTAGGATATGTGATGTCTCTATAGTTGCATCAGGAAAAGGCTATAGCTGAGTTAGTGTACTAAACCAAATCTGCTGTAACAAATTTCTACAAGTTAATTGGCTTGAATAATCCGTATTCATCATTTTACAGTTCTAAAGGACAGAAATCTAAAAGAAGTCTCACCACATTAAAATCAAGCCACCTACAGGGCTAAAAGATTTTTTAGATGATTCTAGTGGAAAGGCATTTACAACCTGTTCCGCTTTTCAGAAATTCAGGATCTGGGTTGTTGTCTTTTCCTTTATCTTCTAATGTAGTATCTTTACATCTTTCTGATGGTTCTTACCTGATCATTTCTCCTTTGAACTACAGCTGGGATTTTAAGTACCCATTTGATTTATACTTCCCCCGTCTGGTAATTATTCAAATTCATGTTCCTTGGGTAATGAGAGATGAATATTTTACAAATGTATACACACACACACACACACACACACACACACACACATATTTATATATATATATATATATATATATATATATATATATATATAGTGCATATCTACATTTGAGGGATTAGACATTTGTGGGATGAGAGACATTATTGGAAGGTATTTTACTGCCAACCACAATGAATGTCTAGCACTTTTTTCTATTATAACTTGTTATCCGTTCATTAATTTTGAACAACATATTTCTTCAATGAAATATAACTAGAAAAAAAGTTAGTTCCTGAAAGCAATTAATCCTGATTAAAACAGTGTCCTGTACTAGAAATCTTAAATGCAAGAGAACAGCTCCTGAAACAGTTCTGGCACTATCACTTTTTATACATTCTGCTACAATCTTCTCTTTTCAATAGGAGTTGATTGTTATTATTTTGGAATTATGGTTAATATTTATTTGACTGCTATTTTTAAAGAATGCACCACCCAATTCTGGTTCTCTTTTTGTAACATTTTGTGTCTAATCTATTTCTGAAACAGAGCTATTTGAATTACAGGAACTGCTTATTGAAGTTGAATCAGTGTGGAGAGGAAAAGAAAATAGATGTCTCTGTAGGTATGTCACATTAAAAATGTACCTACAAGCTATTTACCTTAAAATCATCTATTTTTCATTATGTTTAGATTCTGATAGAATTTAGCCTCTCAACTCACACAGTGTTAATGCAGTTTTATTTCATGCCTCTCAAAAGCAAACCACAAATTACTATTTATTTAAAATTTATTTTTTTTTAGTTTTAAAATTTTTCTTTAACAAACTATATTTTTAAAAAGTTAGCCCAGGCAAATGGTTTATTAGATATTTAGAGTCATGTTCAGACTCTATGGTGGAAGCCAGAAAGAGAAAAACATCATGTTTTTTTTCTTCCTTGAGGCACTCTTATTTATTCATCTAATTCTAAAAGAATGAAATTTTTGATTTGAAGCCTTTTGCTTGATATTCACAACATGTCATTCTTCCTTTATTAATAGAAGAATTTGGAGAAAGGATGAGACTTCACACTAGAAAAAGGGGAAGAGGAAAAGAGAAATAGAAATCTAGATATTTTGTTCTTCCTCATCTCAATCACAAGGTCTGGATAATGATTGTGGATATTATATACAATGGTTTAGAGTGATTAGCCCCATCTATAGAAAAAAAATAACCTCATAAGTGATCACATGGAGAATCCTTATTCATAAAAATTGTAATAATTTCGAACAGGAAATGTTATATATTTGCTTAGTTCTTGTTTAGTATTGGTTAGATTCTGACGTGCTATAGTCAACTATCATAAAGGTATACAAGAATGGTAGGAAACTAACATCTTACTATCATATTCTAATATTAGCTTAATTCTGCCTGCGTTATATGTATGAGGCTGTATTTGAGTTTTGCCTCAATTTCACATGTTATATTCTTCCAGTATATAAGTTGAAAGAAGACTCCTTCTGAAAATATTCTATTTTTATAGCTAAGGGAAAACAAGTCAGCTATTAAACACAAAGAGACAGAAATCTTCCCCTAGAAATAGTCTTTCATCACTTCTGTTTCATTTTTGTAAACTGAAGTAAGTAACATGACCCATCTTGACATTGCAGAGTAGAGGTAAATTTCACCTACAGGAAGCTGATGCAGGACATACAGTAAAATGCCCAGATATGCAACACTTGTTATAAAGAGGAAAAAAAAAAAGAGAGCTACACTACAATCCATCATACTTGCTATCACAAGTCTCTGCAGGAAGGAAGCTATTATGTTCCTTTGTTTCTAAAATTACTGAGATCTTCAAATCATGTCTTTTATGCTTGGATGTTACAGGAATTAGAGAACATTTGATCCTGAGACAGCATAAAATCTCAAAGAAAGTTGGAGTAAGTATTTCAATTCTTCCTTTTGTTCTCCAAGAAAAGAAACCATTTTATAGACAATACTTTATACTTTCTTACCTAGTACCATTTTTTTTCCAGAAATGGATTTTGTTAATATATGTGATTATCCACCACAATAAATGTCATCATTTATCTGCATCTTGTGCAGACAGTATAGTCAATTAGATGTAAGTGGGAGTTCATCAATAGCACTTTTTAAAAATGCAAAAAAATGTGGACAGGGAGCCAATATACACATTTTTCCACCATCACCTTCCACATCTTCCTCTTCCTTCCTAGGAAACACACCCTATCAATAAAAAGACTTAGATATTTGGCTCATGACCTTGAAAGTGGAAGCAGAATATTAGGGATGTCGGATATGATGGTCAATAATGGTTTACATAATAATGTCACATGCAACAGCCTTATGAGTCCAGCAGGCCTTAACACTGTACTTCCTTAGTAATGTGATAAGAATGTCAGCTTTACTGGACTTAGTATTGTTTCCCACTTCCTTTTCTACCACCTGGCCTAAATTATAATACATAGTAATGGAATGAAAAAATAATGTCATCTTAACCAAGTCCCATTGTGACAATGAGATGTATAAAACATTATGTTGAAAAACGAACTTTACAACTTTGGCGGTGGAAGGATGGAGAATCAGTGGGCAGGGATGGTAAGGGGAAGGAGGAGGCAACAATGCTTGCTAAGAAATGTACTCTTTACCTTGCTCATGTAATTGTAACCCCTTTGTACGGTATATTCACAATAAGAAAACGTATTAATATAAAAAAGTAAGAAAGTTATTTAGGGCTTTGGGAATGTGGCTAAATGGAACAGTTATTGCTTAGCATGAATAAAACCCTAGGTTTAATTCCTCAGTCCCACATAAATAGAAAAAAGAAAACACTGAAAATTGAGCTGTGCCTCAAGTGGTAAAGTGTTAGCCTTCAGAAAAAAAAAAAAAAGCTCAGGAACAGTTCCTTGTACCTCAGTTCAAGCCCCAAGACTGTCAAAAAAGTCATTTAGCTAGTAAATGAAAAATAAATAACCCATATTTGGAATATAAAATTGCTCATTCCAACTGATACCTAGCAATAGTCTGTAATTCATTTCTTTTATCTATATTAGAATAGTATTTTTTTAAAAAGGGCAGGGAAGGTGCTTCAGCAGTAGAGCGCTTGCCTTGCACGCATGAGGCCCTGGGTTCAATTCCTCAGCACCACATAAGCAAAAAGAAAACAGTCGGAAGTGTCACTGTGGCAAAAGTAGTAGCGCACTAGCCATGAGCTGAAGAATTGAGAGACAACGCCTAGGCCCAGATTTGAGGCTCCATGACTGGACCCCCAATAAACAAAACCAAACAAACAAAAAAAAATGTTCTGTTAATAGGTCATGGCAATTAATGCCAAGAATGTGATTAGATATCAGGTGAAGATTAATCCTAGAAATTCAAAGATTCCAGGATTTTGAGTGGTCACTTCTAATCACAATTAGAAGGGTAGTCTATGTGAGATTTGGAAAACTTTTTGGTAAGTAACGGCATCAAAAAGGCATAGGATAATTAATAGCTTTGACAAAAGAGAAGGAATGACTCCCCATGGAAAGAATAAATGATAATAATAACTAAGTTATACCACAAACTGTTCTAGGGAACCATATTTGGTTATTGAATAACTAGTTATCAACTATGCTTATTCCTCATTGCCTTTAGCATTCTAGTCACTTAGGCTAGTTCTTAATCTCTGTGTGATAAATTGTATATCTCGTTCTATGTTATTCTTTCATATCTTACTTCCTTTGCTTTCTAAAAATCTTAGTCTTTTTTATTTCTCTATGAACAATTTCTGATACTAAGTCCACATACACAGACAGCAGAGGATGCTAATGTAAGAGTCCCAAAACACATGAATCATTCATGTAACAACATGGAAAAGGAGTATATATTTATTGCTACCTCAATTTTTCTGAAAAGCTGCAATGTCATCATTGATTGAAAAATCGATTCTTTGTCTACATAGTGTCATTAAGTGCACATCAATGCAAATATAAGCTGGAAGCTGGTGGCTCAAACCTGTAATCCTAGCTACTCAGGAATATGAGACTAGAGGATTGTGGTTCAAAGCCAGCCTGGTCAGGAAAGTCCATGAGACCCTTATCTTTAATTAACCACCAGAAATCCCGAAGTGGTGCTGTACCTAAAGTGGCAGAGCGCTCAATTTGAGCTGAAGAGCTGAGGGACAGAGCCCAGGATCAGAGTTAAAGCCCCATGATCAACAAAAAAACTGCAAATAGGACTTTGAGTATCCCCAAAAGGAACAACGAAGTCAATAGTAATCTTCCCAAACAGAAAAAATAATTACAAACTGATTCAGTGCACCTACTTTTGCTGAGTTATTTAAGTTATGGCTTCCTTGCTGGACATATTCTCTTCTTTTAAAAATTGTCAAATATTAGCTTTATTATATTTCTTGTTTCAAAAGAGAAGTCCATACAGTTGATGTCACTTGGCTTTCTTACTGTCTCAGTTCAAAGTCAACCGAGGCAGGAGAGTCTGTCAAACTCTTATCTGTAATTAAACACTAAAAAAGCCAGAAGTGGAGTTTTGGCTCAAACAGTAGAGTACTAAGTTAGGGTACAGGTGTGCAGGAAAGACAACTGTACAGGGACAGTGTCCACCCTCTGTATTCAAACCCCAGAACCAGCACAAACTAAACAAACAAACAAGAAAATGAAAAAATCCACATATATCTTTGGGACCATCCTTAAAGCACTGGTTTGAGAAGAGGCTCCTTTTGATGATCATGCTCTCTGGATCCTGATTTTTGGAATCCTTATTGCTATGGAGAACTCAGGACCAGACTAAAGAAATGGATAGCTGACTCCTGCAATAGGAGAACCATCTCAAGAGAGAAATATCCGTGCATAGGACACTTTAAAACCTGCATGTCTTTCTTTCTTTGCAATAGGACACTTTTAAAATAAAGTTAATTTCTTTTATTCTATGCTTGCCTATAAGTGGCATATTGTTTCCTTTTGTTATACTCTCAACTGGAAGTTTACAAACAAGTTTTATATGAGTAAAGAACACACTACAAAAGATCAGGGACAGAGTTTCCTTCAGGCCTTGGATTATTTTCTTGTATAGTAAAAAAGGACAGCACAAATTAACTTGAAGTTTGTCATTTCTCTATGTTCAATTCCTCCCTTGGGATCAGTTTCCACTTGCAGTAACAGTTCCTTCCACATACTTCCTGTAACAATCTGTGATGATGCCCCAGGTAAAATGAATATTTTCTGGCTTCATTTAAATAGCACAAGCACATCTTTGGGCATGAGGTAACGTATTTCAGAGATAAATTCGTAATGAGAAAATATGTAATTTAAATGGTTTATAAAACATTATACATGTACACATGGCTGTATAAGATGATGTTAAGTGAAATGTACCCCAGATATGGACACAACTTGCTTTTTCTTTCTTGCTATTGTTTTTAATGTATCTAACATCTACTATGTGATTTTTTTCTTCCTCCATGGTATAACCCTGTTTTCACTATATTTGATGTTGGCAACCTGCATCTTGCATATACATTTTTCTAATGTGTGGAGGGGAGGGGAAATAACAAAAAGCTGAAAAAAGAATACAGTATGACCCATTGTAACAATGAGTTGTACAAGGCACTATGTAGAAAATAAACTTTACAACTTGAGCAGGGGAGAAGGGAGTTGGGGCGGTGGGGAGGAAAGGAATGGAAGGTGAAAAACAAAAGAGGAGGTAACAGAGCTTGATAGATATAGTACTCATTTATTTACTTATGTAACTCTAACCCCTGTTTACACCATTTTATAATAAAAAAACATGAAAAAAACATCGTGGAGTAGTTTAAGTTCAAATTTCCTATGTGCACTTTAATTAAGACCAATTTTACGTGGGAAGGTTCTCAGAAACATATTTTTGTGAGTGTGTGTGTTGTGCATTATTTCCCAAGTGCACATAAGTTAACATTAGGAGAAACAATAGGAATAATAGAAGAAAAAGAAGTTTTTGCTTAAGTATAATGGTTCAATACACTACAGAAGGCTCTGCAAATAAGAAAACTTTGAAACATTAAAGCCATTCCAGTATGTAGATCTATGGGATATAGAGAGCATTACTACTAAGTGGAACATGAATGATGAGGCCACTCTTGTTTTCTACTTAATCTAAATCATGGTAGCTAATCATGCAAATTTGTAAAAAGTAGAAGGGAAGAATTATTCTGGTTCCAAAGAAGTCAGATATAAGAGCATGGACTTAATTGAAAAAACAGGCTATGTTGACAGAGCAGGAATTATACTAGCAATGAACTGGTGGCTAAGATCACATTTCTTTTTCTTTATTTCTTTGATGGTTATGGTTCTTGAATTCTGGGCCTGGGTGATGTCCCTCCACTCTTCAACTCATGGCTAGAGCTCTACCACTTGAGCCACAGTGTCAATTCCTTTTTCTGGTGGTTAATTAGAGATAAGTGCCTCAGAAAACATTCCTACTTGTGCTGCATTTGAACTGCAATCCTCAGATCTCAGCCTCCTGAGAGGATTATAGGCATGAGCCACCAGTACCCAGCTCAAGATCACATTTCTAGGAGTGTAAACTCGGGATATGTAATGTGTATGTTCATCTATCTTTATATGAATTCTTGAGTTAAAAATCTGGGCTACAGCTTAGACTTTACATGAACAAAGTATGCTTGGTAAGAAATGTACGCATTATCCTGCCCATGTAACTGTAACTCCTCTGTACAGTATGTTCACAAATAAAATTAAATTAAATTTAAAAAAAAAAAACTTGATACTCATGGAAAAAATAAAAACTAAGAATTTAAAAGAGCCTGGGAAATTCAGTTTGCATCCAGCCTGGGCAGAATAGTCTTTGCAACAATACCTATAATTAACCAGCCAAAAGTTGCATTGGAAAAATGGCTCAAGTGATGTAATACTAGTTATGAGCAAGATTGCTGAATAAGAGGTTGAGGTTTTTGCATACATACATACAAACATTCACATACACACAGAAGCACTTATATGAACAAACACACATATGAAACAACTCTCAGAATATGTAGAAAAGTTAGAAAATAATAGAAAATATGTCCTGAGTAAGACTAGTATCAAGTGATAATTTTTAATATTAGAAAGTCTTCAAGTGAACTTTCCCCCCAAAAGCTTGAGAATATTACATAGGTAGGGACCAGAGATAGTAAGAGAGTCAAGTAATCATTAAAAAAGGGATCAGATCCATGGAGGAAGGAATCAGAGACACCTGCAGGTGCATCTGAAAATGTTCATATCCTATGTCAAATGTTAGGACATCTTTGAAAATTGTATATCAACAGTTTGAGCAGTCAGTCTAGAGGATAAGATCATCGGAGAAGTTCAGAATTACTAGTATTCTAGATTAAATAAACCAACTACCTATGGCAGGGCAATGTGATACAAACCTGAAATTCTAGCACTCAGATTAGGATTGGAGATTAGAGAGTGGATTGCATAGTGATACCTTCCTTGGGCTAGGTACTATAATTTTGCTCAATAAAACAAACCAAAGGACAAGAAAGGAATTCACAGTTGGAAGTTTGGGGTAATTTTGTGATTATGTTTTTGAGAAGTCAAGTTTCCTATTGAAATGCAACTCATATATCATCCTCAGTCATGTTGTACATGCTCTCTTCATTACAGAATATTCCTAGATGCAAAATAGCTAATGACTCTGAACCAAAAATTTGAAAAAGTAAGCATCATTCTGTTGGATTCCAAAGAAATGATGAAGGATTACAAAAGCTTAAGCCTGGAGAAATAGAAAAGATATCTAATGTACGACATTGTAGACCTGGCTAAATGAGAATTTAGATTCAAAATAAATATTTTGTTTGTAATTTCATATTCTACAGAATATTACAAAATTCATTTTAAGTAGAAGTTTTAATTTACAAATTCACAAATGATTCTGGCATTCTATTTGTCTAGAATATTCTTTCAAGAGAGTTATAATTAGGACTTAGTTAATAGATAATTCCAACAGTTCATGTATAACGTGATAATATGAATAATCTAGAAAGAGTTGTCAACAAATGAGTGATAGTAATTTATAAATTTACAAAAAGAGCAATATTTTGAGATTTTGGTATAACATGGTATGAAGAGAGCTATTGTGAGACATCTTTTTTCTTCTAACTATACATAACACAGGAAGAAATTTCTTTTTTTATTGTGAAAATACTGTACAGAGGGGTTACAATTACATGGGCAAGATCATGAGTACATTTCTTATCAAGCATTGTAGCCTCCTCCTTTGTTTTCCCTTCCCATCACTTCCCTTCCTCCCCCGCCCCCCACCCAATCTTCTCCTTTCCCCCCACACAAAGTTGTAAAGTTCGTGGAAATTTCATCAATTACGTACCTCTGTATACAATGAGAAATATGTTAGGTTTCGGGTTTTTTTTTTTTTCATTTTGTTTTTGTTGTTTTGTTTGTCCTAGGGCTTGACCTCTGGGGCTGGGCACTGTCCCTGAGCCTGTTTTTGGTCAAGATTACTGATCTACCACTTGAACCTCAGTGCTACTTGTATCTGGCTTTTCCTGAGCAGTTTATTGGAGATAAGAATCTAAGAAATCTTCCTGCCTGGGTGTGCTTTGAACCATAATATTCAGATCTTAGCCTCCTGAATATCTATTATAGATAAAAAGATAAGTATAAAGAATATTTGCAAATTTTTTGATCTCAAGAATACCACTTGGGGGAAAATGATGCAGCAAAGTTTAGTGCAGTGTTCTTAGAACAATAGAAAGGGCATTACATTAGTAGAAGTGTAGAATTTTTTTTACAATAGTGTTAAGCTAGTCATGCTGTGAATTTAGGGAATTTTAAGGTGCACCTTACAAGTTGGAAAATGTTGGGCTAGAATGACTTCAATGCATAAAATGTTGGGATTGATTGTCATAGAAATAATAGCTTACTCTGATGAACAAATTTTTACTCTGAAGGAATTAATTATTATAGACAGTTCATAGTTTTATCTTCTACCAGAATGTGGCTAGTTTTTCTTTTGACCTTTAATTATGTAACTCCTCATTAGAAACTGCATCTATTGCAGAATTAAATAAAATGCATATAGGCACTGTTTTAAATGTCTCTGGTATGGCATGTTCAGAATTTGAAAATGAGTAGTTAGCAGTCATAGGAATTTTGAAGAAAACATATATTCTCTCCTCTTAACAAAAATTCAGTTTTAAAAGTTAGGAGTTTCCAGAGAATTGAACGATTTTCTATTTAGTATGAGACAATACTAACATAATGTTTTTTTCAAAATAATGGCAAGTATATTCTGAAAATTTTGTATAGGTTGATAACATTCCAGTTGATGACCCTCTGATAAAGAAAGGGGCAATTAATTCAAATTAGAAGCCAAATATTGTTCATTTTTTAAAGGTAATATACATAGAATAATATTTACTGTACCAATACAGTGAAATTATATTTTATGTAGCTTATTTTTAAATTTAATTTAATTGTCAATTTAATATTTAGAAGGCGTTTCAGTAATTGTAATGTAGTGAATACATAACATGTCGAACTTTTTACCCCCTCCCTCATTTTTCTCACACTTTTCATTCACAATACCCCTCACAAGTTGTAAATTTCCAACATGTTGTCTTGTGAGTATTGCTATTGTATTGGTTTTCCTTTGTCCTTTGTGTCACCATTTTGTTGTTACTCTTTCCTTGCCAAAGTAAGATAAATATGTATACAACACACAAGATACTGAAATCATAGGCATCAGGGGATAAACCACAGGTGAAAACACAAAAGAAAAAAGAAATCACATAGTACATTAAAAACAACAACCACAAAGGAAAACCTCTGTTTCAATGTCTAGTTCATTTTGCTCAGCATCCACTTATATGGTCATATATACATAGCTCTTCTGCCATTCTGCTCATCTGCTAGGACCATCCTAGACATTTCCTACATGGAATCTGTTTCTTTGTGTCTTGCTTATTTTACTTAGTAGGATTTTTTTAAGTCTTTCCATTTCCTTATGAATTAGAAGCATAAAATTGCACCGTGTGTGTGTGTGTGTGTGTGTGTGTGTGTGTGTGTGTGTGTGTGTGTGTGTGTGTGTGTAATATCGATTTCATCGATTTTATCGATTCATTCATCTTCTGAGTGGCATATTGGTTTAAAACATGATTTCATGTAAGTATCACTTAGGGTCATTCAAAAATGACAGATGCCACCTCCCCAGATATACTAAAATCATAATTTCTTTTTTTGGGGGGGAGGGTCCAGTCGTGGGGCCTGAACTCTGGGCCTGGGTGCTGTCCTTCAGCTCTTCAGCTCAAAGCTAGCGCTCTACCACTTGAGCCACAGCACCACTTCCAGCTTTTTTCTTTTTTCTTATGTGGTGCTGAGGAATCGAACCCAGGGCCTCGAGCATCAAGGCAAGCGCTCTACCACTGAGCCACCTTCCCAGCCCCTAAAATCATAATTTCTAAGTAAGATAGTATTTTATGTTGGTACAAGTGTTGAGATATCTGGATGAGTCTAATGTATATTTTGTACTGAATTAGGCAGGAAGATATCATATAGGATAAAAATGGTAGTGACAAAATATTTCCTTGAGAAAGATTTAAGAGGCTGCCAGAAGTATGAAGAAATTCAGATAATTTTGAAGAATTTAGAAATGCAAGCTCAAGTATGTCTCTTTAAATAAAAATTATGTGAACGGATGGGCAAAAGAAGGGGAAGAGAAGAAATAACTGAGAGCAAATCACTGTCCCAAGTTAGAGTATGAAAAGATATAATCTACAACTTCCAAGTTAAAAGAGAGAACAATGATACATCCAATTTAATTTAGGAACATACAATATATTTACTTGGCTTTTCCCTACTTTAATGCTCCAAAAATAAATGAAGATTTATAAGAAAACTTATGTGATTTCCATTACTCCAACCTGAACACTAACTGTGATGAGCCCTCTTTTTCTCACGTTGCACTTTGAAAATAGTCCCTAATTTAATGATGTTGTGACTGATTACAGATAGAGTTAGGAGCTTCTACTTGTACAATTATCCCAGAATAGTTTAAAACAGTTTTTCCCCCATGATATTCAACTACATTCTCTGAAGCAGTACTTTGAACACATCTTCACACCTGAGCACATGAAATTATACTTCAGCATTTCCTTGGCACATTCTACTATTTGCCTTTGTCTTCTTTGCACATTCCTTTTGAGATCATGGTTGCTCTATTTCCATTTCATCTTTACAAACTGCTAAGAACATTGTTCAACTACCAGTTCTTGTTTGCACACGCCCAGTCTATTTATCAAGGTACTTTGTCCATGTTAAGCAATAGGGTAGTACTCACTCTCTGAGGAGAAAAGTTCCACAGTATAACCCTATGCCCACATTCGAGGATGTAGAATTTAAAGCATTATGAGACAAACAGTAATATTGGAATTGAAAGGCTCCTTAGGGGCATTTTCTTGGAGCTCATTAATTTTCCCAGGAGAAATATAAATATCTACAAAATATGGAGCTAATTAGTAAGTATCTGAATTAACACTAGATCCTAGATGCTGCGTTAATACAAGTCAAAATTTTATCATAGTTACATCAGAATCCTTCCCCACTTGCAAATGTGTATGAAAAAATAAAAGAAAGGCATTAACACAAAATGTCTAATCTTTTTAGGCATTTAATCCTAGTGGTGAGGGTAATGTCTGAACTCTTCCATTCAATAAAAACTTGAAGTTTATAAGATCACTTCCTACATATAAGAATTTGTGGCAGGTTGATTGACAGGGTTATTACAGCATGGAGATATTCCTAACAAAAATTAGATTTAAGTAGAGTATATGACAGTTATGATTTGTCAATGGCTATTGAGGTATTTTTTATTCTAAAGAAGAATCAATTCGAGGAGTCTTCAGTCACATCAGTAAAGCTGTATGTTAACCTAATACTTGGTGCTATTGTCCTACATTTATAATGACTAGGCTGATAAGATATCCAAACACATCTAAAACATTTCAATAAAATCCCAAACTGGTGTGGATACATGGGTCACTCCTTGGAACTGTAGCACAAATTAGGCTTGCCTGTGCTGTAGTTCAATCTTTATTCACCTGGCTAAACAAAGTCTTCAAAAATATTCAGAGAATACCTCTAAGTAGTTAATGAGAGTTATATCTGTATAATTCTTCTAAGGTCAGGATAAAAGCATTTGTTGCCTGCATTTAAAATCAACAGGATCTGTTGAATTCATGGATCCAGAATTTCATGTCTTCACATTCATATCTCAAAATTTTATCAATATGACTTTCACCAAAACACTGTTCTTTTTGAACTTGTCTATGTCCTTTACTTTTCAAATCCAAATAGCATATTTCCTTCAATACATTCCTGCAAATTCTTTCCTTCCTTTACTTCTGTAAATCTGTGTTTATTACTTTTTTGGTTCCTTATTTATCTCTTTCTTCTAATCTTGTCTACACTGTTGCTCACATTGCTCACACATGTGTCAGAATTTTCCTTTTCCTCTTCCCTTTAATAATACCCCTGATCTTATTATTTTTTCATATTCATGGTCGTGGATATTTTGATGATATCTAAACAGACCTATCTTTGCATCTGTTTAACATAAACTTTAGAATTTTCTGAGAGTTTTTTCCTCTAAATCTATCATTTCCACTTGTAGTCCTTATCACCAAGAATATAACTAACACAAACGCTAGCCAGAGATGTGGATGCACTTTAGATTTCTTCTTACCCTTCTACTCCCTGCCATTAGATAAGATGAATGATCAAGATTTTCTGTTTCTGTCACTAATACAATTTCTATGTACTCCCTTTTATGCTCCTGACACCGGCCTGTTTCAAATACTCATTACTGATCCCCTAGTCCTAAAACAACCGTTTACAAGGTATGATTTTTCCACATAGTCTTTTCATATTGGTCCTCTCAATCACCAAGTTATTCTCCTTATAAGCACACAGAGTGAAGAGCTCAGATACAAATTCCAGTATCATTATTTACTCATTATATTGACTGTTGGCCTTACATTTCTCATCTGTAAATGGAGGTAATCTACTAGAAATATTGAAGAATATATTTGTTGACTTCTGGAGCAAGAAAAAAGATAAGTGAAGAGTCCTTACATTTTCCACCTTAGCTTATAAATAAAGAGTCAAATTCTATTTGTTGGTATAAATTCACAAATAGTTTCATGCAGAAATAAAAATAAATTTTAACTACTGGCTCTAGGGCCTGTGTCCTTTTATGGTAACTACAGATATGTAAGTGGTATTATATAAATTGGGTCATGTGTTTACAGCTGTACTGAAGAACATACTCAATATATCATTGGAAACATTGGTTTGAATACTATCTATATGAGAATGTTATTTGAAATAATCACACTTAGTTGAAAACTATAGCTTAGTCCATCAAAATGTGAAAATAAACGATTTTATTTATTAGAAAAAAATACCACCAAGAAAAGTGAGTACACATTACAGAAACTGCAGGAATAACGTTAGTGTTTTTTTACTGTCTGTAACTGCTTATGTGATTTTATTTATTGATATTGAAACTCTTCTCTTGTTATTCTTTTTGTATGTAATCCAACACTGTTTATAACTATGTATTCAGTGTGGGAAATCTACCTTCAAAGATGTCTAAAGTTTATTTTTCCTTTTCAATCACAACATTGTCATTATCAGGCTACACTGTGGTCATCATCATCATCTTCAAAAAAATTATTATTAGCATCATAGTGCTAATCATTGGAAGTCTGAGACGTGTCTATGATTTTGCGATTATTTTTCTTTTAATTAATAATTTTAATGTTACCACTGTGCATACATCTGTATTAAAATTTTGAACAAATAAAGAAACAAAAAAAACTAAACCATATCAGGTAGCTTGACTATGTGCTGATAACAAATTATGGAATAGATTTTTGAAGCATTGCAAATTCCTAACCAGTATAAATTAACTTCCTCTTTCCCCCTCACTACACAAAAATATTTAAGAGTTTGAACAAAACTGTTTCAAGTAATATACTGTAAATATTATTACAATATCATGTGTATATCTAAAATTCCCTTGAAGGTAATAAACTCTACTTTCTATTGAAATATTAATTATTTTATGCTAGGAAACTTTTCGAAAAATAGACTGTATATCTTTGAAATGAAAAAGGTCAAAAACAGTAGAAAAAATTTTAGAGGGAGTCTGTCTTCAGATATATATATATATATATATATATATATATATATATATATATACACACACATATATGCATATATATTTATATGTTATGTTTCGAGTGACATACATTTTTAGAGATTATTTGTCATCAGAAATATATACATATGTCTAAATTTACTTGTAGAAAGATATACATTATGGTGAAACAAAAATCTTAAAACATAATTGAAATTAAAAAATACATCAAAACAAGTGGCAGTGACTCACTATTATAATTCAACCTATTCTATGTAATGAGATCTTCAAATTCTGTTTGAAACTAGCCCAGACAGAAAAGTACTTGTTAGATTCTTAAAAACATAAATTAGCTCTGGGCCTCAAGTTGTAGTGTACTGTCCTTGAGCAGAAAAAGGCTTAAGGACAATGCCTATGTCTTGCAAACAACAACAACAACACCAACACCAACAAATGTATCACATTAATTTCACAAAAGCATCTTTTAACTGCTGTGAGACAAAATTATACTACCTCGTCCAGGGAAGGTATCGATATGTAATTCCACTGTCTAAACTCCTGTTTTAGTCTGAGTGCTAGAATTCCAAGCTTGTATCACATTGCTTTGCCATAGTTTGTTGGTTTATTTAATCTAGAAACAGACTAGCAATTCTAAACTTCTCTTATGATCTTATCCACTAGACTGACTGCTCAGACTGTTTATGTATTATTTTCAAAGATGTTCTTACATTTGACACAGGATATGAACATTTTCAGATGTACCTGCAGGGGTCTCTGATTCCTTCCTCCATGGATCTGATCCCATTAATAATGATTACTTGACTCTCTTACTATCTCTGGTCCCTACCTATGTAATATTCTCAACTTTTTTGAAGATAGTGCATTTGAGGGCTTTCTAATATTAAAAATTATCACTTAATTCTAGTCTTACTCAGGAGTTATTTTCTGTTGTTTTCTAACTTTTCTACATATTGTGAGAATAGTTTCATTTTGTATTTGTGTGTGCACATATAAGTGCCTATGTGTGTCTGTGTATGTTTGTATGTATGTATGCAAAAGTCTCAAGCTCTTATTCAGCAATCTTGATCATGACTGATATGCCAGCTTTTGGCTGGTTAATTATAGGTAGTGTCTCAAAGCCTGTTCTGCCCAGGCTGGATGCAAACTGAACTTCCCAGACTCCTTTACATACTTAGGTTTTATTTTTCCAGGAGTATCAACTTTTAAACTACAAATATTTTTGTGAGTGTAAAGTGTAAGCTGTTGCCCAGATTTTTAACTCAAGAATTCATATAAAGATAGATGAACATACACATTACATATCCTGAGTCTACACTGCTAGAAATGTGATCGTAAGCCAAGTGCTGGTGAGATCTGAGGACAGGGGTTCAAAGCCATCCAAGGTAGGAAAGTCCTGGAGACACTTTTTTTCCAATAAATACCATAATAATGGAAGTGGCACTGTGGCTCAAGTGGTAGAGCACTAGCCTTGAGCTGAATAGCAGAGGGACAGCGCCCAGTCCCAGAGTTCAAGTGCCATGACCAACAACAGCAAAAAATATATATGAGAAAAAGAAAGAAAAATGAATGTGATCTTAGCCACAAGGCTCATTGCTGGTATGATCCCTCTTCTCTCAAGATGGACTCTTTCTTTCCAGTTAAGTCCATGATCATATATCTGACTTGCATTGGAAACAGAATCATTCTTCCATTCTATTTTTTACAAATTTTCGGGATTAGCAAGCATGACTTATAAAGGGAGTGGCCTCATGCTTCATGTTCCAGTTAGGAGTAATGTTTTCCCTATATCACTCTCATAACTCTACATGCTAGACTTGGCTTTAGTGTTTCAATGTTGTCATATTTGTAGTCTTCTATATTGTATTGAATCCTTATAGTTAAATTCTCTTTCTCCTATTATTGCTATTGTTTCTCTTACTGTTAACTCATGTACACTTGGGAAATTACTGCACAGCACATACACTCACAAATAAAGATCTGAGAACCTTCTTCGCATTTAAAATTTACCGTAATTTACAGAGCAATTAAGAAGTTTGAACAATATGTACTCAGGGATAATGTATTTATTAGCCATTTAAATTTCACATTTTCTATTTACTAAGTTGTCTCTGAAACATGTGTTACCATGTGTCCAAAGGTGTCCTTTTGCTATTTCAATGAAGCCAGAAAATATTCATTTTATTTGGAGCAGCACCATAGATTGTTACAGGAAGTAAGTGGTAGTAACTGTTACTGGATGTGGAAACTGATCTCAGGAGAGGAATTGAACATAAAGGAATAACAAAGTTCAAGTTAACTTTTGCTTTCCTTTTTACTGTACAAGAAAAGAATCCAAGGCTTGAAGGAAACTCTGTTCCTGACTTTTTTGAGTGTGTTCTTTACTCATATAATACTTGTTTGTAAACTTCTGGTTGAGAGTATTAAAAAAGGAAGCACTATGCCCTTTGAAGGCCAGCATAGAAATAACTTTGTTTTAAAAGTGGGAAGGTGGCTCAGTGGTAGAATGCTTGCCTTGCATGCTTGAGGCCCTGGGTTCGTTTCCTCAGCACCACATAAGCAAAAAGAAAAGAAGCCAGAAGTGGCGCTGTGGCTCAAGTGATAGCCTTGAGCTGAAGAGTTGAGGGACAGCGCCCAGGCCCAGAGTTCAGGCCCCATGACTGGACCTCCCCTCAAAAAAAAGTGTTATACTGCAAAGAAACCAAAATATGGAGGTTTAAAGTGTCTTATGAATGGATGTTTCACTCCTGAGATGATTCTCTTGTTGCAGGAGTCAGTTATCAATTCCTTTAGTCTGGTCCTGAGTTTTCAATAGCAAGAAGGATTTCAAAAAAGCAGGATCCAGTGAGTATGATCAGCAAAAGGAGCCTCTCCAGACCAGTACTCCTTCAAAGAAGGTCCCAAAGAAATACTTGGGGTTTGTTTTGTTTGCTTGTTTGTATAGTTTGTGCTGGTTCTGGAGCTTGAACTCAGAGGGTGGACCCTGTCTCTCTACAGTTATCTTTCCTGCCCACCTGCCTCCAAAGCTGGTACTCTACTGCTTGAGCCAGAACTCCACTTATAGCTTTTTCGGTGTTTAATTACAGACTCTGCCTCCTGGGTTGGCTTTGAACTAAGATAGTAAGATGGACTTCTCTTTCGAACTAAGAAATATTAGATGAAGATTATTATTAAGCTAATATTTCACAATTTTTAAAAGAAGAGAATATGTTCAGCAAAGAAGACATAACTTAAGTAACTCGCAAAAGTAGGTGCACTGAATCATTTTGGAATTATTATCTCTGCTTGGAAAGATTAATATTTACTTCATCATTCCTTTTGGGGAAACTTAAAGTCATATTTGCACTTTTTGTTAGTTGTGGGGCTTGAACTCTGATCCTGGGCACTGTCCTTCAGATCTTCAACTCAAGTTGAGCGCTCTACCACATTAGTTACAGCATCACTTCTGGGTTTCTGGTGGTTTAATGCAGATAAGGATTTCATGGACGTTCCTGACTAGGCTGGTTTTAACCACAATCCTCTGGTCTCAACTTCCTGAATAGCTAGTACTACAGGCATGAGCCACCAGCACCCGGCTCATATTTGTGTTTAGTGCAGTTAATGACACTAGACAAAAGACAAAATACAAAGAATGGAAATCTGAACCAAAGTATGTGACATTGCAGCCTTTCAGATTAATTGAGGTAGCAATAAATATGTCCTACTTTTCCATGTTGTTACATTAATGACTCATGAGCTATGGGACCGTTACATTAGCATTCTCTTCCATCTGTGTAGGTGTACTCAGTATCAGGAAATGTTCATAGAGAAATACGGAAAGAGGTTTTTAGACAGCAAAGGATATCAGGTATGAAAGAACAGCATAGAAGGAGATACATTTATCACACAGAGATTAAGAATTAGCCTAAGAGATTTAGAATGCTAAAGGCAAAGAGGAATAAGCCTAGTTGCTAACTAGTTCTTCAATAACCAAAAATGGTTCCCTAGAACAGTTTCTGTTATACCATAGTTACTATCATTTATTCCTTCCATCTGGGGTTATTCTTTCTCTTCTGTCACAACTATTAATTAGCCTCTGCCTTCTTGGTGCCATGACTGGCCAAACAGGTTTCCAAATCTCACTTAGACTACCCTTCTCATTTTGATTAGCAGTGGTCACTCAAAAGCCTGGAATCTTTGAATTTCCAGAGTTAATCTGTGACATCTAAGCACATTCTTGGCGTTAATTGCCATGACCTTATAAAGAAAACTTTTTTTCAACACATTATCCTAATTTAGGTAAAGTACATGAATTAGGGACTATTGTCAGGTATCATTATGGAAGGAGTAATTATATGTTCCAAGTATAGGTTCTTTCTTTTGCATTTACGAGGTAAATATTTGTTGCTGTTGTTGTTGTTGTTGTTTTGTCAGTCGTGGGGCTTAAACTCAGGGATAGGGAATTATTCCTCAGATTTTTTTTTTCTCAAGGCTAATCCTCTACCACTTGATGCACAGCACCATTTCCAGTGTTTCTTTTTCTGTTTATGTGGTACTGAAGTATTGAACCCAGGGTTTCAGGCATGCTAAGCAATCACCATACCATGAAGCCACAATCCCAGAGCCCTAAATGACTTTCTTAGGATGGCATTACATTTTCATCCTGTAACTATGTATCATAATTTTGGCCAGAAATTTTTGCTAGAAAAGGACATTGAACACAATACTGTGTCAAGTAAGGCTAGATGGACAATGAATAACTGTCATGGTCTAGCCAGGCACAGAGGGGCTTACCTCATGGAGCTCATACAACAGACTGAACGAGACAGCTCCTGACCCACAGCCCACCTCCAGAATGAGAGGACCACCTTGGTTCCAGCCACATGGGGACACTGCGCCACCTCCTCCAGCACCTATTCAATCAGTTCCTGAGAGAGAGAAAGAGAAAGAAGTTCAGAAATACACTTAAGGCAGGTGCCAGTGGTTCAGGCCTATAACCCTAAGTACACAGGAGGCTGAGATATGAGGATCATGGTTCATAGCCAACTAGGGCAGGAACCACTGTGAGACTCTTATCTCCAAAGAACCACAAGAAAATTGGAAGTGGCCTTGTGACTCAAGTGGTAGAGTGCTAGCCTTGTGCTGAGGAGCTCAGGGACAGCACCCAGGCTCTTAGTTCAAGCCCCACGACTGAAAAGAAGTGGACTTCCTACCACAAGAAGTGTGGTGAATAGCACCCATTGTCCTCGGGAGCCTGCCTCGGCAAGTCAGGCTGAGCTTCCTGTCAGGTGGGAGTCATGTAAGTCACCCAGCTTCTCTGTGCCTCAGTTTCCACATCTGCAAAACTGAACAAAGTGAAGGATCCACTCATAGTGATAGGGTCATAATGAAAGAGACCCATGTTTTGTTCATAATCCCATGCCTGTCTCACCATTAACACACATCATTTGAGCTCTTTCCGGGTATCTTTCTGTCATATGCTCACAGAACTGCTGAGAACCGTATCTGAGGGCTGCTCCCTCTGTGCCTGGCCGTACTCCAGCGATCTCTCTGTATTAATCCCTTGTTTCCTCACAACTGTCCCATGAGGAGATTGAAATCCAATGGTGGGGGCCCAACCCAGAGCTTAACCTGTGGTTAAGAATCGGCTGCCATGGACTTAATTTGCGACAATCCATCTAAACCAATGACTGAGTGTAGCACCACATGTCTACCATCCCAACTACTGAAGACAGGGCCTGCTGGCACACACATGTCACAGATAGGAGGACCGCAATCCAGCCCAGCCTTAGCATATATTAAGTCTCCATCTCAGAAATACCCAAGACAGAAAAGCTTGTCTTGCATGGTAGAAGACCTGACTTGCAAGCCTAAGGCCTTGAGGTCAATCCCTAACATACCTAAGAACCAGAGGCCCACTGCCCAAAGCTCATGCCTATAATCCTAGATACTCAGGAGGCTGTGATCTGAATATCACAGCTCAAGATTCAAAATAGGGTTGGCCTTGCCCATGAAACATCATGATGACAAGACCCGGAGTCTGATCTATGTTGTTGTGCTCCATACTAGCAGGGCTCTTATCCTTACTAAGTGTTGGCCATGCTCTCTGTACCCCTGGGAAGCCACCCACTACGGGCCACTCCCAGGTCATCCCAAGCTCCCCACTGCCAACTACCAGACCCGAGAGTACACAGCTCCAGGTAAAAGAGATCCCTTGTTCTTGTACTTTAAATGTGCTGAGTTCCCTACAAACGTTTCACCCTTTCAGGCCCCCAGACTTCATCTGTGAAACCCATGCACCCCCCTCAAAGATAGCAGGTAGAAGTTACCAAAGCATCCAGCCTCCTTGTTACAACCCACTCCTACACACGCATGCACACGCACGCGCACACACACACACACACATCCAGATCAGTGACAACACTCATCCATGCAGCACCTGTAATTTGCCAACTTATCACTCACCTGAGTACAGTCAGGCTGTACAAGGAGAAAGATGATCTCTCTGTCTCTCTCTCTGTCTATCTCTGTCTTTCTGTCTCTCTTTGTCTCTCTGTCTCTTTTTCTGTCTCTGTCAGTCTGTCTCTGTCTCTGACTCTGTCTCTCTCTCTGTCTCTCTCTGTCTCTCTGTCTCTCTCTCTCTCTCTCTCTCTCTCTCTCTCTCTCTCTCTCTCTCTCTCTCTCACACACACACACACACACACACACACACACACATAGAGATTCAGAGCAGTGCCTCTCCTGAGTTTGTTGGAGACCAGATGGCCCGGGAGCACCAGCAGAAGCTGGCAGCGCTGGAAAATGTGATCAGCCTATGAGAATTGTTGACAGCTGGGGGGGGGGGAGACAGGCCGGGTGCAATGTTTGTGTGTGTCTGTGGGTGTTCCTCCCAGATATTCACCTTCTGTTCTGACCCCCAGCACCCTCACCTCCCTACTGGGCTTTTCTGGGACCCTCTTCAGTTGAAAAGTGTGACCAAGCACAGAAGACAAGGGCTCACACAGCAAGGGGGTTCTATCATCTGCATCCAACACCCTCCACCCCCACGAAAAGACACCAGAAGGCAGGTATGGAGGTGCTGTTCCCCTCTGACTAAAGCCACCAGGTTCCCACCAGGGATAGGAAGAGTGCAGCTGTGTGACTCCCACTGCTCCAAGTCAGGGGCTCTGTGGTGCCCACTCCTCACCCAATTCTGCATCTCCCCTTTTCCTGGGACACTGGCCACTAGGGATGGGGGTGGGATCCTCGGGTCAACACCCACCTCCACCCTGGGACGCATTTTGGCCAGAATGTGGAGCACCAGGGAGGTGCGGGTCTGGGTCAGGAGGGGGGAAAAGGGGAATATAGGGTCGCGGGGAGGGTGGCAGCCACTCACATGTACTGCAGGGAGAAGCTGTTGGCAGCTGCTCTGGCGAGCAGCAATGGCAGAGGCATGGTGGGCACTCAGGCCCAGAGCAAAGTACAGGGTGACCAGGACCAGAACAGAGCCGCAAGCCAGCCACTGGTGCACTATTGCACAATTGCCTGAGGCTTACAAGAGACACCACAGGTCTGAGCAGGCAGCACAAGGTTTGAAATGCTGCACCGCGGGGACGGGTGGTAGAGGGCTGGGGCACAGGCGGGCATGTGGTGGGGCTGAGCAAGGCCTCTGCTCCTACGCCTCAAATCTCTTGCTCACCACTCAGTCACCTCTACCTCCCTCAACTGCTGGTAGTGGTGTCAACCAACAGAGGGAATCCTGGTGCTACAGGGCAGAATGGAATATGAGTGTGGCCACCATTCTTGTATCCCATTGGACAGAAAGAACCATGAATGAATGGGGGTCTGGATCCTGTGATCCAGGCAGAATGGGTGGAGTCAAGATGACAGCAATGCCTTTCCCAGAAAACTCTGTCCAATCCAGTTGGAGACAAGAGGGTGACCTGCTTTAGCGGGATGGCTGCACAGATTTTTCTGTATGTCTGTTTGTTGCCACTCTTGGACCTTCAACTCAGGATCTAGGCACAGTCCGTGAGCTGCTTTTGCTCAAGGCTACCCGTCTACCACTGGAGCCACACAGCTCTATTTCTGGTTTTGTTGGCATAATTGGACAGGGGTCTTAACAACTTTCCTGCCAGGGTGACTGACCATGATCCTCCCATCATAGCCTTGTAAGTATGAAGGAGGACTGCTGAGAGCCACTGGTGCCTGCCTAATCATTGGTCTTGGTGATATTCTCGGACAGATCGGTGAGTTCTCTATCCTCGGGTTTAATTGGTAGGAGCTGGAACCCACAGTTTGATTCCTGGTCCTGCCACCTCCAAATGGCAGGAGATCCTAAGAAACTCATTCCTATCCATATGATTACCAATGGAATGTGATGTATATCATGATTGAATGGGCAGTTTTTGAATGATTCTAGGATAAAATTATACACAATTACATTATGGTACACTGATCAATTTTAATGAATACTTTATGAAGCATTTAAAAATTACATTCATTAAATGGAGGCATAATGAAATACCTAAAAATTTCACGTCATATAGTATAAAGGTGGCATTTTTTCTTCCAGGAATGGGATGTGAACTCATTGTCTGGGTCACACTGTTGGACTGTGTAGGAAGGGGAAGCTTGCCTCCTTGAAGTCAAGAAATTCAAGTCTGTTCCTTAGGCCTGAAATCAATCCCCACCACTGGAAACCATCCTATTTGTGTACATTTTAAATATGTGATTTATATTTACACACATATGTTGACTTCATAGTGCATTCAGTGTAATTATTCATTTTATTTTTTTATTCATGTATTGACTATTCATTTTTTGACTATTATGAAATATAGAACATTGATTACATAGATATAGTTCTGCATATGTATTCCACTTCATACCTGACACCCAGGACTTTCACTTAAAAGGAAAACGTGTCACCATCAGCTTCTTACTCCATGATTCATTTTTTAGAAGTGCTGGCATCTGAACTCACAGCCTCCAAGGCCCAATTCATGAATGGGTGAGTGTCAGCATGCCATTCTGTGGAAAATTGAGCTGACAGGCACTTCTCAGGGCCTGAGATCGAGCCCCAGTGGTTGACAAAATAAGAATAGATTGACACGCAGATGGTAGTACACTAATAAATAAATATATTTACAGAGTGCCAGAGATGTCTATCCAATATTTAGTTAGATAGACTACATTCCTACCAATTCTTGGGTATTTATTATGCCTCCATGTAATTAATATTATTGTTTTCATCCTTAACAAACTATTAAGTAAATCAATCAAGGTGCTGAAATTATTGCATTCCTGTAAGCAATAGTATTCTTTTAATACTTCATAAACATTAAATAAAATCAGTTTCCTGAAATCATGCTGTCTAATTTTGTAGGAGCATCATTCACAATCAACTCATTCAACCATAATATTGATATCATTCCACTGTTATTTCCTATGCCATTGGTTGGTGTCAGGAGGGGGATTCAAAATCAGGGCCTACATTGCCACGTGGGTCTATGACTTCCCAAATAGTCTGCCAACCTTTAGCAATGCAAGGTGAAGTACCTTTGCAACAGTGTCATTCAGACCCAGGAAGGTCATCGTGCAAAGGAAGAAAAGGTAAAAAAGCCATCTCGCTGCATTTTTTCTATGCATTTTTTTCCCACACAAGGCGTGGGGATCTAGGATCACAGAATCAGCTGTGGGTCCAGTGGCTGCACCCTAACTTTGGGTGATCAAAGCTGAGGCAGAGTTGCCACGACCTGAGTTCAAGCCCCTTGTTGAGCCAAAAAAAATATTAAAAGAAATTAGCTCCCTGGCTTGCAATTCAACCCGATTTTTTCTGCCAGGCTTTGGATTTGAACTCAGGGTCTGGGTACATGTGCAGCTCTGTGGAAGAAGGGGAAGCTCACCATACTTGAAGTAAAGAAAGTCAGGATTGTACTCTAAGCCTAAATTCAAGCCTCAGCCCTGGAAAAGATACTATTTATATACATTGTAAAAACAGGATTTGTACCTATGGATGTTCAGTCCATACAAATTTAGTGGGGTTGGTCCTTCTATTTTTTGTTTTCTTCATTTATTTACTGTTGATTTTACTATGATGACACCCATTCCGTTTATTACATTGATGACATGCTATTACATGGCATCTAGATTTCTAGACCATGTTCTCCAGCGTGCCTGACACCCTGGACTCTCAGAGAAAAAAAAATTCACACTCAGCTTCTTACAACATTATCCAATTGTTGGTAGTGCTGGGATCTGAACGCAGGGCTTAGCAGGACCAATTGGCGAATAGTTCAAGGTGAACACACCAGTCTGTGAGCGACTAAGAAGTTAGGCAATTCCCAGGATCTGACATTGATCCCCAGGGTGGGCCATGGTAGTCATAAATTCATTATTTAAACACAGGATCTATATTTACATACATGTGTGGACAGCATCTTGCGTTTGGTGTACTTCTTCTACTTATTTTCTGTCTTATTCATGGAAGTATTGTGTATTTTACTGAGCATGGTGACAGATATAACAGTGCTTACATGGATGACAACCTATTGCCATGGCTATAGGGTTTCCTATGCATTCTCCATCATAGCTGAGACTCAAGACTTTCACAGGATAGGTGAATCGATGGGCTTCTCACATCAGGATTCATCTTTTGGCAGTGTTGTAATTTGAACTCAGAGCCTTGCAGTCCCAACTGGGGAAAGGGTCTAGGTGAGGACACCAGCCTATGAGCAAGGGAGGAGATAAGCCATTCTCAGGACCTGACATCGAGACTCAATGAGGGCCAGATATTCATAAATTCATAATTTGAACATAGGGTCTATGTTTACATATATGTGTGGACAGCATCTTGCATTCAGTGCATTTCTTCTCCTTATTTTGTCTCTAATTCATGGGGGTATTGTGTATTTTACTGAGTATGGTGACAGCTATAACTGAGCTTACATGGAAGACAACCTGTTCCCAAGGTTATAGGTTTGCCTATGCATTCTCCATCCTAGTTGAGACCCGGGACTTTCACAGGAGAGGAGAGGAAAACATGTGCAATGACTGGTTTCTGACGACAGAATGAAACTTTTTTTTTGAGGGGGGAGGGTCTGGTCATGGGTCCTGAACTCTGGGCCTGGGCACTGTCCCTCAGCTCTTTAGCTCAAGACTAGCTCTCTACCACTTGAGCCACAGTGCCACTTCTCTCTTTTTCCTTTTTGCTTATGTGGTGCTGAGGAATCGAACCCAGGGCCTCATGCATGCAAGGCAAGCGCTCTAAAACTGAGCCACCTTCCCAGCCCAGCTGACAGGTGGTTCCCAGGTGCTGAGATTGAGCCCCAGGTTTGGCCAAAACAGTGATACATGGATAGGCAGAGGGTGGTATACAAATAAATATATATTGTTATGAAGTTCCAGAGCCATCTATCTATGATTAAATGACAATTGCTACGTTCCTACCAAATCTTAGGTATTTATTATATTGATAATTGAAATAATATTCTTTTCATGCTTAATAGACTATTAATGAAGATCAATCAGCATCCTAGGATTATTGCATCCAATTTTAGACTAGACAAATGCATGAACTACTCTTTCAATCAGTATTCTTATGCATAGGAACGAGTCTCTTGTGATCTCTTGCCATTGGTTGGTGTCAGGACCAGGATTTGAACCCAGGGCCTATGTTGACTTGTTGACTTACGGCTTCCCTGATAGCCTGCCAGCCATCAGCACTGGCAGGCCAGGTCCACTTTGCAACTGTGTCATTCAGACCCAAGATGGTCACTGTGCCAAGAAAAAATTGTAAAATACCAAGCCCTATACAGCTCCCCACTTTTTGTGCTGTCCCACTTTTTTTTCTTCCTGCAAGCCCTCTGGGTCTAGGCCCAGGATTGGTTATGGGTCCCGAGACTGCACCCCAGGCACGAGAGAACAAAGCTGAGGCAGAGTTGCCATGACCTGAGTTCAAGCCCCGTGGTTGCTTTAATTAATTAATTAATTAACTAAATTTTTAAAAAGAAGATTCCCTGATTTGGAATTTCTGCCAGTTTTCTTTCCTAGCCTGGGATTTGAACTCAGGGTCTTGGTAAATCCGTAGCAATGTGAGGGAATGTACACAGTTGCCACTACTTGAGTTCAAACCCCATGCCAAACCAAAAATAAATAATTAAGTCACTGCTCGGCAGGAAAATGTAGTTGTGGAGATGGGAAGTAAGGGGTGGTAGGGGGAAAACAAAGGAGGAAGCAACAATGCTCCAAAGGAAATGTACTCATTACTTTGCTAATGCAACTGTGAGCCCTCTGTACAACATTTTTACAATAGAAAACATACAAAAAATAATGTAGTGCTCAAGAAGCACTTTGGGGGTAATGGAAGGATGTCTGAATAGCTGTACAAAATTCTACACTGATATTTTTTAATGTTCATTATGGAGCTGAATAAGCATAACTGCTTCCATTACAAATATTAAGTCACTGTCACAGAACTGGGACCAGTATTTTTGCCATTGATGGGATTTGAGTTCACCATCCTGGTAACTCTTTTACACCATTTGTGAAGGGGAAACTCACTGTCTTTGAGGAAAAGAAATTCAAGCTAGAGTTCCCAGGGCCTGAATTAAGGTCCTGGAATGGAAAAAAAAAATTGTATACATGTGTAATATATATAGGTACATATATATGTTTATTTCATATTATGATTATTATTATTATTGATTTTGTATTATTTTTATTTTTATTTTATTCATTTTATTGTTTATTGTATTTAGTATTATTATACACATACTATTTATTACGTTTTGCACATCTAATATAAAATTATACAAAATAATTTAGGACACTGACTCTTTTTCATTAATACTTATTAAATGTTGAAACATGATACATAATTAAATGGAGCCATTTGTCATAGCCATCACATATTTGGAGTCTATCCCCAGTATGAGCTTTATCTTATTTATATTTGGACAACTTCCTATAGGGATTTCATTAGATGATTTATATTCAGAAGCCTTTTTCTGAGGATAGGCAAGTGGAACGTTAAAATTGTAAGGTTGGTGCTGGGAATGTGGCTTAGTGGTAGAGAGCTTGCTCAGCATGCATGAAACCAGGGTTTGAATCCTCATTGCCACATACTCAGAAAAAGCTAGAAGCTGTGGAGTGGCTCAAGTGGTAGAGTACTAGGCTTGAGAAAAAAGAGCTCAGAGACAGTACCCAGCCCTAAGTTCAAGCCCCAGGTCTGGAAAAAGCAATAGGCCAGATTCCGGTGGCTCTCACCTGGAACCCTATCTTCTCAGGGGGCTGAGATCTGAAGACCACAATTTGAAGCCAGCCTAGGGAAGGAAAGCCTGTTAGACTCTTAACTCCAATGAACCACCAAGAGATTCCATGTGGCACTGAGGGTCAAGTGGTAGAATGTCCACCTTTAGCTGAAGGGCTCAGGGACAGAGCCCAGCTCCAGTTTGAGACATGAAACTGGAAATAGAGAGAGGGATAATCAAAGTACTTTTCCTAATTGCTAATTATGAGAAGATTTTCTGGAACATGAACGTTGATGTACACCAGAATTGGAGTCAAGGCTCAAGGTTCAAGTGTAGCAGATCCATATGCCCAGCCTCTCAGACTCTAGCATTATAAACTTGTGTCCTACAGGGTTCTGAAAGGTCCATTGTTGAAAGGCTTAATATGCTCCCCAAGCCTTTTGTGAAAAGCATTTGACTTGTATTGTCAATGTCATTACAGTTCTGAACCTAGCAGAGAATCAAGAGGTCATGCCCGTCACCCTAACTGAGGAGGCTGAGGTCTCAGGATCACAGGGTGAAATCAGCCAGGGTAGGAAAGTCTATGACACTCTGACGATCACTTCTTAAAGGTCAGATGTTCAAGAGCTTCCTGTGTTTCCCTTGGTGATGAGAAGCTACTTTAACTGTAAATGTTGTTAGAGTTCTTGAGCTATAGAAGCAGGACAGAAACATTATTGACCCATCCGGGGTTCAAATGAAGTTCTCAGGATCCAAGCCCTAGCCCTGTTAGCAGGATGAACTCCAGTGCAATGCTGTATTTGAAGGACAGAAAACAGTTGCAAAAGCCAGGCTAGGTGCAGAGACCTAGCCCTGCAGGATTAGGAGGAAGAATGTACATACTCAACAGGGAAGTGAGCTGCAAAACCATTTCATTCATTCCAGGCATAGCAAGCAATGGGGGGGAAACCTGAAATATTTGTTAGAGGTACACCAGGGTCAGGCTTTTCTCAGCCGCTTCAAGCAATGACTAATTAACCTTCCTTCCTCAGGTGAAGAGAGCCTCAGGCTATCTTTGGTTACCAATAGAGAGCCAGTTTAATTGGGAGAGGAAAGGAACAGAGTAGAAAAACCCTGCTCTCTGGTCTTACGGAGTGAGTTTTTGACTCTCCTCTGTCAGATTTGAAGGCCCTTCTATCTCTGCCAGTCCATTCTCCTTTCATTCTCCACATCATTAATGCAAATTCCCAGTCCAAGAAAAGGCAGAGCCCTTTCTCTTCTGTCTCCAAGCACCTGAGTTAGAACCTGGCTCTGCCCTCTTGACTCTGGGGCCCTTGTCTGCCTGAGAAGTGGGGTAGAGACTCTTCCTGCTCTGTGTTTGGGTGAAGGTGATGTTGGTGTCCTGACACACTGCAGAAGGCCTCATGACTGGGAAGTGTTCCTTTCTTTCCTTCTGAGGTCAAAGACCAAATTCATCTATCAACTTTATTTCTTTATTTCTTTGTTTCATTGCTTCTTTCTTTCTTTCTTTCTTTCTTTCTTTCTTTCTTTCTTTCTTTCTTTCTTTCTTTCTTTCTTTCTTTCTTTCTTTCTTTCTTTCTTTCTTTCTTTCTTTCTTTCTGTCTTTCTTTCTCTCTTTCTGTCTTTCTTTTTCTCTTTCTGTCTTTCTTGCTCTTTCGCTCTTTCGCTCTTTCTTTCCTTCTTTCTCTCTACCTACTTACCTACCTACCTACCTACCTGCCTACCTACCTACCTACCTAGCTATCTCTGCCAGTTGTTGGGTTGAACTCAAGGCCTAGGCACTGTCTCTAGCACACTGCTTCTTGAGCCATAGCACCAATTCTGGCTTTGTCTGTGTATGTGTGCCTGAGGAATAGAACCCAGTGTGTCTTGCATGCTAGGCAAGCACTCTCTCACTAATCCACATTCCCAGCCCCTTCATCATTTTTAATGGTAGTTTTTATATAAGTATGCTACCATTTTATGTACTCAAGTTTAATTTTCTGAATAGGAGTTACTTATACGAAACCTGATGTTCTCTTCTCCTGCCTGATTAGAGACTGTTCCTGCCTTAGCATCATAATAAAATGTAAAGAAAGGCTGCTGAGAGCTTCAGTGTGCATCATATAAGGAAACAGGCCTGCAACCCTAGAAGAGAAAAGCTATGGGCCTGAAATGAAGAGTATGATTCAGTATGAGCAACTAGATTATCTGAAAAATAAACCAGTAAATAAAAGCAGAAGCATTGCATAGGTCTGTTTGCACTCGGGGAGGTAATATAAATACACACATAAGTAGGTAGGGCACTGATACATAAACTTGGCCTTCTCTTTTTGAAATTTTTTGAAGCCATCCCAGGGATTAAACTCAGGGCCTGATGTGTTCCTGAGCTGTTTTGCACAAGGCTGAGGCTCTACCACCACCACAGCTCCACTTCCAGCTATCTGGTCATTAATTGGACATAAGCAACTCCCAGGATTTCCTGCCTGGTCTGGCTTGCATCTCCTGCTAGGCTTTCTCTCTCAAAGCTGGAGCTCTACCCTCTGGGCCACTGCTCAAATTCTGGTTCTCTGGTGGTTTATTGAAGATAAGAGTCTGACAGACTTTCCTGCTCGGCCAGGTTAAATGACGATCTCCTGAGGAGATTTCAAGTGGCTTTCTTCAGGGATTCACAGAGGAGCCACTCCACACAAACCCTAAGTATAAATCTCGAGCCTACTAGGAAACATGAAGATACTACTAGTGTGTTCTAGATATTAAGGTTGTAGACTCAAAACACTCATAATTATTAGATCATTTTATTGGGAAAAGGAGCAATGCAGACAGTATGTGGATTGCTTCAGCTTTCAGTCCTCTCATCCTGAGACAGTAAATTCACAGCAGCTCAATGCTAAGTGACAGAACTGGCATGTCCTGTGGATATTTGCTCCCAAATCCTGTGACACTCATTTCTCAATTTTGGTCTCAAACCTGTGACCAGATGGTAAGATGAGGAGAGAAAATAAGCATTGTGTACTTTGCTTATAAATTCGAACCATTGGAATGACCCTGTTAAGAAGTCAGATTGTCAAGAGTAAAAACTGAAGAAGTAAAGAAAGAAAGTACCAGTGGCTGCTGACTGTAATCCCAGCTCCTCAGGAGGCTAAGATGTAGAGAATATTAGTTTGAATCCAGCCAATGTAGGAAAGTCCATGGCACAGGTATTTCTAAATCACAGAAAAACCCAGAAGTGAGCTGTCAAGCTTAATGCACTACCCTTGAGCAAAAGGAACTCAGGGACAACACCTAAGCTCATAGTACAGTGCACTACCTAGAGCACTGTACCTAGTTTCTCTTGTAAAAGGATATCCCTCTCCCACTTGAGCCACAGAGCCACTTCAGACATTTTCTAGTGAAGTTGTCCTAAGAAATCAAGGCCAAGGTTTCATATATGCAAAGTACTCTACCCCTAAGGCACATTCCCAGCCCTCTACTTCAGTTTTGTTAGTTTATTTCTGTCTTTTTTATTGTTGTTGTTGTTGTCGGTTGTAAGAGTTGGGCCTGGGTGTTGTCCCTGAGCTCTTCAGCTCAAGTCTTGTGATCTACTACTTGAGCAACAGCACCACTTCAGGTTTTCTGGTGGTCCATTGGAGCTAAGTGTTTCAAGGACTTTCCTGCCCAGGCTAGCTTTGAACCATGATCCTCAGATCTCATCCTCCTGAGTAGCTAGGATGACAGGCATGAGCAACAAGCACGCAGCTTCCACTTCAGGTGATTAGTGGTGAATTGGAGATAATAGTCTCATGGGACCTTTCGTGTCTGGGATAGTTTAGAACCCAGATCCTCAGATCTCAGCTTCTTGAGAAGGCAGGATGATAGACTTCAGCTACCAACCCCTTGACCACTACCTTTGCTGCAAGAGGGTCCATGGCTCCACGTTGTGGAGTGCTAGCCATGAGCCCTATAGGTAAGGGTCATCGCCTAAACCCCACGTTCAAGGTTCATGACAATTGTCTGCAGGAGACAACTCATAGTCTTCAGTAATACATAATTTCGTCCCTGCCATGGGGACCTATCTGAGCCCTAATATTCTTGTCGGCATAATCATCGTAGTTGTGGAGCTCTTACAAGGACAAGATGTAAAAATGCACCCGGTGAAAGATACAACACATGGCACTCTTTGCACACAGCATCCTATGAAAGACTCAGCACCCAACCCCCAATGTCGGACTGAGCACACTGCATCCTCTGAAGGACTCAGCACATAGCACCCTGTGCAGGACTCAGCACGGAGCACCCTATGAAGGACTCAGCACATAGCTCTCTTCCACAAGCTGTCATTAGAGTTAGGGTGTTTTCATCAGTGTCACCATTCTTTGAGGAACATTGCACAAACCACACAATTTCATATCTAATGGTTTAGTGGGGTGTTTTTATTTGTGGAGTGAGGCTACCCTGCGGGTTGAGCTCAAAGCATGGGGATACTGTTCTAATAACATTTACTCAAGGCTAGAGCTCTACCACTTGGACCCACATTTTGCAGTGTCTCGCAGACTTCCTGTCAGGACTGGTTTTAAAGCCCCCAAGCAGCTAGGATGATAGGCATATGCCACGATGACATGGGTAACCCGTGGAGCTGGGTTACAGCAGTTTACATGTGGGTAAGTCATGTTAGGTGGCAGCTGTCAGCACCAGACTTCTAGCTTGCTCTGTTATGAGGTATTTGAAGTTCTGTCTTTCTATAATTGCAGTTAGAACATACTACTGTTTTTTGGCATCAGTCCTGGGACTTGAGTAAGAGCTTAGACACTCTCCCTAAGCGTTTATGCTCAAAGCTAGCACTCAATTGATTCAAAGGCAATAGAACTTCTGGGTTTTCTGTTTATGTGGCACTGAGGAATAGAACCCAGGGCTTCATGCTTACTAGGTGAGCACTCAACTACTGAGCTCCAGGAGTGAATGAGATATAAATAGAGATTGTTGTATATAAATAGTATATACACAAAAAGAGATTTCTACATATTATTACATTATAGATATTAATACCAATTATTAGGTATTAAATTATATCTCCATTTAATGATGTGTCCCAGTTAACAATTAATAAAGCATTAATTAATAATTACTTAATATCTTATTATTTTATCACATACGTACATATATCCATACATATTTCATATTTCATAGAATGAGGCTGATATTAAATTCTGCATCATGTGCTACTACCAATTATTAGTTATTTAATTATGTCTCCATGTAATATTTGTTTTGTTAATACTTAATAAAATATTAATTAAACTTAATGCACATCCTATGCTTATTGTGTCTAATTTTTATTCTAGAATAATTCACTACTAATTCAATCTGTTTATCATTTATTGTAGTGACGATTCTTCCACCTATGACATTTTTTACCTTTATTACATCCTATTACATAGTATATAGATTTGCACCCAAGTTATACATCCTACCTGACACCAAGCACTTTCACAGAAAAGGAAAACTTATGTGTCATGCTCGAGTTTTCCCTCCACGATTACATTTTTGGCAGTGCTGGGATCTACACTCAGGGCCTAGAAGGCTCAATTTATGAATGGGTGACTGCCAGCGCAGCAGCCTCTAGCCAATTCAGCTGTCAGGCAGTGCCCAAGCCCTGAGATGGAGCCCCATATGTTGACTGCAAATTGCGCTTACTGTAGTTACTCATTTTATTTTTTGTTTTATTCATTAACCATTTATTTTATTGACTTCTATAACACATGGAATTTTTACTATATTTATTACATAGATTATACATTTGTCTGTGTATGAAACTTCACACCTGACACCCAGGACTTTCACAGAAAAGGAAACCATGTGTAATCATGGGCTTATTACTGCACGATTCAATTTTTGTAAGTGCCGGCATCCAAACTCCATGAGTGTCAGCATGCCAGCCTGGGGCATATGAAGCTGACAAGCAGTTCCCAGCACCTGAGATCCAGCCCCAGGGATAGACAAAATAACAGGTTGACATGTAGATGATAGTACACAAATACATATAGATATTTATAGAGTGCCAGAGATTTCTATATATTATTCTGTTATATTGCCTACATTCCTCCCAATTCTTTGGTATTTATTATGCATCCATGTAATTAGTATGATTGTTTTCATCCTTAATGAATTATTAATTAAATCAACCATTGTCCCGAAAATATTGTGTCCAGGTAATTAATAGTATTCTTTCAATGTGTCAAAAATATTCATTAAATCCATTGGCCTCCTAAAATCACTCTCTAATTTTATCATTAGGATCATTCAGGAACAACTAAGTCAACCTTGACATTCATAACCTTCCATCGGTATTCCTATGAATATGAACTAAAATCTTAGGATCTCCCTCTATTCGTAGGGGTCAGGATCCAGCTTCAAAAACAGGGCCTATGTTGTTGGGTTGGCCTATGGCTTCCCTGGAAGCCCACCAGCCTTCAGCAATACCAGGTTACCAACACTTTTCAGTCATGTAATTCAGACCCAGGATGGTCACCATGAAAAGAAAACAAATGTAAAACCAGCAGCCATCAGCAAGTTGCTGGGTTTTTTTTTTCTGTGTCATTTTATTTATTTTTTCCTGTCAGACTTTGAGGCCCAGAAACCCAGGTTCAGCTGTGGGTCCAGTGGCTGCAACCCAACTTAGAGTGATCAAAGCTGAGGCCGAGTTGCCACGCCCTGACTTCAAGCCCTGTGCTTGACAAAATAAAAGTACCTACCTACCTACCTACATATATATATATATATATATATATATATATATATATATATATATATATATATATGTATATGTATGTATGTCACAATGGCAATGTTATGTCACAAAGGGATTGTGATGTCACAATGATTATGAAGTCAAAATGTGTTTTTGATATGAACCCACATGCCACATTTGAAATATAATGAAATCAAATAATAGGCATTCATAATGTGTATATGATGTCACAATGACAATGTGATATCATAGTGATATGAAGTCAGTACATATTTGTGATGTCACAATGAGCTGATGTCATAATGACAATGTGATGTCACACTGATCATTATATTGTAAATCCTTTGTGACATCCATACATCATCCATCCATACTCAGAAACATGGAGTTATTGCCTTCTTTTTTTTTTCTTTGGCAGGTCCGAGGTTGAAATATGAGCCTAGACCCTATCCCTAATCTCCTCTTGCTCAAGGCTAGTCCTCTGCTCTTGAGCCACAGCCCCAACCCATGGGGATATTTTCCTGTGATCTCTTAGAAATAAGAGTGTCATGGACTTTCCTGCCTTTGCAAATTTCAGATTGGCATTCTATACATCTCAGCCTCCTGAGGAGCTAGTATTACAAGCAGGAACCACTGACACCTGGCTTTCTTTTCTTCTTCTTGTTCTTTTTTCCATCGTGACAATCTGAAATCTTCACAGTATTATTCCAATGGTTTTCATTGGAAATAAACGACCTAACCCTGGAGTTCAAATGCGAGGACTGCCACCCACAAATGGAGAGAGATCCTGACAGACTAGTTCCTATTTATGTGAATGCTAATGAAATGTTATCAAAATAATTAATTTTGCAGTTAATTCATGATTTTATTTTAGAATGCCACACAAAAATTATTGGATTTATATCTTCCATTCTAGCACCATGGTATGATTCCCCTAATGGAAGGATATTGACTCATTTTTATTAAATGAATTTAATTTATTTAATTTATTAAATTAATTTTCATTAAATAAGACATAATTTAATAACTAATAATTGGTAACTATATTTATATAATTTAATGATATCCTCACATTCTCTCTCTCTGTATATATATGTGTGTGTGTGTGTGTGTATATATATATATATATATATATATATATATATATATATACAGCCTTCTACATATCTATCAATATATATATAGGGCACTACTGTGGCTTGATCACAGGTCCTTAGAACTTCCTGGTAGCTCAGTTTGCCAGAGGCTGGTGTGCTAAGAATGTGACCCCATTTATGGGTTGGCCATTGTAGGCCGTGAGTTGAAATCCCAGCATCACCAAAAATTTATTCGTGGAGTAAGAAACCACTTTCGACACATTTTTTTCCTGAAAAAAAATCCTGAGTCTCAGTATGATGTATAATCCATATGCAAATATATCTTGTGTGATAAGATGTAATAAATGAAATGTTATATGTGTAATAATAATAAATAAATAAGGGTAATAAATGTCATACTTACTAAACCCATGTATGTAAACAGTGATCATATATGAATATTATTTTTTCCAGTGCGGGGGCTTCAATTCAGGCCCTGGGAATTCGTCTGAATTTCTTGTCTTCAAGGACCGAGAGCTTCCCCTTCACCCACAATCCCACAGAGTTACCCAGACCCTGAGTTCAAATCCTATGCCAGCCAGAAAAATTCCAAAAAATTCAAAAAAAATTACAAGCCAGGGCTTTACTTTATTATTATTTTTTTTGCCAAACATGCGGCTTGAACTCAGGTCTTGGCATCTCTGCCACAGCTGAGCTTGGGATCGTAGGACCCAAGTTCTAATCTCGGCGTTAAGAAAAACTAAAAATAAAAAGGAGAAGGATAAAATGGAGAAGTTAAAGAAGGTGATTTTACATTTTTTTGCTTTGCATTGTGACCATCCTGGGTCTAAATGACAAGGCCCAGAAAGTGTACATGACCTTACATGCTGATGTTTGGCTGGCTATTATGGTAGACATAGCCAAAACCTCAACTTAAGCCTGGAAGTCAAATCCTGGGACTGCCACTAATGATTGGCAGGAGATTCTAAGAAACGCATTCCAATATACATCCATACAAATGTTATAAAATTAACAATTAAATTAGTAGTTAGTATATGAGTATACTATAAAATTATACACAACAATTACACTACATTGACTTATTTTCAATTAATACTTTATTATGTATTCAACCATGATACATAAAAATGGAAGGAATAATTTTTCAATAATTGGCAGTAATATAATTTATGTAATTTCATAATATACAGTCATCTTTCTCTTGTTTTATACATATATTTATACATCTACATATATATGTAGACACACATATATGCCAATCTACACATTTATCTGTTTATTCACGTCACTCCTGTGGCTCAGTGCGATAGTGATGGCTAGCACATACAAAGTCCTGGATTCGATTCCGCACTACCACATGCACATAAAAATACAGAAGTTGTGCTGTCGCCCAAGCAGTCGAGCACTAGCTTTGAGCATAAAATCTTAGGGACTGTGTCTAGAGCCTTACTCAAGACCCAGGACGGGCACCAAAAAAGATTGAATGTTGTGACTACAACTTTATAAGAATATGACTTCAAATACCTCATCACAGAGCAAGCTGGGTGTCTGGTGCTGACAGCTGCAATATAATCTGAATAGCCAGATGTATACCACTGCAACCAAGCGCTATGGAGCCAGATGCTGCTGGCTTGTTCACCCCTGTCATCCAAGATACTTGGGGGCTGAGACCTGACACTGGTAGTTTTAAAACCCAGCCCTGGCAGGATGTCTGTGAAACTCTGAGCTGTGGCTCAAAATGGTAGAGCTCTAGCCTTGAGCAAAAGATCTAGGGATAGTACCCCCAACATTTTAGTGCAATCCCTGTGGGTGACTACCTCCCCCAAATAACACCCCTCTAAATTATTAGATGTGAACTTTGTGCAGTTTGTGATGTGTTTCTGAAAGAATGGTGATACTGATGAAAGCACCCTAATACTAATGACAGCTTGTGGGATACAGCTATGTGATGAGTCCTTCCTGGGGTTCTGAGTCCCTCACAGGGTGCCGTGTGCTGAATCCTGCACATGATGTTATGTGCTGAGTCCTTCACTGGGTTCTGTGTGTTGAGTCCTGCATTGGGTGCTGGGTGCTGAGTCTTTCACAAGATGCTGTGTGCTGAACCCTGTAAAGAGGGTTATGTGGAGCCAGGCACCGGTGGCTCATGCATGTCCTCCTAGCTACTCAGGAGGCTGAGATCTGAGGATCGCGGTTCAAAGCCAGCCCAGGCAGGAAAGTCGGTGAAAACCTTTTCTCCAATAAACCACAAGAAAACCGGAAGTGGTGATGTAACTCAAATGATAGAACACTAGCCTTGAGCTGAAGATCTGAGGGACAGAGCTCAGGCCAAGAATTCAAGCCTCATGACAGAATAAAAAAAGAGTGTTATATGTTTTGTCCATCAAAGGGTGCATTCTTTCATCTTGTCCTTGTATGAACTCCACAACTGAGATGATTATGCAGACAAGAATATTGACACTCAGATATGTTCCCATGGGAGGGACAAAATTATGTATTACTGAAGACTAGTGAGTTGTCTCCTGCAGACAATTGTTTTGTTTTGTTTTGTTTTTTTCTCACTTGTGAACCTTGAACTCAGGGCCTAAGCACTGACCCTTACCTCTTGGGCTCATGGATAGCACTTCACCACGTGGAGCCAAGGAACCTCTTGCAACAGCGTGTCACAGCCTAGGGTTCTATAGCAGAGGTCTGTCATCCTGCCTTCTCAGGAAGCAGAGATCTGAGGAGCTGGGTTCCAAACTATCTCAGACACAAAAGGTCCCATGAGACTATTATCTCCAATTCACCACTAAGAAACCTGAAGTGATAGCTGGGTGCTTGTGGCTCATGCTGATCATCCTAGCTACTCAGGAGGATGAGATCTGAGGATCATGGCTCAAAGCTAGCCTGGGCAGGAAAGTGCCGGAATGGAAAAATAAAGACATAAGACAAAGGATGGGGTCGGGAGGTCTGCAGCTCAAGACTGCAGCCCCGTTTATTTTTAACTCTCCTTATTCATACTATTAGAAGTCAAGAGGTAACCTAAGGTCACCATAGTGTAGAAAAGCAAGAAAAGTCTTTAATAAAAACAAGAGTGTAGAAAGAAACAAGACAAGGTCAACTGATAGAAAGTAAAACAAATTTTAAAGACATAGCAAGGCAAACCCGGATACCTGGTGTTATTCATGAAAGCCAGTTCCTTGTGCATGCCTTTAAGTGAGTACAAGGGTCAAGATGACCTTGGAGTTTTACTGTCGGCTCCCAACATCTCCCTCATCTCTTTTTTGAAGAAGCGAACCCGCCTGTCTTAGGTTGGGTGGATCACCTTGTCTGTCTTACCCGTCTTTGGGAACTTCTTCAGAGCAAAGCTGAAGGCCCTGTCTTAGGTTGGTCAGACTGGCACCCCCCTCTTACCCGTCTCTGGCTGTAGTTTTTCTCGGGGGGAATTCATTTATTTGGAGCTTGATTTTATGTAGCTGGCTGGCTAAACTCATAAGAGAGTTTTGTAGTGTATGTAATACAAGGAAGGCATAGAAAACCATTAACAAAAGCATTTTTAGGCCAAGCAATGTCATTAACAATCCTTTAACATAAGTCAGGGAAGGGATATAGCATTGAAATTGTTTAAACAGTTTTTTAACAGTTTTTGTCACTTTAGAGTCCAGAGGTAAGGCTTGTGTAGTATTATCAGCAAGCTGATTAAGATAATAGGCAGTTTGTACATTTTGTGTTAGTGTCACAGCAGCTGCCACTGTAGAGGCAGCTAAAGAAGTAAAGGCCAAAACATCAGCTACAAGTAGCCCAACAAATTGAAGAGGGCGCATTAGTTTTTTCAATTGTTTTAACACCTGAATACTAAAATCTTTATGCCAAGTTTTAGAAATATTTACAGGAAGCATAACAAAAGATGGTTGTCTAACAATAAGTATGAATTTAGTTATGTTGTTATACAAGCAATTAATAAAAGAACAATTAGAACAGGTAACATTAAAATAATTAGCTCCTACAGAGATATTAAATGGTCCATACATAATGACATGGGGTGGTGATACACAATTTATAATATTTTTTTAAAAGGGATGAATTGGGCCAGGTTATGTTGTTGAGTGTAGCTACCAGCATCCAAACATGATGTTGAGGATGTCCATTTATCCACCACAGTCCAAGATTGTACTTATTAGTAAGATTAGCTCCAGACCAGTCCATTAATTGAGAATTAGTTTCAGAAATATTGGTAACAAATGGCTGTACATGCCTACACCTATTTGGATGAGGCTCTCCTGTAGATTTTACTACTTGTGAAGAATTAATGTAATGGGGTATCCTAAAGGATGGAGCAGAATTTGTATAAACTAAGTGCCCAGTTGGCAAAGATATCATCTGTATATTGTACATTTGATTTTTGTCTGGGAATCAAATTTTATGAGTCATGGATAGCATTATAACACAGCCTGGAATGGAGCCTTTAGAGCTGGTGGTAAAGCAAAAAGGAGTTCCAATATCTGAAGCTGAGATATCTCTCATCTTGGTGTGCTGGATGAAGGGATCGGGGGCTGTATTGAATGCTGATCTATTTAAGTGAATGATTACTTTAACTCCCTCCCAAGTTGTAGGGTGCACAATCAGGGGATCTGGCACATAAGCCCAATGTGTCAGCATTTGTGTCATCTGAATGAGTCTCCACAATCCTAACGCAGTGTTCAGGCAACCAGCGGGCGTCATTTTCTTCCGGCGAGAAAACACAAACATGTCCTCGACCCCCATGTTAAAACCAGATCAGGCCCATGCCAAGCACCTGTTAAAGGATCCTTTCACTTTACTTGAGCAAAAGCTCTTTGCTCTCTTTTTTCCCAAAAACGCTGTGCTGTGGTAAGGCCATTACATTCTTAGTTTAAAAAATTTAGTACAAACAAAGCATGAGAAAGAATATTAACAGGAGAGATGGGGTATAATTCCCCACCTTTTAATTTAAAAATTTCATGTTTGAGTAAACCATTAGCTCGTTTAACAATTTTTTGACCTTGAGGATTATAGGGAATACCTGTAGTGTGAATAATCTGATAAGATTTACAAAAATTTTGAAAAGCTTGTCTGACATATCCCAGACCATTATCAGTTTTACTATGTTTAGGAAGTCCCATAGTGGCAAAGCAGTGTAGGGAATGGGCAATACAATGTTTGTTAGTCTCCCCGGCAAGAGGAGTAGCCATAATAAAATTAGAGTAGGCATATGGTAACATGGACAAAGCAAAGCCATCCAAAAGATGGAATCAGGCAGGAGTTTAGTCTACTTTTTTTACGGTGGAGGTGGTCAGGATAACGATGTAAATTTTTTCCAGGTGACTGTCAGGCTGTAGCAGCAGCAGCAGCAGGGTCTCTCAGTGGCTCCAAGGGACTGTGTTACACCTTGTGCTGGGCTGTAAATTTTTGGTTAAGGATACAAGTAATATATAGGCTTGGCAGGTTGTGGGCCCACTAGTTTTTAAGACTATATAGACAATAGCCCAGGACAATTTACCAAGATGACAACTTTTTAAACTAGATAGTTCTTTTAATAAGGCTGATTTTTTAGGCAGATATAGAGTGTTTAGGCCTGTACTACTATTTTCCATGTCTTTTGTGTGTGTGTGTGTGTGTGTGTGTGTGTGTGTGTGTGTGTATTTTGTCATCCTTTTTTTTTATGACTCTGGTCCCTTGTTTTAAAAAGGGGATGATGGGCGAAGATTCATCTTCTGTAACTTCTTCAAGCTGACTCAGGGGTGTTGTCCTACCTAGCCAGGAACCTATAACCTTAGTCTATTTTACAAAGAGGTTACCAGGGTTAGATGTCATTAAGAACAATATTTTAACTTTTGACAAATGCATAGACTTTTTCTCTGGCTACAGCAGTGTAGCTTGTTTTACACTCTGGTTTGTAAAAGCATCTTTAGGAATATGACCTCTAGTGACTCTAACAATGTCTAAGTCACCTGTGCAGGCGTTTAGACAGATGTTAATAGAAACACACTCTCAGGTTTACAAACTTTATTCTTGAGCAGATAAATTTTATGTAGCTGGTATTAGCTCAAAAGTTACTGTCAATTAGGGATTTTGGCACATACAGGGGTTTGGATTTAAACCATCCCCCACATTTTATAACTTTAGCTTTTTTAGTACTATCACAGATTACTGACAAGTTCCTGTCCCTACAAGGTAGATAGTCATGGACATAAGGCATGCTTACAAACTATCTTCCCATGACCTCCTGGCTCTGACCAATTCTTGAAGGGCCACACACAAATGACTCTAGGATCTGACATTTTTGTTATCTGAGCAGTGGCTTACTGCCTCTGGATGCTCCTCCAGTGCTCTTGTCCCAGGAGTGTTTTTTTTACACTGAGATAAATGCCTCATTTGTATTTTTCTTAGCTGGTCACTGGACTTGAACTCGGGGCCTGAGTGCTGTCCCTCAGCTCTACAACTCAAGGCTAGCACTCTGTCACTATGAGTCCCAAAGCAACTCTGCTTGTTTTATTTAGCACTGCTGGCTGAGTAGAGGTGACAGTCTCACAGGGACCTTTTTGTGCCCGGGCTGGCTTTGAACCAGTTTGTAAATCAATGACTCTTATAAAAGGCCACTTTACTCCAATTAAAAGCAACAAGGTGGTCAACATAGAAGTAGCTATTAAGCATGCTCTTACCTGAAACTTGTTAAGAGTCAAAGTTACATCCGACAAACTTATAAGAATCCTCTGTGCTTTGTTCTTGGCTTGCTGGAAACTTAAAAAACCTATAAGAGCAAACTGGAATAGCAATTAAGCAATTATTTTGGTAATCCCAATTTTTTTACTTTGAGGCAAATGTTAAGAACAATTTTACTTTTAAACTTTATATCCAAAAATCCATTCCTATTTTTTAAGCCTCCTATTAATCTCTTTTATTATTTTATATTTTAGTTTTTAGTTACATTAAAAAAAATCCCTTAAAATCTTGAGGCCAAGTGTCACTCATGTCTCTTGGCTGTTTGTTTTAAAACAGACACACATTAAAACTTTTAAACTCAAATTTTTTTTTAATGTAAGAATTACAATCACCATCTCTCTACCAAGAAGTTAAACTTAACACATTTATGACTTTTAAAAACATATCCCAGGGCTGGGAAGGTGGCTCAGTGGTAGAGCGCTTGCCTTGCATGCATGAGACCCTGGGTTCAATTCCTCAGCACCACATAAGGAGAAAATAAAAAAGCCGGAAGTGGCACTGTGGCTCAAGTGGTAGAGCTAGAGCGCTAGCCTTAGGCTGAAGAGCTGAGGGACAGCACTCAGGCCCCACGACCAGACCCAAAAAAAAAAAACAAAAACAAAAACAAATTTAAAAAAATAAAAATAAAAAAATAAAAACATATCCCAATTATAAAACATTATAGAAAGCAAGTCACATTACACAAAAACATTTTTTAACCCTCTTTTTAAGTCCAAGGGGCAGTTTTAGCAATACTAATCAGATTATCACATCACTAATTTTTATCATCATGTTTTTAGTATTTATCTGTAGAGAAAAAGGACAGAACAAATTTGGGCCACTTGGCCCCTCCTGTGGAAATGGGCACGCACCTAATCTCTCTCTTTAGGGTAAGATGAACTGTGTTTGTGTCAGCTTGTCCTCTTTTAACATGTGTGGACTCCTCCCATGGCCTGTCCCACCATGTATGACCAGCTGAACTGTACTTTTACTTGTTTACCCCTTACCCCTAAAGATAGGTCTTTTGTTGGCTTTAAAGTTTTTTTTTTTTTATCTCTTGGTTTTTAAATGAAAATACACAGTTTTAGACAGACAGAACAGGTAATGTCTTTTACAGTGTTAAACAAACTTTTATATTTAAACTTTTAATATTTATCCCCAAATTTTAGCCAAGAGAACTAAATTTTAAACAGCCAATGCAGTTTTGTTAAGCCAGATAACTTGATTACAGTGAAAACAGCCTTATGTATTTTAAAATACCAGATTTTTTTTAAGTTAAAGAATCTTTAAAAAGTCATTTAAAACAATGTGAAAATTTTTGAAAATTTTTGGTAAAGTTTAAACCTCATAACCTTTTGAATTTTATACTTAAACTCACCCAATTGTTACAGTATGTTGATAATTTTTAACTTGAACATGTTCACAAACACATACAAAACACACACAGATCTTAAAGCACGCAAAAATCAAAATCAGTTGTACGTACATTTAAAACTGGTACCAATTTTAAAACAGAACTAGACAAGACAACAACCAAAGGCTGAATTGGGACTAATAAAATGGGCCCCAGTTTATCTTTATCTCTACCAGAATTTTGTGCTGTTTTTACTCAGCAAGCTGAATCCAAAGTCTGTTGAGTGAGCTTGTCACGCTCACCCAGAACTTTTTTACCTTAGAAAACATAAAGCAAACAAACACACTAAAGTAAACAAGACAAACAAGTGGCCACAAAGACAAAATCAGGTCTCAGTGAATGGGGCAACACCTCACCACCATTTACAAGTGGGACTCAAACCCACTTACCAGGGGACTCAGACCCCCTCTACTCACCTCCCGAGGATTTTTTTTTTTAGATTTCTGCAAACGTTGACCCAGGGGCCTTTCAAGGTGGAGGAGAATTTTCAGTCATCTTGGGGCAAGGGAAAGAAGTCCCTAGCGGCCGTCCCCTCAGACTGACAGGTTCTCCCCCATACTCAGACCCCCTGGGCCAAGGCCTGAGGCTAAGATCTTGCTGGTGTCACTTGTAGGTGGTCAGTGGCAGTTTTATCTGGCTGCGAGTTTTCCCTGCCAGCCCTTTTAAGTTATTGTTAGATCCTCCAGGTTTTTTGCAACCCATCACTCCCCTACTTCTGGATCCAGAGAGGGCGGAGCAGGTGGCAGTGAATGGGAGAAAGGGGGTCAGTTTAAAGTGTAAGTAAAAAAGAAGGAGCTAGAGGGAAACAGATATTGAGGGGGTGTTAGCCAGTTTTTTTCGGGCTCTCGCATCAGGATGAATCTGAGAGAAGAAACATTTTAACAATTTTAAAATACATACACAAACATTGAGAAAAAACATATTTACAGCATGTGCGTTGTAGGCTGTCAGACAGAAGGTGCCAGACTACAGACTGGCCCAAATGTCTGCACTAGTGGATAGTTTACCCTGATGGGGATTTGGGGGATGTCTCCCACCGGCCCCGTTGGCTGTCTTATAGCACATCTGCCAAGACTCTTGTCAACCCCAATACAGAACCTGTAGGCTACACAGATACCAGACAATTACAAAGCAGCAATGTTTTAACTTACAGGCCATTTGTATCATGGTGTCCCTGAATCCTTTTTTCCAAAAAAAAAAAAAGATCATTTTTTTTTAAGTTTTAAAACTAATGGTTCCTTCCTCCGGGAACCAGGGGTATACTTTCTCAACAAAGTGAAAGAAACATTCTAACTGACTCTGTCTAACTTTTACTCCTTGAGCGTGAAGCATACCCTTGAAAGCCTGCACGTATAACGTGTGGCTGTTTGCTTGCCCCATAATTTCTTACTCCCGACTATACTATCACCCGCTCTTTTTCTTTTTTTTTTTTTGTCGGTCGTGGGACTTGAAATCTGGGCTTGGGCGCTGTCCCTCAGCTCTTCAGCTCAAGGCGAGCGCTCTACCACGTGAGCTACAGCGCCACTTCCGGTTATCTGGTGGTTTATTGGAGATAGGAGTCTCACAGTCTCTCCTGCCTGGGTTGGCTTTGAACCACGATCCTCAGATCTCAGCCTCCTGAGTAGCTAGGATTACAGGTGTGAGCCACCAGCGCCCGGCTACACCCGCTCTTTTTCTGGACGCGTCCTCTTACCTTAGCGGGGTCCTCTGCCTTGATCCCAGGTTTTTAGGGTCCCTGTTCGGGCTCCACTTGCCAGAACCAGCGGGCAATGAAAGGGACTCCTGATTTAGGGGGCAAGGACGGAAAAATAAAGACATAAGACAAGGGATGGGGTCGGGAGGTCTGCAGCTCAAGACTGCAGCCCCGTTTATTTTTAACTCTCCTTATTTATACTATTAGAAGTCAAGAGGTAACCTAAGGTCACCATAGTGTAGAAAAGCAAGAAAAGTCTTTAATAAAAACAAGGGTGTAGAAAGAAACAAGACAAGGTCAACTGATAGAAAGTAACACAAATTTTACAGACATAGCAAGGCAAACCCGGATACCTGGTGTTATTCATGAAAGCCAGTTCCTTGTACATGCCTTTAAGTGAGTACAAGAGTCAAGATGACCTTGGAGCTTTACTGTCAGCTCCCAACAGGAAAGTCCTTCAGACACTTAGATCCAATGAACCACAAGAATACCAGAAGTGGCTCTGTGGCTCAAGTGGTAGAGCAACAAGATTTGAGCTGAAGAGCTCAGAGACAGTCCCCAGGCCCAGCTTTCCACTCCTACAACCGACAATAATAAAAAAAGATAGATACACACTAACAAACTGAAGTAGAAGGCTGGGAATGTGCCTTAGAGGTAGAGTGCTTTGCATATATGAAACCCTGTCCTTGATTTCTCAGGACCACATCACTAGGAAAAAGCCTGAAGTGCCTCTGTGGTTCAAGTAGGAGAGGGCAATCCTTGTAGAAGAGAAACTAGGTACAGTGCTCATGTCCTGTGTTCAAGCTCCAGGACTAGAATATGCATACACACACACACACACACACACACACACACACACACACACACACACACACACACACACAAAGCAGAAGTGAAGCTGTGACACAAAATGGTAAAGCACTAGACTTCTGTTCTGAGCTCATTGCTAGCACCCAGGCCCTGTGTTCAACCCCAAAACCTAGTCACCCAGGGCCCAACTAAGAGAGGTCAAATGTTTCAAAATCGGATGAGCTTCACCACCTCTAGATGACTGGAAGCTTTGTGATATCCAACATATGCTTGGATTTCAAAGCTTCCAGAAAATTAGAAAAGGCATCATACGCCCATCATTGCCCTCAATGGAACATTTCATTAAATTCAGTGCCCTAGTTGTCTGCCAGAAGGACTCCTGAATTATATTGAGCACTGTATCTGAGCTTTGAAATATAGTCTCACAAAGGCAAGATGAGTGCACAGAACTTGGCCTGCCATGGGAGTTGGCACAAATGAAGGCTTCCTGTCAAAAAACAGCACTAGGAAGAGAGATAGCTTGTTGTACAAAGAGGAATTTTTCTCCTGACCTTCAGAGCCCGCCCACACTCCTCCTCACTAATTGGCCCAGATGGAGTTGTTTGATACACAGCTCTACATGAGTGAGGCCTTTTGTGTGCCTGTCCAGACAATGAAAGAGAATATTTCCAGCTGGCCTGGGATGCAGAGAAACCCTCAGGCTACACTGGGAGCAGTGAAGGGAGCCCTAGAACATGTAATGTCATAAAAGCAGTCTCTGTGTTATGAACTCATTATATTGAATACAAATTTCCTACCTTGGTGCCATGTATCATAGCTACTCGGGAGCTTCACTTATAGGAAGATATCTATACATACACAAAGACATGGAGGTGCAGGTTCTTTTTGAGGGGGCAGGTCCAAGGGTTGAACTATGAGCCTAGGCCTTGTCTCTGAGCTCCTTTTGCTCAAGGATAGTGCATTAAGGTGGAGTCACACCCCACTTCTGGGTTTTTCTGTGATCTCTTTGAAATTACAGTGCCATGGACTTTCTTATGCTGGCTGGATTCGAACTCAGATTCTCTATATCTTAGCCTCCTGAGGAGCATGGATTAGAGTCAGCAGACACAGGCACCTTCTTTCTTTTCTTCTTCATTTTATAATCTGGACAATCTGACTTCTTAATAGGGTTATTCCAATGGTTTGGACTTATAAGTCAACTACCCAATGTTCTTTATAGCTACGTTCTCTGAGAAGGATTTTGTCTACTCATCATCCCCTCTGGTCACAGGTTTGAAACCAAAAGTGAGAATTGAGTGTCACAGATTTATGAGCAAATGTCCACAAGACATGCCAGTTCTGTCACTTAGCATTGAGATGCAGTTATTTTAGTGTCTCAGGGTATGAGGACCGAAAGCTAGAACGATCCTCATACTGTCTGCATTGCTCCTTTTGCCTAGAAAATGATCTAATAATTATGAGTGTTTTGTGTCTCCAACCTTGAGTATCTAGAACACACTAGAAGCATCTTCCTGTTTCTGTTTTTCTCTAGAACCTCTCAAGATTTAGACGAAAGATTTGTGTGGAATGGCTCCTAGGTGAATCCCTGAGGAAAACCACTTGAAGTCTCCGCAGGAGATCATGATTGAAAGCCAGCCCTAGCAGGAAAGTCTGTGAGACTCTTGTCTCCAATAAACCACCAGAAAACTAGAAGTGGAGCAGTGGCCTAGAGGGTTGAGCTCCAGCTTTTCAAGAGAAGGCCAAATAAGAGACACAGGCCAGACCAGGCAGGAAAGCCTGGGAGGCGCTTATGTTCAGTTAACGACCTGATGGCTGGCAGTGGAGCTGTGGCAGTTGTAGAGCCTCAGCCTTGAGCAAAACAGCTGAGGAAGGTATCACACCCTGAGTTTAAGCCATGGGATGGCCACCAAAAAAATTTCAAAAAGCAAAGACCAAGTTTATGTATTAATGCCCTACTTACAGGTGTATATTACCTCCCTGATTGCAAACAGGCTGTATGCAATGCTTCTGATTTTATTTACTGATTTATTTTTCAGATATGCTCATTGCGCATACTGCATCATTCTGTTCATTTCAGCCCCATCTTTTTCTCTTCCCAGATTCCAGGCCTGTGTCCTTATATGATGCACACTAAAGCTCTCAGCAGCCTTTATTTACATTTTATTATGAGGCCAATGCAGGAACCATCACAAATCAGGCAGGGGAAGAGATCAGGGTTTATAGGAATAACCTGTGTTCAAAAAATACAGTTGGGGACGTAAAATGCTAGCATACTTATGTAAAACTACCTTTAAGAAAAAAGATGAGGGGGCAGGGATTGTGGATTAGTGAGAGAGTGTTTGCCTAGCATGCAAGAAGCCCTGGGTTCAATTCCTCAGTAGCACATACACAGATAGAAGCCAGAATTGGTCCTGTGGCTCAAGTAGTAGAGTGTTAGAGACAGTGCTCAGATCTTGAGTTCTGCCCAAGAATTGTCAAAGAGACAGCTAAGATGGTAGGTAAGTAGGTTGGTAGGTAGGTTGGTAGGTAGGTAGGTAGGTAGGTAGGTAGGCAGGTAGGTAGGTAGATAGGCAGATAGATAGATAGATAGATAGAGAGAGAGAGAGAGATACATACATAGATACATAGATAGATAGGTACATAGATACAGAGATAGATACATAGATTAGATAGATAGATAGATAGAGAGAGAGAGAGAGAGAGAGAGAGATACATACATACATAGATACATAGATAGATAGATACATACATACATACATAGATACATATATACATAGATACATAGATAGATACATAGATACGTAGATTAGATAGACAGATAGATAGATAGATAGATAGATAGATAGATAGATAGATAGATAGATAGATAGATAGATAGATAGATAGATAGACAGACAGACAGACAGACAGACAGACAGACAGATAGATAGATAGATAGATAGATAGATAGATAGATAGATAGATAGATAGATAGATAGATAGATAGATAGATAGATAGATAGATAGATAGATAGATAGATAGATAGATAGATAGATAGATAGATAGATAGGTAGGTAGGTAGGTAGGTAAGTAGGTAGGTAGGTAGGTAGGTAGGTAGATAGAAAGATGGATAGTTATATAGATATATAGATAGATAGATAGATAGATAGATAGATAGATAGATAGATAGATAGATAGATAGATAGATAGATAGATAGATAGATAGATAGATAGATAGATAGATAGATAGATAGATAGATAGATAGGTAGATACATAGATACATTGATACATAGATAGATACATAGATAGATACATAGATACATAGATACATAGATAGAAAAATGGTATATGTATCTGGTCTTGGACATCAGCAGGAAAGAAGGGAACAATTCCTAGTAATGAGGCCTTCTGCAATGTGCCAGGCCACCAGAGGAGGAAACCTGTCTTTTTCCCACTTTTCAGGTAGCCAAAGGACCCAGAGACAAGAGGGCAGAGCCAGGCTCTAATTCAGCTGCTTGGAGAGAGAAAAGAAATAACCTTGCCTCTCCTTGAACTGGGGATTTGCATTAATGATGTGGAGAATGAAGGAAGGAGAATGGACTGGCAAAGTTAGAGGAAGGGCCTTCATATCTGACAGATGGAGAGTCAAAAACTAGTCCCTAAGACCAGAGATCAGGGATTTTCTACTCTGTTCCTCCCCTCTCCCCCACTAAACTGGCTCTCGATTGGTAATCTAAAGATAACGTGAGGCTCCCTTCACCTGAGGAACAAAGATGAATTAGTCATTGTTTGAAGAGGCTGAGAAAAGCATGACCCTGGTGTAACTCTAACAAATATTTCAGGTTTCCCTTCATTGCTGGCTGTGCCTGGAATGAATAAAGTGGTTTTGCAACTCACTTCCCTGTTGAGTGTATACATTCTTCCTCCTAATCCTGCAGGCCTTGGTCTCCTTACCTAGCCTGGCTTTTGAAACTGTTTTCTGTCCTTCAAATACAGTGTTACACTGGAGTTCATCCTGCTAACAGGGCGAGGCCATGGATTCTGAGAACTTCACTTGAACCCAGGATGGGTCAATGATGTTTCTTTCCTTCTTCTATAGCTCGGGAGCTCTAAGAACATTTAGAGTGCAAGTAAATATTTATATATACAGTGGAATATACATATATAGAGAGATGTATATGTATTCGTAGCAATATACACACCTATCTATTTATATATTGGCCACTCCTGGGTCTAGAATTAAGGTCCTGGGAACTGCCTGGCAGTGAATTTGTTTGAGGCTGCTGTGCTTACACAGACCCCTTGATGAATTGGGCATTCCAGGCCCAGAATTCAAATCTCAGCAATGCCGAAGGCAATAGGTAGAGTAAGAAGCCAATGTAGACCTGTTTTCCTTTCTGTGGTAATATTGTGTCCTAGGTAAAATGTGTAATATCTATACAAATACATATATATGATATATATTATACATGTATATGAATATCATTTTTGCCAGTTCTGGGGCTGGAATTCACGCCCTGGGAATTGATCCTGAATTTTTTTTTCTTCCAGGAGGTTAGCTTCCACTTCACCCAGAGCACAATAGAGTTATCCAGTCCCTGAGTTCAAATGCCAGGTATGGCTGATAAAATGGCCCAAATTCTTAGCCAGGACTTTAACATTTTGTGGGGGCAGGCACAGAGCTTGAACTCAGGTCGTCACAACTCTGCCTCAGCCTTGATTACCCTAGGCTAGGGTGCAGCTTTTACACCCACAGATGATCCGGGGATCCTAAGACCTGAGTTCAACTCCCAGCTCTGGCAAAAAAAACAAACCACCCAAGATGGAGGAGGAAAAACTAAACCAGGAAGTTTTACACAACAGTTTTACCTTTGATTCCTTTGTACTGTGACCATCCTAGGTCTCAATGACTCGGCTTGAAAATTGTATGTGACGTTGCAGAGCAGAAGGATGGTGGGCTGTCAGTGAAGCCTGAGCCCAACCCAGAAACCTCAGCCCTGAGTTCGATCCTGGGACTGCCACCTACTCATTCCTATCTATAGGAACAATCTATAAATTTATTTATGGATGCATATACATATGTAAATACACATGCACACACACTGCAATCTACACATCTATCTATTTACATATTGGCCACTCCTAGGGCTTGATCTCAGGTCCTCAAATTTTCCCGACAACTCCACTGGCATCAGAATGGTGTACTAACATTAACCCATTCATGAATTGGGCCTTCTAGGCCCGGAGCTCAAATCACAGAACTGCCAAAAACGTAATCCTGGTGGAAGAAGCCAATTGTCCCGCTTGTTTTCCTTGTAAGTGAAATTCCTGGGTTTCAGGAATGATGTATAATACATAGGCAAATCTATGTCCTATGTAATAGGATATAAAAATATATACATGTAATTATACTATCTAAAATATATAATAATTAAATAAAACACAAAATAAAATGAATGCAGTAAACCTGTGCATATAAATAGACATCATGTATTTAAAATGTATTCGAATGTTATTTTGTTGAGTGCTAGGGCTTGAATTCAGCTCCTGGGAACTGGCCTGTCTTTTTTGTTTTCCAGAACTGTGAGCTTTCCCTTCCCCCACAGTGCTGCAGATTTATCCAGACCCATTGAGAGCTCAATCTATTTTTGACATATTATTTCAGGTATGACATAAAATATTAGCAATATACTGTGACATCATGAACATTGTGACATCACACTACTAGATTTAATGACCATTGTGTCACATTGTCATATCACAAATCTGTTCTGACTTCATCACATTTGTGCCAACAAATGCTTTGGAATCGTCACAAGCCCGTTCTAAATTTATATACTCATTGTGAGTTAATGACAATTGAGGTCTGGAATGCCATTGTCACATCACCATTCTACTGCAACATCACAAAACTATTTTGAACTCATCTCTATTATGGCATCACCAACTAATTGTGATATAACAACACTATTATGACATTATAATTTGACATCATATTGCAATTGTGATATTACATACTTTCACAAACATTACATAAATTAATGGCAATTAAGATCTGACATGCCATTGTGACATCACAAGCCCTTTGTGACATCATTATGAGTGTGAAATCTGACTGTTGTTATGACATCATCAGCTCATTGTGACATTACCAAGCTACAGTGACATCATAGCATTATGACATCACATTGCCATTTTGCTGTCATAGACACATTGTGATCTCATAACCATTGTAACATTACAAACTCTGTATGATGTCATAACCAGTGTGACATCACAATGTTGTTATAACATCTTTAGCTTATGACATTATAGCATTTGCCATTATGTAATTGTGAAATCATAGTCACATTATGAATGCCTAATCATTGTATTTGAAATGTGGCATGTGGGTTATCAGAAACTCATTGGGATGTCATAACCATTGTCACATCAAAATCCCTTTGTGACATCAATTTGGCAATGTGACATCACAATGGCAATGTAATGCTACTAAGGCATCATGATATCACAATGGTCATGAACTCACAATGGGTTTCTGATATCAACCGACATGCCACATTAAAAATAGAATGAAAAACATAATAGGCAAGCACAATGTGTGTATGACATCAGAATGACAATGTGATGTTACAATGCTGTGATGTCATTGTAGTTTTACATGTCAAAATGAGCTGATGGTGTCATAATGGCAACATGATGTCACAATTATGATGAAGTCAGAAAGAATTTGTTATGTTTCAATGGTATGTCTGTCAGTTGTCATTAGTTCCCCATAAGGATATGGATACAAAAATGTTTCTGTGATGTCACAGAGGCCATGTGTGTTTTCAAAGGTGGTAAGAGGTCCTCAGTGGAATGGCACAATGTGATTCATAATGTCACAATGGAAATGAGATGTTCCATTGTGTTTTTTGATGTCACCGTGGTGGTGATGAGATCACAACGATTTTGTGATGTCACAGTTTGTTTGTAATATCAGAATGATATATCTAATTTCAATTACTTAGAATTCAATCTGAGGATACCAGGAGATAGAAGAAGCTTCATAGTATGGGGTCATATTATGAGAAAACCCAATGGGACAGTGATTTCACAAACACAATGTGATGACTCAACATCTTTTTATAATAATGTTTTGATGTCACAATTGGTGACGCCATACTGATGAGGAGGTTGTAATAGATTGGAGATGTCCCAAGGAGTTCGTGATGTCACAATGGCATATGGGATCTCAATTGTCATTAACTCACCATGAGTATATGAGTTTGGGAAGGGATTCTGATGTCACTAATATATATGTAGTCAAAAAGGTGAAGAACTGAAAGGTCTGAGATGTCACAAAATGACACAATGGTTATGATGTCCAGCAGTGTGATATCAATATGTTACACTGCATTTTAGATATCTCATGTCATATCTGAAATATGAGGTCAAACACAGATTTTCAACTCACAAGGGCCTAAGATATCACAATAGAATGTCACAAAAGTTATGAGGACAAGAGAGGTATTTGATGTCACAGTGTTAGTGATATAACAAAGGCAATGTGCTGGGACAAAGAGATTTTGATGTCACAAAGGTTATGTGTTCACAGTGGTTTCCTGATATAAACCCACATGGCACATTTGAAATAGAATGAAATCAAAGAATAAGCATTCACAATGGGTCTATGACATCAAAATGACAAAGTGATGTCAATAGAGCAATGTTTGATAGTATATGAACTCATTACCTTGCTCATGTTACTGTAATCCCTCTGTATACTATACTTATAATAAAAAAGACACAGAAGAAAAAAAGAGAAAAATGGTATGGTGTCATTGGGGTTTGGTGATGTCACAATGAGATGATGGTGTTATGATGATAATGTGATTTCACAGTCATAATTATTGCAGAAAGTATTTGTGATGATACAATACTATGTGTGATCACAATTTTCATTAGTTCACTATGAGGATATGGCTACACAAAGGTCTGTGATGCCACAGAGGTTATGTGTTTCTTTAAAGGTGCTTAGAGCTCACAATAGATTTGTGATGTCACAATGTGATTGTGAAGGCACAACAGCAATGTGATGTCACAATGGGGTTGTGATGTCACAGTAGTGATGAGGTCACAATGAGTTTGTGTTGTCAACATGAGTTTGTAATATCACCATGACATGTCCAATTTTAATTTCTACTAGTTCACAATGAGGATACAATTTCAAAGAAAGAATCTTAAGCTCCAAAGACCATGAGTTTTTAGTCATAACTTGTGTGATATGCAGCCATTAGGATATTTTAGTCCTTCAGTATGCTTAGAATCTGTTTTCAATCTCATAATAATTCAGGTATGACATATGATATCTATCAGAAATTGACTGACATCATGACCACTGTGACATCATATTGATAGACATCAAGACCATGGTGTCACATTGTGAACTCACAAATCTGTTAGGACTTCATCACATTTGTGCCAAAACGTGACATTGGAGCAAACACAGTCCCTTTGTGAACTCGTATCTTCATTGTGAATTAATGACATTTGAGATCCAGCATGCCATTGTGACATTTCCAGCCAGTTGTGACACAAACAAGACCACACTAAAGCTACCAGCACGACTATGATTATTGCAGCATTATTTACCATATCTAAGATATGGAACCAACCCAGATGCCCCTCAGTAGATGAATGGATCAGGAAAATGTGTTATGTATACACAATGGAATTCTTTGCCTCCATCAGAAAGAATGACATTGTCATTGCCCCATTTGTTAGGACATAGAAAGACTTGGAAAAAATTATATTAAGTGAAGTAAGCCAGGCCCAAAGAAACATAGGTCCCATGGTTTCCCTTATTTGCAATAACTAGTATATGTCCGAGTCAAGCAGAAAAGGTCAGATAAGTTGATGTTACTGGAATGAACCCTAAGATAAATATTCAATTTTTTTGGTTTTTTTCCTTTCATGCAATTTTTCTATCATATTTACAAGATGATTTCTATGTTGCTTTGTATGTCCCTCCCCCACAGTGTAACCCATACTTTCACTGTATTTGATGTTGGTAGAGTTTGTGGAGAGGAGGGGAAAAAATAACAAATCTTTTAAGTAGGGATACAGGAGGACCCATTACAACAATGAGATGTACAAGTCGTTTTGTCGAAAAACAAACTTAAAAACTTTGGTGGGGGTGTGTGAGGAGGATTGGGTGGGGATAGGGGAGGAGTATAGGAAGAGTTGGGAAGGAGAAACAACGAGGAGGCAATAATGCTTGATAAGAAATTTACTCGTTATCTTGCCCATGTAATTGTAACTTCTCTGTACGGTATTCTCACAATAAAAAAAAAAACCACAAGACATTACAAATCCCCTCCCAAAAAAATTGTGACAGCACAAACCTATTATAGTAGAAACACATTGTGATCTAATAGCCATTGTAGTAGCACAATCCCTTTGTGACTCCACATTTCCATAGTGATATCACTAACCCACTGTGAAATTCCAATCCTCTCATACCCAATCCAAGTATGAAATGGTGATACCCGAATCCAGTGTGACATTTAGATCATAGTGACATCACACTGATAGATGTTAAGAGCATTTTGTCACATTCTGACAACACACACCTGTTAGGACTTCATCACTTTTGTGACAACGCATGCCTTTGGAGATACCACAGTTCCTTTATGAGCTCATATACTCATTGTGAGTTAATGACAATTGAGATCACATGTGTCATTTTGAGATCACCAACCCATTTTGACATCACACACCTCTTGTAAACATCACTAGTGTGGCATCACCAATTGTGATATCAAAACCTTATTAAGATATCATATTGCAACATCACATTGCCATTATTATATCACTGTTCCATTGTGTTTTCTAAGACCTAGTATGTCTTCATATCATTTTAGAAAATTCATGGCCTTTTGTACTTGTCTTCTTCTGTGAACTCATATCCTCATTGTGAAATAGTAGCAACTGAAATTGGACATGTGATTATGAGATGTGACTTCACAAAACTACTTGATTTCATTACCAATTTGACATCCAAACCCATTGAGAACTTTCATTGCCATTTGACATCACTATCACATTCTGACATCCCAAACTTATTAGGACCTCTTAGCCCTTTGAAAAAAAACATATGGCCTTTGTGGCATCACAGTCCCTTTGTGTAACTATACCCTCATTATGAACTTCCAATTGGTATCAGACATGCCATTGTAATATCATGAACCCTTTGTGGCATCACCAGTGTTGCATAACATTTTCATTATGACAGCGTCAACTACTTTTGACATCACAAAAGTACAATGACAAGATAGCATTATGAGATCACATTGTCATTGTGATGTTACAGATAGATTGTGAATGCCTATTTTTAATTGTTTTTTTTTTTCTGGTTGTGAGGCTTGAACTCTGGGCTTGGTTTTTGTCCCTGCTCTTCTGCTCTAGGTGAGCACTCTATCGCTTGAGCCACAGCACCACTTCTGGTTTTCTAGTCGTTTTTATTGGAGATGAGTCTCATGAACTTTCCTGCCTGAGCTGGCTTTGAACTGCGATCCTCCGATCTCAACCTTCTGAGTAGCTAGTATTACAGGTGTGAGCCACCAGTTCAAGGCTATTTCATTCTATTTCAAATTTGACATGTGTGTTGATATCAGAAATATAATGTGAACTCATAACCATTGTAACATCATAAATCAGCAGTGACATCAAATTGTCATTATGACACCATCAGCTCATTGTGACATAACCAAACGACAATGGCATCATAGCAGTATAAATCACAGTGACATTGTTACATCAAAGACGTAACAGTGTAAAGGCCTATTGTATGAATTCATTCTATTTCAGAAACCCATTTTGACAATATAACCATTGTGATATCACAATACATTGTGACATAACATTGCCATTGTGATATCATTAACCTGCTGTGCCATCACAAACCAGTCCTGTCCTTATAAGTTTTGTGCCATGCTGCCCTCGTTATATATTAGGCCCTTTATGAATTCATAGTCTGTTTGCAATCTCAAATTTCTGGTATGACATGTGATATCAGAAATCCCCTGTGACATCATATTGCCAGATTTCATGAATATTGTGTCACATTGTGACATCACAAAATTGTTAGAACAGCATCACATTTGTGACAACGCATGCTTTTGGAGACATTACAGTCCCTTTTTGAACTCATATATTCATTGCCAATTAATGACAATTGAGATCTGCCATGCCACTCTGACATCATGAACCCATTGTGACATCACAAATTTATTGTGCACATCATGAGAATGGCATCAACAACTAATTGTGATATCAAATCATTATTTTGACATTATATTGTAGTATTGCCGTTGTGACATCATTGTTCCATTGTGTTTTTACAAACCTATTATGGCGACATCACATCTTAGAAAATTCATGGCCTTTGAGATTTCAAGCTTTTTCTGTGAACTCATGTACTTATGACCCCTAACACAATGAGACAAGCCATGGAGTCACAATTATTATAATAAAACAATTTACATTAGAAAGGTGGCTGTAATTACCTTATCCTGGACTGGATACCCAGGTCCAAGAGCATCCTTGACCAACAAACCTCAGAACTTCAATGGGCAGCCCCACCCTTTTTAATTGGTCTGCAAACCACCAACCAAAAAATTATGATCTCCAAAGCTCCAAACCTCAATGGGCAAGGCTTTTTACTTTTCCATTCCTCCCTCCTTCACTACAGAGCTGTCCTTCCTTCCTGGTCTTTCCCTTTATCCCTTCCATCACTTGCTTCTTTTCTTCAGGCCTCTCCACTCTCCACAGGCCTGCCCTACTCTGCCCCAGTGACCACTTGCCAACCTTCTGCTCTCCATCAACTTCCTCTCTTCTCAGGTTTTTCCCTTTATTCCATCCAGGTAGCACCCATTTTTATTTCCCCTTCCAATGCTCTGAAAATGCAACCTATATATAGGTTTACCCCCTCTTCATTCCAACGGGTCTTCTGCCTAACAGTTTTCAACCATCACTTCCCAAACTGCCCAATGCTCAATCACTTCATGACACCTCACCATGTGAGGCTTGACACTTCACCTTTGGCGGCATTCCCCACACTCTCTGGTGGGCCAGGCCAAGAATTTACAATGATTATCAGCTCCCACAGATAATTCTGGCCCCACTGGTTATTACAGTATCCTCATAGTTAATTAGAAGAAATTGAAATTGTGTATGTCATTGTTATATTACGAACTTGATGAGACATCACTAACCCATTGTGACCTAAGCACCATGGTGACATCCCAAACTCATTGGGATATCACATTGGCACTGTACCTCTATGATCACATTGTGACATCCTAAACCTATTATGACCTCAGAAGCTTTGAAAGAAAGCATGGCCTTTGCGAAATCACAGGCCTTTTGGTATCCATACGCTTATTTTGAGCTAATGACAATTGAGATGAGACATGCCATTTTAACATCGCAATACCTTTGTGACATCATCACCGGTGTAATATCACATTGTCATTATGACAACATCAGCCCATCATGACATCATAAAACAATGACATCATAGCATTATGATATCACATGGTCATTGTGATGTCTTTGATTTCATTCTATTTCAAATGTGGCAGGTGGGTTGATATCAGAAATACATTGTGACCACATAACCATTATGATATCACAATACCTTGATGACACCGTATTGCAATTATGATATCACTAACCCACTGTGACAACACAAACTGTCCTATTCTCATAAATTTTTGACATGCTTCCAGTGTGATCTCTTCGGCCTCTCTGAGTTCATAAATTGTTCAACTCATAATACTTCAGGTATAGCATGTGATATCAGAAATCCACTGTGACATCATGACCACTGTGACATCACACTGCCAGATATCATGACCACTGAGTCACATTGTGACATCACAAACCTGTTACGACTCATGACACTTGTGCCAACATATGCCTTTGGATACATCATTAACTCTTCTGAACTTATATATTCATTGTCAATTAGAGATCTGGCATGAGATTTTGACATCACCATCTCATTGGGAAATCACAAACCTATGTGACCTCATCACCTGTATGGCATCAAAAACTATTTGTGACTTCAAAAAAATACTATCTCATGTAATGGTAACATCACATTACCAATGGGATTTTCACCATTACATTTTCACCAACCAAATATTTCCTCATAATATTTTACAAAATTCATGGCCTTTCTGACTTCTAGCTCCTTATGTGAACTAGTATCTTCATTGTGATCTAGTAGAATGAAATTGGACATGTAATGGTGATATTACAAATTCATTGTGACACCATTATCCAAGTGTGACCTTATCACCACTGTGACATCACATTGTCACAGTGATATCTCAGTCACCTTGTGACATCCCAAACCTGTTGTGAGCTCTTAGCACTTTTGAAAAAGCACATGGTACTTGTGACATCACAGTCCCTTTAGGTAACCATATCCTCATTGTGAACGAAGGACAACTGACATCAGACATGCCATTGTAACATTAAAAACACTTTGTCACATCATCTCCAGAGTGAGATCACATTGTTGTTAGGATACCATCAAATCATTGTGACATCTCAAAATGACAATGACGTCATAGCATTATGACATCACATTTTCATTGTTAGGTCATAGAGACAATGTGATTGCCTATTCTGTGATTTCATTATATCTCTAATGTGGCATATAGGTTGATCTCAGAAACCCATTGTGACCACATCACCATTGTGACATTTCAATCCCTTTGTGACCTCATATTGACATTGTGATATTATTAATGCAATGTAATATCACAAACCTCTCTTGTCCTCATAAATTTTGTAACAAGTGTCTACCTTGACCTGGGCTGGATGCCCACAGCTAAATACAGCTTCAACCATGAACCCTCAGACCTCCAGAGAGCAGCCCAACCATTTGTAATCTGGTCTGCAAACAAGCAACCCCAAAAATAATGATTTCCAAAGCTCCACACTTCAAAGGACAAGGTTTTTTTCTTTCTCTTCATCCTCCTTCTCTACAGACCTTTCCTACCTTTCAGGTCTTTTCATTTTTTTTCCTTCCACCATTCCCTTCTTTTCTTCAGGCTGTTCTACTCTTGACAGGCCTGCCCTGCCTTGTCCAGGTGGCCAGTTGCCGTTCTTCACCTCTTGGTCTCCCTCAATTTCCTCTCCTCCCAGGTTTTTATCCTCCTGCAGTCTCTTCACTTCTTTCCTTCCAGGCCTTTTCTCTCCCCTTCTGTTGCTCTGAACATGCCACCCATGTATAGGCTGTACCTTCCCCCACTGCAGTATGTTTCCTGCATAACAGTTTTCAATCATCACTTCCCAAATGTCCGTGCCCAATCACTTCATGGCATCTCACCATGTGGGGCTTGACAACCTATCTCCTTCAGCAGCATGTGCTGCCCCTTTAGCTGCATGCACCCCCCTCTCCGGTGGTCCAGACCAGGAGGCCTTGATGACTATCTGTTCCCATGGATGATAGGGGCACTGCTGGTTATTAAGTGTATCATGGTGAACTAAGAGAAATTGAAATTGGACAAATTTGTGATATTACAAACTCATGATATAACTAACCCATTGTGACCTCACCAATACTGTGACATTACAAACCCATTGTGACATCACATTGCTGTTTTTGACACCAGGATCACATTGTGACATCCCAAAACTATTATGACCTCTTATAACCTTTGAAAAAAATACATAGGTTTGTGACATCATAGTCCCTTTTTGTACCTGAATCCCCACCATGAAATATTGACAATTGAGAATCAGACATGACATTTTAACATCAAAAAGTTTGTGAGATCATCACAATTGTGACATCACATTGTAGTTTTGACACCATCTGCTCATTCTGAAATCACAAAACTAAAATAATATGATAGAATTATAACTTCACATTGTCATGTGACATCATAGACACATTATGAATGCCTTTTCTGTGATTTCATTGTATTTCATTAGGACTTCAAGCTCCTTCTGTGAACTTGTATGCACATTGTGAAATAGCAATTGAAATTGGACATGAGTTTTAGAATTACAAATCATCATGACATCAAAAACCTATTGTGAACTCATCACAACTGTGTATCATGAAGCTATCATGGCCCCTAAGTAGCTTTGAAAACACACATGACATTTGTGACATTACAGTCCCTTTGTGTACCCATATCCTCATTGTGAATACATGACAATTGTATTCATATATGCCATTGTAACATCACAAACCTTTGTTACCCCATCATCAGAGTGAGAAGATATATTCATTATGACACCATTATCTCCTTGCAACATCACCAATTTAAAATGACCTTATAGCATTATGACATTATATTGTCATTGTGATGTCATTGATACATTGTAAATGTCTATTCTATTTCATTCTATTTCAAATGATGTGGCCTGTGGGTTGATATCAGAAAACCATTGTGATCTCATAAATATGTGGCATCATAATCGCTTTGTTATATCACAGTTCCATGGTGGTATCACTAACACACTGACATCACAAACTTGTCCTGTCCTCATGTCTTGTGATGTGCTGCAATTGTGATGTCTTAGGCCCTTTATGAGTTCGTAATCTATTTTCAACCTTATAATATTTCAGTTATGATATGTGATATTAGAAATCCACTGTGACATCATGATCATTGTGACATCATACTGACAGACATCATAAATATTGTGTCACATTGTGACATTACAATCTTCTTAGGACTTCATCACATTTGTGACAACACATGCCTTTGGAGATAGCACAGTCCGTTTTGGAACTCATATTCTCTGTGATTTCATGTTAAATGAGATCCTTTATGCCATTTGGATATCACCAACCAACTGTGACATCGTAGACCTACTGTGACCCCTTACCTGTAGGTCATCATCAATTAATTGTGACATCAAAACATTTTGTGATGCCAAAATGTGACACGATGTTCATTATATCTGTCAGTGTGATGTCACAATGGTCATGATGTCACAGTGGATTTCTAGTATCTAATGTCATACATGAAATATGAGGTTGAAAACAAATTATGAGGGCAAAAAGGTCTGATATCACAATGTCAGCATGTCACAAATGTTATGAGGAGAGGAGATGTTTGTGATGTTACATTGTGCTAGTGATATCACAATGGCACTGTGATGGCACAAAGTGATTATGATGTCAAAATGGTTATTTAGGCACAAAAATGTGTTTCTGATAGCAACTCTCATGCCACATATGAAATACAATGAAATCACAGAATAGGCATTCACAATGTGTCTATGATGTCAAAATGAGAATTGTTGTCATAATACGATTATGTCATTGAGTTTGGTTATGTCACAATGAGATGATGCGCTTATAATGAAAATGTGATGTCACACTGTTGAGGATGTCACAAACACTTTTTGATGTTATAATGGCATGTCTGCTTTCAATTGTCATTAGTTAACAACAAGGATATGGGTACACAAAGGGACTGATGTTGAAAAGGGCATGTGATTTTTCAAAGGAGCTAATAGGTCATAATAGATTTGAGATGTCACAATGGAATCATGATGTCACAATGACAATGTTGTCACCATGGGTTTGTGATGTCGTGGTGGTGATGATGTCAAAATGTGTTTGTGATGTCACAACGAGTTTGTAATATCACAATCAAATTTCCAATTTCAATTGCTACTAGTTCACAAGGAGGATACTGTAATAATCAGCAGGGCCCTGATAATCTACAGGCTTGGATAATCAGTGTGGCCCCATCTCCTGGCCAGATGGTGAGGCATTCTGTGGGAGGGGCTGGGGCATTAATGCTGAGCTGTGAAGAAGTGTTTTGGCTGTGGGCAGTTTGGGATTTGACAGTTGAAAACTGTTAGGCAGTTGGAGTAGAGAAGGGGTACAGACTTTATATAGGCTGCTGGTTCAGAGCAATAAAAGGAGAGAGAAAAAAGGGGAAAGTCCTGTAAGGAAGGAAGTGGTGTGATAGCAGAAGGAGAAAGTCCTGGGATGAGAGGAAGTTGAGGGAGGTCAGGAGGTAAAGGATGGCAACTGACGACCCAGTCAAAGCAGTTCAGGCCTCTGGAGAGTGAAGAGGCCTGAAGAGAAGAAGGAACCAGTAGAAGGGAAAAAGGGAAAGACCTCGAAGGAAGTATAGTTCTGTAGTGGAGAGACAAAAGGAAGGGGAAAAAAAAGCTTGCCCTTTGATATTTGGAGTTTTGGATATCATAATTTTGGGGGTTGGTAGTTTGGAGAACATTTATTATATTAAATGTGTCTCTATGGATTCTCTTGAACTATAGAGGTCTTAATTTTTGGAGACCCCCGTCGAGATAATCCATTTGGATGGCATCAGGCCTTGGCCTCAGGGAAAAATCCCCATAGGTGAGAGTGTCAGCCCTCAGGGTTGAGAGTCTACCTCGAGTGTTTGTCTCTGGAGGAGAATCATGGACAAAAGTCATTTAGGGGCCTCTAGGGGTGTGTCTGGGCAAGCTTGGAAGCCTGTTTTGGGGATCCCCTCTGGAGGTCATCTGCTGCTTCCTTGGGAAGCCATCTGGGAACTCCTTGAGAGGTCATGCAGAGCTTCTTTGGGGAACCATCTGGAACCTCCTTGAGAGGTCATGTAGGCCGTCCTTGGGAAGCCATCTGGAACCTCATCAAGAATACATCTGCAACTTCATTGAGAAGCCATCTGAGACCTACCCTGGAGGTCATCTGGAGCCTTCTCCCGGGGCCATCTTGGACTTTCTCCAGAGGTCATTTGGGGCTTCCTCAGGAGGTCATCTGAGACCCCTGTAAAAGTAGTGATTTGGAAACAAGGGTAACCACGGACATAAGTTTATTTGGGCCTGGCTTACTTCACTTAATATAATTTTTTCCAAGTCTTTGCATTTCCTAACAAATGGGGCAAAGTCATTCTTTTTGATGGAGGCATAGAATTCCATTGTGTATATAAACCACATTTTCTTGATCCATTCATCTACTGAGGGGCATCTGGGTTGGGGCTTCCTTAAGAGGCAATCCAGGACCACCACCTGAGGTCATCTGGAGCTTCTTTTGAAGGTCATTTCAGTTTACCTTGATAAGAAATCTATGACTGTCTTCGGACATCATCTGGGACTACCTTGAGAAGACCTATAGGACCTTCTCTGGAGGTCATCTGTGGCTTTCTCAAGCGGGTTATCTGGAACCTCCTCTGGAGTTCATATGTGGCCTCCTTGAGTGGCCATCTGGGAGCTACTCATGAGGTAATGTCAACCTTATTGAGAGGACATCTGGAACCTCCTTTGGAGGTCATCTGACACTTCCTTGGGAAGCCATTTGGAACATCCATGAGTGGTCATCTAGGGCTTCCTAGGGAGGACATATATGACATCCTCCAGAGGTCATCTGCGACCTCCTCAAGAGGCAATTTGGAATGTCCTCTCTGTCATCTGGGACCTACTATAGAGGTCAACATTGAGAGGTTTGGGGCATGTAGATTAAGTGTCTGTGGCTATTGTTCTGTGTGTGCATGCTGATAGTTCTATCTGTGTCCTGTATGCACTTCTGTTTACTCCTTTTATCAGGATGGGAGAACAAGGCCTAAATTTGTCATATCCAAAACATATTCTCCCCCAGAGTTACAGAATCCCTCAGAGGAAGATGCACTGATGTACTCTTTCTCCTATTCTTTGCCATCAGCACCTCTAATGTTACGTCCTCCCATGCCAAAATTGGTTACTTGTACCATCCTGAGGTGGTACAGTGTGGTATGTTACCCTTATTACCCTTGAGACAGGAAGAGGGAGGAGATGGTGGGCAGGCCCCCCTTTTAATATATGGTCTCTTTACAACTAGTGACCTGTATTACTGGAAACAGCAAAATCCATCCTTTTCAGAAAAAAAATAACCAGGGCTCATTACCTCATTACAGACAGTAATTTTCACACACAAGCACAACTGCGATGAGTGTCACCAAACTTTACAGATGCTTTTCACCTGGTAGAAAAGGGAGTGAACCCTGCTCGGTAAATTGAATGTGGTCCCTGGACCGGACAGTAGCTCCACTATTGAACCAGACCATTTGGATCAAGTCTTTCCCCAGACTTTTCCAAGCTGAGACTAACAGCAATTGAGGTATGGAGGTGCTTATCAATTATTGCCAGGTTTGGTTAGCAGGGATACCGCAGAGGCTAGAAAGCCAGAAAGGTGAGTGAGATGGGAGAGTTCCCCAGTGAGTACCCTAATGCTTTTGTGAAACTTCTCCCAGAAGCCTATAGGACCTACAGGCCTATAGATCTTGAAGCCCTGGAGAATCAAAGAGCCCTAAATATGGCCTTTGTTAGTCAGCCCCATATCTTAGAAGAAAGCTTCAAAAGTTATAAGGTTTTGAGGGAAAGGTGTATTTTGAGTTGAAAGTGGTTGCCCAGTGGGTGTTTGATAACAGAGGTACCCTGGAAAAAAAAAGAGTAAGAAGGGGGTTTGAGTTTTGTTAGGAGCACCAGAATAGGGATCAAGAAACCTTGGCAAAGACAGTACAATTCATTTGCAAATACCAGTAGGGAACCTCTAGGACTAGATCAGTGTGCTTATGGCAAGCAAAATGGACATTGGAAAAAGGAATGTCCAAGGGGGAGAAAGATTCAAAAGGACAGGTTATGTAATCCCATTAACAACTGGAAAATGTGTTCGTATCTCTGGAGAAACATGCAAAGGAGCTTGTGGCTCTGAATTCCAACTGTGTTCAATTTAAAAACAGCCCTATAAACTTAAGAAGAAATGTGGCAAACAAAAAATTTACACACTTCTATCTCAAAACACAGGTTATAAAATACTGAATCTCCAATATGTGCCAAACAAAACCCACTAAGAGGTTAAAAGCAAATCGAAGAGCACACTGGAGAAACCAGAGAATTATTGACGTGAAGAAAAGTTTTGAAGATATAAATTACGAACTTGTGAGAGTAAAAAATGAGAAGAAAATCCTCGAAAGGAACCTAGAAAATAGTCAGAATCAAATGAAATTCAAATACATTAGCCTGAGTGAGCATGAGGCAACTTAGGGGACCACAGGTCAGAGGCCAACAGAAGCACAAGACAGCAATGCTACCATCCTTGCTAACCACAACTGAGGCCAAGAAGAGATCCTGATGCTTCATTAAGAAATAGTGGACATAGGAGTTCCGGGAAGATGGCGGAGGAGAAGCTGGAATCTGAACAAGCTCTTGCATAGAAAACAGTTTCAGAGTTCCAGTGAACAGTCCCAAGCCAGAGAATCACACCAAGTGTGCCATCACAGGACAGAGAGTTAGTCAAGAGAGGGGAAGCCAAGCAGACACATCTGAGCGCCTGCCAGCAGCTGCTGCTGCGGCGGCAGGGTCGCAGCAGCGACCACCGCCGCGGAGGCACACCTGAGACACAGTCCGGGACGAAGGAGCCAGACACAGCAGACGAGCAGATGCTACTCAACACCAGCAAGAACCGACAAGGAGCGGAAAACTTCATCCTGCACTTTCCAGACCAGAGACGACCCAGGATCCAAGACTCAGGGTGAGTAGAAGCCCGACTTCCTCACTCCTTCTCAGGGAGCAGAGGAGGGAAGGCCACCCCTCCCCTCCAGCACCGGTGATCTCCATCTTGGATACCTACAAAGCTCGGAGGAGCAGCTAGCTCCAGCTCAGGCCTTGGAATAAAACGAGTCATTTAGCAGGTCACAAGAACTTAACGGCGAAGTGACCTCACAGACTCAGTTCCATCCCAGGAAAAGTCACCCAGCTCAGGCGCCAGCCATTGGAGTGGCTCTCCTCACCGGGTAACCAGAGCCAGAGGCTGCCCCTCCCTCTAGCAGCCACCACAATCAATTGAAAAACAGAAACCCTGAGAATGGCTCCAGGCTGGGTGCTGTGAGTTTTTTCACAAAATAGCCCCAGGGAAAAGCTACGGTTTGTTGAAAGGCCTCAACTCTACCCAGAACTTAGCCTCATCACTGCATCCCCCTCTTTTGTGATTCTCAAAGCAGACCACCCTCAAAGTAAACTAACCTAGGAGGGGGATCTCAAAATCTTGGGTAAAGCAGAGCATTTTTCTGCCTGTTCCAACAAACTGACATAAGAAACCAATCAAGCCACAGGAACTCAAGCTGACCAGAGACTCCAACCAGACTCTGGTTACAGACAAAAGGGAGATACAGGACTCTTCCCACCCCTCCGCCCCCCCAAAAAAATCAAAGAACTTTTTTTCTTCTTCTTCTTCTTTTCTTTTTTTCTTTTTTTTGTTTTATTTTTTTTTCGTTTTTTGTTACCTTATATATATTAAAAATTTTTTAGCTTTTCTAAAACTTTTATTAATCTTTAATTTTTGCCTCTTCTGAAAAAATAATTGTTTTCCATTAACTTTTTTTTTTTCTCCTCTTATAATTTCTATTTTAGGAATACGTGAATGTGTGTTTTCCTTTCTTTTCTTGTCTTCTTTCTCTTTTTCTTTCATTCTTAATTATTTTTTTGTTTTTTGTCCAGCTCTACTGAACTTCTGATCTTTTCTTCTCACTTTCCTATCCTTTCCATATTTTCCTCTTTGTTCTTCTTTATGTGACTTAACTCTTGTCCTGCACATCCTCAGATAAACCCGTAGTTAACCAGTAGACCCTATCCCCCATTGTGTACACACTTAATCCACAAACTTATTACTCAATTCAAAACCTCTGAGACTTAAATTCATTAATAGCAGTACCACCTCTTTATACCTTTATAATATTTTAAGCATTTTTTTAAAGTTTTTCACATCTCCTCTATGTCCTTCCCTTTCTCCCAACATATTCATATTCCTCTATAAATAGATGGTCTTTTAATCTCTAAAATAACATTAATTTTTACGTTTCTATTTTTTTTCTGGTCTCTTTTCATTCCCCTTTCCCTTTCTTCTTTTTCTCTCTCTCTACTGGCATCCTACCCAACCTGTATCCTGCATTGTGATTAGGATATAGTTAACTCTCCCTGTGCCACCCCACACCAATCTATTCCTATTTTTTACCCACATCTCTCCATAACCCTAATAATTTCTGGTTTTCCAAATTCTTCTCTGCGGTTTGAAGCCCTTTAACATATAGTTGTTTGATGTCGAATAGATGTATCTGTTGAACTAGATTGTATCTGTGGATTATTGACTGTACAAATGCAAACTTTGGTTGATGGTTGCCTTAAGATAGTGTTCTAGCACAAAACTGGTGTTATCTTCATCTCAAATGGGCAGAGTAAGCTGGAAAAACACAAGAAAAATGGCAAATTCGGGTATCTCAATTCCCAATCTTGATAATCAGGGGATAGAACAGATAATGAATAATCCAGAGGAGAGTTCCCAAACAGCTCTACAAACACTGCTGGCAAACATGATAAATGAAAAGTTTGACAACGTACAAAGGACTCTGTATGAGCGTGATAGGGAGAGAGAGGAGGCATCCCAGAAGTTAATACAGGAATATCATAAGCGTGAGGAAGCTACTCAAAAACTGATACAGGATTTGCGTGAACAACTTGAGAATACTCAAAGAGAAAGGGAGGAATGGCGTGAGCAGGCTGAGAACACTCAAAGAGATCTGCAGGAATCCCACAAACAGGAGAAAGCTAATCAAAGAGTAATATAGTAATTGAGAGACCAGGTAGAGAACACACAAAGATCACTAAAGGCATTCATGGAATCTATTAACAAAGAGCTGAAGGAAGTCAGGGAGACCACGAAGGGAATGCTGAATGGAACCCAACAGAAGGAATGGGAGCCCAAAGAAACCATAACCAATCAACTAAGTGATTTGAGGACAAACACTGAACACCAAATTAAGGAAGTAAAGAAATTCATACAAGACCTAAAACAGAGCTTCAACAAAGAACTTGAAAGCCATCAAAGATGACCAAGTAGAAGGAAAAGAGATAAAAAACAAAGTAGAGAGTCTTGACAACAGGTTAGACCATGCAGAAGATCGAATCTCAGGGATTGAAGACAGCCTAGATATTATAGAGAAAGAACATACAACCATCCAAGACAAGTCTAAGAAATATGATAGATCTATCCAACACCTGGAAGACACCATCAGAAGGCCTAATCTAAGGATAATGGGTGTAGAGGAGCACCTAGAAACAGAAGTTAATGGTCTAGGAAATTTGTTTAACAGGATCCTAGCAGAGAACTTCCCAAACATGCAAAAAGATAGGCCTGTCCAGATACAAGAAGCCTTTAGAACCCCAAATAGACCAGACCAGAATAGGACATCCCACCGCCACATTATAATCCACACAGGATCAACTCAGAACAAGGAAAAGATCCTTAAAGCTGTCAGAGAGAAAAGGGTAATCACTTATAAAGGGAAACCAATTAGAAACACTTCAGATTTCTCAGCAGAGACAATCAAAGCAAGAAGAGCCTGGAATGATGTATGCCATGCCCTAAAAACAAACAACTATCAACCAAGAATAATGTACCCAGCTAAACTCTCCTTCATAACTGAAGGCCAAATAAAAACCTTCCTTCGCAAAGAAAAATTGAAACAATACATCTCCACCAAAGCAGCCCTACAAAAGATTCTTAAAGATGTCCTACACATAGAAAACCAACAAGACCGCAATAAAGGCCAAGAAACTGCACCCAAACTGAGAATCCAAGAACCATAGGAAGAACCCTGTTTTTGCAGCCCGCAAGAAGGTAGATAACATGGCAGGAACTCCCAAATACCTCTCAGTCCTATCTCTTAATGTTAATGGACTGAACTCTCCAATTAAGCGACATAGACTGTCTAGTTGGATTAAAAAACAAGACCCTTCTATCTGCTGCCTGCCGCAGTCACATCTTGCCCGTAAAAACAAACACATTTTCAATGTTAAAGGCTGGAACAAAATCTACCAAGCAAACGGACCCCATAAACAGGCGGGAGTTGCAATCCTAATATCAGATAAAATAGACTTCAAATTAAAATTCGTGAAAAGAGATAAAGAAGGTCGCTACATACTAATTAAAGGATCTCTCCTTCAGGAGGATATAACAATTCTAAGTATCTATTCGCCAAACAATGGAGCACCCAAATTTATCAAAGAAACAATACTTTCCCTCAAATCCCATATAGATCCAAAGACATTAATTGTTGGGGATTTTATCACACCACTCTCCCCACTAGATAGATCAACTCGGCAAAAACTCACCAGAGAAACTGCAGATCTAAACAGCTGCATAGATCAACTAGACTTAACAGACATTTACCGAACATTTCACCCAGCAGCATCAGAATACACGTTTTTCTCAGCAGCACATGGAACGTTTTCTAAAATAGACCACATTTTAGGCCACAAAGCAAACTTGTCTAAATTCAGAAACATTGAAGTTATACCTTGCATTCTCTCTGACCACAAGGGAGTAAAATTAGGACTCAACACCAAAAGCCACCAAAGAAATTCCGGTATCACATGGAGGCTGAACAACACACTGCTGAATCATGAGTGGGTCATGGAAGAGATTAGAAAGGAAATTCAAATGTTCATGCTATTCAACAAAAATGAACACACAAAATACCAGCTCCTCTGGGACACAGCAAAGGCAGTACTCAGAGGCAAGTTTATAGCTCTGAACTCCTACATCAACAAATTGGAGAGATCTGAAACTAACAATTTAATGACACATCTAAACCTCCTTGAAAAAGAGCAGCAAGATAAACCCCAATCCAGTAGACAGAGAGAAATAATCAAAATTAAATCAGAATTAAATGAATTAGAAGCCAAAAAATCTGTAGAAAGAATCAACAAAACAGAGTTGGTTCTTTGAAAAACTTTAAAAAAATTGACAGACCCTTAGCAAATCTTATCAGAAAAAGAAGAGAACACACCCAAATTAATAAACTCAGAGATGAGAATGGAAACATCACCACGGAAACAAGCAAGATTCAGAACATTATAAGGGAATACTTCTCAAAACTTTATGCTAATAAGTTTGAGAACTTGACAGAAATGGACCTCTTCCTAGCAAATATTGACATGCCAAAACTAAACCAAGATGAGTTAAACTATCTTAACAGGCCCATATCAAGCATTGAAATAGAAACAGCAATAAGAGACCTCCCAGCTAAGAAAAATCCAGGACCAGATGGTTTTACAGCGGAATTTTACAAGGCCTTCAAAGCAGAGCTCACACCAATTCTCCTCCAACTCTTCAATGAAATTGAAAGAGAAAGCTCACTACCGAACACATTCTATGAAGCCATCATAACCCTCATCCCAAAACCAGGCAGGGACTCATCAAAGAAAGAGAACTATAAACCCATTTCTTTGATGAACATTGATGCAAAACTTCTCAACAAATTTTGGTAAACCGACTTCAACAATTCATCCAAAAAATCATACACCATGATCAAACAGGATTCATTTCAGGGATGCAAAGCTGGTTCAATATACGCAAATCAATTAATATTATTCATCACATCAACAGGAGCAAGAATAAGAACCACATGGTTATCTCAATAGACGCAGAAAAAGCATTCGACAAGATCCGACACCCATTCCTGATGAAGGTTTTGGAAAAATTAGGAATCCATGGAACATTCCTCAATACAATAAAGGCTGTATATGACAAACCTACAGCCAGCATTATACTCAATAGTGAAAAACTAAAGCCATTTCCTCTTAACTCAGGAACAAGACAAGGATGCCCACTCTCTCCACTTCTCTTCAATCTAGTATTAGAATGCGTAGCTACAGCAATAAGACAAGATGCAGACATAAAGAGGATCCAAATAGGGAAAGAAGAAATAAAACTCTCCCTCTTTGCAGATGACATGATCTTGTATTTAAAGAATCCCATAGACTCCACTCCCAAATTACTCAAGCTGATTCAAAACTTTGGCAAAGTAGCAGGTTATAAAATTAACCCCCAAAAATCAACTGCTTTTCTGTATGCCAACAATGAGAAAAGTGTGGCTGAAAGTAGGAAAGCAACTCCATTTGTAATAGCCCCACAAAATATAAAATACCTAGGAATTAACTTAACTAAAGAAGTGAAGGACCTCTATGATGAAAACTTTAAATTCTTGAAAAAGGAAATCAACACAGAACTTAAAAAATGGCAAAACGTCCCATGCTCCTGTATTGGAAAAATTAACATCGTGAAAATGGCAATACTTCCCAAGGCTATCTACAAATTCAACGCAATACCTATCAAAATTCCACCCTCATTCTTCAAGGAAATAGAAGAGGCAATCCAAAAATTCATATGGAATAATAAAAGACCCCGAATAGCAAAAACGCTCCTCAACGGAAAGAACACTGCTGGAGGTATATCAATACCAAATTTCGAACTCTACTATAAAGCCATAGTAATCAAAACAGCTTGGTATTGGCATAAGAACAGACCTCAGGACCAAAGGAATAGAATTGAAAACCCAGAAATGAACCTACAGACCTATAGCCATCTAATCTTCGATAAGGGAGCTAAAACAATAGAATGGAAGACAGACAGCCTCTTCAGTAAATGGTGCTGGCAAAACTAGTTAACTACATGTAGAAAACTAAAGCTAGATCCTTATATATCACCCTGCACCAGAATCAACTCCAAATGGATCAAAGACCTTGAACTCAAAGCAGACACTCTGAAAACATTACAGGATGGAATAGGAGAAACCCTGGGTCTCCTTGGCTCAGGCCCAAATTTTCTGAATAGAGACCCGGAAACAAAACAAATCAAAGAAAGTTCGGACAAATGGGATTGTATAAGGTTGCAGAGCTTCTGCAGGGCAAATGACATAGCTAGCAAGATCAATAGAAAGCCCACGGACTGGGAGAAGATCTTTACTAGCCATACAACGGACAAGGGACTCATATCTAAAATATACTTGGAACTCAAAAAATTAAACCACCCAACAACAAATCCTCAAAGAAATAACTGCCCAATAAGTAAGTGGGCGAAAGACTTAAAGAGAAGCTTCTCTGAAGAAGAAAGAAGGATGGCGAATAGACACATGAAGAAATGTTCAACATCCCTAGCCATAAAAGAAATGCAAATCAAAACAACATTGAGGTATCACCTCACTCCAGTTAGAACAGCAAAAATCAAGAACTCTAACAACAACAGATGCTGGAGGGGATGTGGACAGAAAGGAACCTTACTTCATTGTTGGTGGCAATGTAAACTTGTTCAACCACTTTGGAAAGCAATATGGAGGTTCCTCAAAAGACTCCACATAGAGCTCCCCAATGACCCAGCAATCCCACTTTTGGGCATTTACCCAAATGATCACAAACAAGGCCACACTAAAGCTACCAGCACAACTATGTTTATTGCAGCATTATTTAACATAGCTAAGATATGGAACCAACCCAGATGCCCCTCAGTAGATGAATGGATCAAGAAGATGTGGTATATATACACCATGGAATTCTATGCCTCCATCAGAAAGAATGACATTTCCCCATTTGTTAGGAAATGGAAAGGCTTGGGAAAAATTATATTAAGTGAAGTAAGCCAGGCCCAAAGAAACATAGGTCCCATGGTTTCCCTTATTTGCAATATCTAGTATAGGTATGAGTCAAGCAAAAAAAGTCAGAGAATGTGATGTTAGGAAAACGAAACCTCAAATATGTATTTTAATGTTTTTGTTTCTTTCATGCATGTGTTTCTAACGCATTTATAAGATTATTTCTTTGTTGCTTTGTATGTCCCTCCCCCACAGTGTAACCCCCGCTTTCACTATATTTGATGTCAGTATAACAAGTGGAGCAGACGGGGACAAACAAGTCGTTTAAGGATTCAGGTGGACCTGTTGCAACAATGAGAAGTACAAAATGTCATGTCAAAACCAGCTTTACAATGTCGGTGGGGAGGGGAGGGGGGGTATGATTGGGTGGGGGGGAGGGGGGGAGGCTGGGAAGTGAGGTGAAGGGTGAACATAGGAGGAGGCTGCAATGCTTGGTAAGAAATGTATGCATTATCCTGCCCATGTAATTGTAACCCCTCTGTACAGTATGTTCTCAAATAAAATAAAATAAAATTAAAAAAAAAAAGAAATAGTGGACATAATAAAAGAGCTGGACCTGATATAAGAATGTATTAGGTTGAAGTACATGTTGATTATAAGCTTTGAAGAGTGTCACCAGATATAAAAACAACAGAGAAAGAAGATAAGAGTAGTTATAGAGAAAAACGAGGAAGTGCAATGTCATAGAAGATGAGGCCAAGAAAAGTGAACAGGAAATATCAGGCTCAAGAAAGAGATTGTTACTCTTCAGTAAGAGTTAAAGGACCACATGGTCTGATAAAGAATGCCGGGGAAAGGAAAAGAGCATTAGGAAGAAAAACAGAAGAGCTAAACAAACAGTTGAAAGATCTGTCACAAAAATACACTGACGTGGAAAACTAGAAAGAGAAACTACTAGAGTAAAAGGCCAAAAAGACTGCTGAGATCTTCACCATAAATGTAATGCAGAAACATCATGTCCCAATGGAACAGGTGGAGGTGGGAAAAATTACCTCTCAATAACACCTTTGTGAACTTAAGGGAGGAGCTGAAGAGCAAGCAAAGGGGTTGTGAGGAGGAACAGCAGTTGGCCAGTCAAAGGAACTCTCATGTGACCCTGCCAAAAACTTGCAGGTTAATGAGCACATTGAGAAAGAGAGTGGGATCATCAAAGGAAGTTTGAGAGAAAAGGAGCAGAATAAAATGGAAGAAGCCTCCCAGGTTCAGAGTACTCTACAGGAATTAAAGAAACTAGAGACCCTAAGATACAGAGAAACATCTGAGCTGATTAAGTAGCTTGGGAGACCACTCTAAAACCAGCGAGGTCTCTAGAGCTACTAGTGGTTAAAATTAAAGGAAGAAGCAAAAACAGTGGTAATAAGTGTGCAAATTTTGAAACTAAACTTGGGAAAAATGCATACAGGCTTTCTGTCAGTTTACATGTAGATATTTGCACCAAGGTAAATTGCCCGAGGCCACTGCCTAAGACAGTTCTGAAAACCAGTGGGGCCTCAGCCTGATAATCCTTTGTAATGTGTGTAGGTAATTTCCAACAGGTAAAAGCTGAAAAGCTGGAACATATGGAAAGAATTCATATGTGAGGAACATCAGATGGTGAATTTGGGCAAATGGACTTCACAGAGGTAAAGCCTGGCAAGTATGGGTATTGGTATCTATTATAATAGTGGACACTTTTTCAGGCTGAGCTGAGGCATGTAATAATTCCTTGATTTGACTTACCCTTAGCTGTGGGGTCCAAAGTTGGCCCTGCATTCATGGCCCAAGTTCTCAATTATTAACTAATGCTCTAGGAATAAATTGGATATTATAATCCATATATAGACCTCAGAGTTCAAGGCACTAGAAAGAATGAATATGACCTTAAAGGAAACTTTACCTAAATTAAATACAGAGACTGGCCATGGCTACGTAAGTCTCCTTCACTTTGCTCTTCTTCGAGCAAGATGTAGCCCTTATGTTAAAGAATTTAATCCCTTTGAAATACCTTAGGGTAGACCACCCCCTTTGTTCCCTAATCTTGTGAAGGCTATATTAACAGAAATGTCTAACTACAAACTGCTGGCTTTACAACATATTCTTTTATGTACCTATCATTTGGTAACCAAGGCCCACTTGCCGCCTAAGAAAAATTTCACCTGAAAAGAAGGGACCAAGTTGGCAATGGAACAGCAGGGACACACCACAGCTCTCTCCAACCAAATAGTGTGTTTGGCTTTCAATGCTCTGTTTCACCAAGTGACAACCCCACCCAAAAAAGCAATTGCTCAGAGAAATATAGGAAGTGAAAAAAGAAAAAGGAAAAACCTACACAGACAGTAAAGTGGGAAGATCCTTCCCCCAGGCCTTGTTGGTGATGGGGCTCTGTGCTGAGCAGCGTAAGTTGTGGGGATTCGTGCCAGGTTGCTTAAATATCCCGGCTCTGGACCCTCTGAAGACCACACACTGGCAAGCATCCCAAGGCTCCCAGAAGACTCCCAAGGTACGGTGCCAACCCAGAGAATACAAACAGAAATCTCAAATGCATAGCCGGCATGAAGACTTCCCTCACTGGCCCTGGCACAGCGCCTCTGCCTGGTTGGTGCAAGCAGCCCAATCCAGTCAGGAACAGCAGCAGCTGTCAGCAGTGGTGAATGACCCTAGACTCACACTGTGTTACCTCTGTCCTGCTGGTGTAAACAGCCTAGCCTAACCTGGAGCAGCAGCAGCAGCTGGCAGTGGCGGCAAACCACCAAGACTCCGGGTACAATGCCTCTTGGCACTAGCCCACAGGAACAGCCCAGACCAGCCCAGGGCGGCAGCGGTAGCTGGGGTGGGGACAGCTGCAGTGAACAACTCCAGACCCGTGGTGGTTTGTGCCTCTTCATACTGGTCCGCATAAGCGGCCCAGCCAAGCCAGAGGCAGCAGCAGTGTCTAACACCTGACGCGTAGTGGAGTGCCTGGCTTGCATATGTGGCCCAGCTGATCCTGGGCAGTGGCAGCAGCTCAAGCAGTGGCATCAGCTGTGGTGGCAGCAGCGGCATCGACAGCGGCAGTAAACAACTACAGACGTGTAGTGGGGTGTGATGTCTCTCCATACTGGCTTGCATAAGCAGAAGGTGGTGAACAGTCCCAGACTTGAGGCAGGGTGTGGTGCTGAATTACCCCAGAAAATCCTCATGAACATTCCTGCCTGGGATGGCTTTAAAACTGAATACACAGATGTGAGCCTCCTAAGTAGCTAGAATTACAGGGATTCTCACCAGCAGGGTCTTATTCTTGCAAACTCCCTTACTTTTTCTCAAATAGATCATTTGTTAGTTCATACAAGGAATTTAAGCAAATGCTTGATAAGGAATGTACTCATCATCTTGCCCATGTAATTGTAACCCCTCTGTACAGTATTTTCACAATAAAAAAATAAATTAAAAAATTGAAAAATTAAAAAATTAAAAAAAGAAAACAAGAGGATCGACATAATACTCTGTATTCTATCTGACCATACTGGAATCAAACTAGTTCTCTCAATAACAAGGCATAAAGTAGAAAAAACTTAAACATATGGAAATTAAACAACAATCTGTAGAACAATACATAGGTTACAGAAGAAATTAAAGAAAAAAGTAAAAAGTTCCTACAATTCAATGAAAATGAAAATACATTACGAAGAAACCTATGGGACCCAGCGAAAGGAGTCCTGAGGGGCAAATTTATTGCACTCAGCACGCATATCAAGACCAATAGAAAGCCTACGGATTGGGAGATCTTCACTAGCCATAAAATGGACAAGGGTCTCATATCTAAAATATACTTGAAACTCAAAAAATTAAATCCCCCAATAACAAATCCTCAAAGAAACAACTGCCCAATATAATAAGTGGGCTAAAGACTTAAACAGAAACTGCTCTGAAGAAGAAAGAAGGATGGCCAATAGACACATGAAGAAATGCTCAACCTCCCTAGCCATAAAAGAAATGCAAATCAAAACAACATTAAGATACCACCTCACCCCAGTTATAATGGCTAAAATCAAGACCTCTAATAACAACAGATGCTGGAGGGGATGTGGACAGAAGGGAACCTTACTAATTGTTGGTGGGAGTGTAAACTTGTTCAACCAGTTTGGAAAGTAGTATGGAGATTCCTCAAAAGACTCCACATAGAGCTCCCCTATGACCCAGCAATCCACTTTTGGGTGTTTACCCAAATGATCACAAACAAGACCACACTAAAGGTACCAGCACAACTATGTTTATTGCAGCATTATTTACCATAACTAAGATATGGAACCAACCCAGATGCCCCTCAGTAGATGAATGGATCAAGAAAATGTGGTATATATACACAATGGAATTCTATGCCTCCATCAGAAAGAATGACATTGCTCCATTTGTTAGGAAATGGAAAGACTTGGAAAAAATTATATTAAGTGAAGTAAGCCAGGCCCAAAGAAACATAAGTCCATGGTTTCCCTTTTTTGCAATATCTAGTATAGGTATGAGTCAAGCAGAAAAGGTCAGATATGGTGATGTTAGGGAAATGAACCCTAAGATATATATTCAAATGTTTTTTTTTTCTTTCATGTGATTGTTTCTAACAAATTTATATGATTATTTCTTTGTTGCTTTGTATGTCCCTCCCCCACAGTATAATCCCTGCTTTCACTGTATTTGATGTTGGTATAATTTGTGGAGGGGAAGGGGAAAAACAAATAATTTAAATAGGGATACAGGTGGACCTATTGCAACAATGAGATGTACAAGTCGTTATGTCGAAAACTAACTTTACAACTTTGGTGGGGGGGAGGGGGAGAGGGGAGGATTGGGTGGGGGAGCAGGGAGAGGATGGGGAGGGATGGGAAGGGGAAACAAAGAGGAGGCTACAATGCTTGATAAGGAATGTACTCATCATCTTGCCCATGTAATTGTAACCCCTCTGTACAGTATTTTCACAATAAAAAATAAATTAAAAAATTAAAAAAAGAAAACATAGACCAAGTAAGCAATGTTATGATGCAACTAAAACTGCTAGAGAAACAAGAAAAAATTGAACTATATTTGCTGGACAGAAAAAGATAAGTGAAATAAGAGCTGAAATTAATGACATACAAATAAAATTAAAAATAAAATTAATAAAACAAAAAACTGTTTAAAAATTATCTCAATAAAGCTGACAGACCACTGGCAAGAGTAATGAACAAAAGAGAGGAGACCCAAATCAATAATATCAGAAATACCACAGGAAAAATTACAACAAACATCCAAGACATCCAATCATAAAGAAATAATTCCAGACTCTACTCACAAAGGAAGGAAAACCTAGCAGAGATGGATGAATTTCTATCGAAATACAAATTGCTATCTCCTCCCTTTCCATTTCAGACAGGCTTCTCCACCATGTATGGTGGGGGCAGCAGTCTGGTAAATAAACTTCTTTTCCTGCCTGAATAGCTTGTGGTGTTCTCTTCATCCACTACCTAATGAAATCTACCTATTTAATATACCTTACATATGATGCCGTGACTCAGATGGGGTTTTTGAGTTGGAAATGTTAGAATTTCCCAACCACCCCTCTTCTGGGAACCAAACTGCCTGGGACATCACGTGAGACTTTTCACCAATACCATTGCTGGCCTTCATATCCACGTCCACACCACTTCTCTACTCTGGTGAGTGCAACTACTCTCTATGGCTCTCTGTTGCTCAATCTCTGTTCAGATGTGGTGTCATGCCAGAGAGCTCCTATGGTCTTTAGCCAAACGGCTGGTAACCTCCGATGCTGAGGATTCTTGGTTGGGTGCTTGGCCATTTCTCTCTTTAGGGCTCTGGGGGAAGTCGGAATGCTGCTTCTCCCTGGTCAACTTTCCATCACTCTCCAGACTGACTCTCCTACACATTCAATGGGGTGCTGCGAGTCATTCTCCAGCTGTGAAACCCCTCTGAAATGCCTCCTGCACTCCCTGGATAGACAGAGCACATAATATTTTTATGCTGTTCTCAGATTTAGATAATTTTTGCCTCTGCAATTTTGGTACATGTTCAGAATTCTGTTTACTTTCAGGCTCTCTCTGCTCTCTGCTATTCATGTTCAACTTTCTATATCTCTCCCTTTCTTTTCTAAATTTTTTTGGATTGTGTCCTGAAGAATGTGACATGGCCTGGGTCCCAGGGAGCCCCTCTAACTTCCCTCTCAAAGGCTAGCCAAACTAGGCTTGATTTTTCTTCAGCCTTTCTTTGCATTTTTTCAGAAATTTGCCGTCTTGAGTTCACCATCTTGGCCACATGATGTTAAGGGTTTGGCCCCATCCAACCCTTACCCTTCCACCAAGCTTACTACTTATCCATCCATCTATTCTAATGTGCCTTGCTAACAAGTTGCTCTTTTCACAGACCTTGTTAACTGAGGCCCAACCATGTGATGTGCTTTGTTAGCAAAGATTTTTATACATTGTTGTCAAATATTTTAGGTTTTGAGTTTTGCCTATTTTGTTTTGTGTTGTGTAGTTTAGTACTAAGTACGCGATTCTAAAATATTGGGTATATCTGTGCTAAGATTCTCACATTTAATGAGTTTTGTCATTGCAGAATATTTGATCAATTCTTGATAAGGACCAGGTAAGCTCTACTTATTTTATTTGATCTCCTTGTTGCTTTAATTGGAAATAACAAAGGGCTTTTGTGGCAAAGATTGCAGTTCAAACCAGCCCGAGCTGAAAAATCCCTGAGACTCCATCTCCCAACTAACCTGCAAAGAGCCAGGCTGGAAGCATGGCTTGAGCCTCTTATCTCTAACCAGCAAACACTGCAAGTGGTACTATAACTCAAAGTGGTAGAGTGCTAGCCTTGAGCAGAAGTGCTCAGGGACAGTGGCCAGGCCTTTTGTTCAAACCTCCTTGAATACCAACTGGGACAAACCATCTCAGCAATGAGCACGTAGACTCAGCCAGTCTGGGGAGCAAGGGAACATGGGGAGGAGTAAGGAGATGCTATCACATTATCCACTTTGTGCCTGTCCTTTCAAAATTAACCAGAGCCAGAAGGTCAATAGAAGTAAGAAGACTGCCCATCTAATATCCATACCTGTCTACCTTTCAACTGGACAGGAATCTATATTCTTGCCTTTGTCACTTGACTAGGGATATTTCTACCAACATTTTCAGCCTCAAGTCCTTCCTCTTGCCATTTATTTGCTCTCCAGTATTTTTTCAGTCTCTGAATGCCTCATGAGACTTCTCCAGACTTCATCCAAGAGACTTGCCTCCTCCAGATTGCATCTAAGGACTCAATGCCCAAGTGAGAGCTGTTGCCTGCTGCCTTCTCCCAGAGGGGACCACATCTCAGCCTTTTACCCCTACTGTCAATGGCCCTTGCAAACAGGAAGTTGCCAGAGAGAATCTTCACCCTTTTTCTTAATTATTGAAAGGCTGAAATGTAAAGTCTCAACAGGGGCACCTCCCTCCCTATTGGCTAACTTTCCGCCCAGTAACTGTCAGACCTGGAAGCCATCACCTTCCCTTCCTGCTAGGTAACATGCTGAGCCACCTCTGGTCACATGCCTCCCATCTGACCTTAGAAGGGCCACGGACCCTGAGGTCACATCCAAATCCAGTGTGGCCACACCAGGGGACTCAGCACCATTAAATTATAAGACCAAGGGATCTTTGTGCCCTGGAACTGTCTACTCCCTTGGGCCTGGATGGTGGCATAGAGAGCTTGGGAGGACCTGGGGATGGGGTCGCAGGGGGTGGCTCCCCAAGGGGACAGAGAGCATGGCCAGCACATAGTAAGGGTACAAGCCCTGTTAGTATGGAGCATATTGGTATGGGTGAGACTCTGGGTCTTCTCATCATGACGTCTGATGGGCAAGGCCAACCCTATTTTAAATCTTGCCCTCTGATCTTCAGATCTCAGCCTCCTGAGTAGATTGGATTATAGACATGAGCCTCTGGCACTGAGCCTCTGATTCTTTTTGGTATATTAGGGTTTGAACTCAAAACCTTAGGCTTGCCAATCAGGTCTTCTACCATCAGAGCCAAGCCTTTCTCTCGTGGGCATTTCCAAGAGAGAGACTCAATATAAGATCAGGTGAGGCTGGATCACGGTCCTCCTGTGACAGGCGTGCACCACCACCTGGTCCTCTGTAGCTGGGATCCTAGACATGTAGCACCATGCTCAGTCATCAGTTTATATGGATTTCCCAAACTTTTAGTCCAAGGCAGCCGATTCTTGACCACAATTAAAGCTCTAGGTTGGGCCTGGAACCATCGGACCTGAGCCTCCTCACAGGACAGTTGTGAGGAAACAAGGGATCAATGCAGGGGGATTTCTGGGCCAGGACCAGGCATAGAGGGAGTGGTCATCAGATAAAGTTCTTGGCAATTCTGTGAGCATATGACAGGAAGATACCTGGAAAGGATTCAGATGGGGCCGGTTATTTATCGTGCCACAGGTATGGGATTATGAAACAAAACATGGCTCTCTTTCATCCTTACCCTATCCCCACGGGGAGGGGATCCTTCACTGTTCAGTTTGCAGCTGGGGAAAATGAGGCATGGAGAAGGTGGGTGAACTACTCATGACCCCCAGCTGACAGGAAACTCAGCCTGTGTTCTCAGCCATGCTCCCTAGGACAATGTGTGTTCTTCAGTCCACTATCTTGTGGTGGGAAATCAACATATTGTCAGTCGTGGGGCTTGAAATCTGGACCTTAGCTCTGTCCCCGAGCTCCTCAGATCAAGGCTAGCACTCTACCACTTGAGCCATAGCACCACTTCCGGTTTTCTGGTGGTTCTTTGGAGATAAGAGTCTCATAGACATTCCTGCCTTGGCTGGCTATGAACCATGATCCTCATAACTCAGCCTCCTGTGTAGTTACCCTTATAGGCCTGTGCCACTGGCACCCCGGCTTAAGTGTAATTCTCTCTCTCTCTCTCTCTCTCTCTCTCTCTTTCTCTCTCTCTCTCTCAGGAACTTGTTGAATGTGTGCTGGAGGAGGTGGCCCAGTATCCCCATGTGGCTGGGACCCAAGGTGGCCCTCTCATTCTGGAGGTAAGCTGTGAGTCTGGAGCTTTCTTGCTCAGCCTGTTGAACTTGCTCCCTGAGGTAAGCCCCTCTGTGCCCAGGCTAGACCATGATGGTTATTCATTGTCAGTCCATCTGGTGAGTCCTTTCTCACTACCCTCTGCTAACAAAAGAACGTGAATGAGGAGGTGTTACATTGTCCAACCACACAGCCTGTGATCCTCACCCCCACCTATCTGACCAGACCCTGATTATAAGAAAATGAATTCGCTCTTTCTACTTTGCTTTTTTGGGGTGTGTCATTTCGGGGAGGGTAGGTATGTGCAGAGGAAAGACCCCAGACCTAACACCTCTAACAAATGCCCTAACAAATGGGGGCATTTGTTCTTGTGACAGAGCCAAGTTATTGCTGTGGACAAGGTGGAAGCTGCCATTAGACTGACCCAGAACAATGCTCAAGGTAGGGAGGCTGTTGAAGTATCAAAACCACCCATGTTTGCTTCCCACTCACAGCAAGGGGGGTGCAGTGTGGGTGGCCCGGTTCTAGGGGATTGTAAATGGATGGTGGCAGTCAGGTGCCAGTAGCTCTAGCCCATCATCCTGGCTATTGGGGAGGTTGAGGTCGCATGGTTCTGACTCAGAGCCAGCCCAGGCAGGAGAGTCCGTGAGATTCTTATCTCCCATAAACCACTCCCCCCACCACAAAAAGTGCCAGATGTGTTCTGTGGCTAAAGTAGTAGAACCTCAACCTTGAGGAAAAGAAGGTCAGGGATGACACCGATGCCCTGAATCCAAGCCCTGGGACTTACAAAAGTAAAATAAATAAATAGTGGGCACCTGTTATCTTACTACCAAAAAGGATGGATTCATTCTTCTCTCTGGTACTTGTAGCCAAAGGTAAGGGGCTTCCCTTGATGTTTCTCTAAACTTCTCCTTCTCTCTATTAACTCTCTTGGCTTCAGTTGCAGGATAGAATTCAGATCATTCCACTTTATGTGACCTTACGTACACTCCTCTACCCGCCTTCTTTGGGGTGGTGATCCTGGATGTACTCACCACTTGGAGAATGAAGCACTGGAGAGATGGGGGTAGGTATCCCTGAAACTCATACTCTCGCACACACATACTCCCGTAAGCCAACTCAGAATAGCCTTTTCCAAAGACATTTTATCTCCTTGGATTAACTGACCTAGGAGAGGAACTTTATCCCCTGTAAATGACTATTTTAGCTAGGGCTTGTTAGTTGACACGAGATAAACAGAACCTCAAAGGAAAGGTTCTGATGCCTGTCACTTCTGGTTCAGTCTCACTCATGACATTCTGGCTAATCGGGAGGCAAAGTTCTAAGGATCAAAGATAGATTGAAGCCATCAATAAGCTGGAAATTCAGTGAGACTTTATTCTCCATAGAACCATCAAAACATTAGAGGTTGAGCTGTGGCTCAAGTGGTAAGACACCAGCCTTGAGCATGAAAACCCAGTGAGACAGCTCCCAGATCCTCAGTTCAAGCCCACACAAAGAAATGGTCCAATTTGTTTTCCCCAGATTGCCTGGGCCTCGTGTGCACTTTTATGGAGTGTGATATAGCACCGGTCCCTGGGTCCTTTTAGACAATTACAGATGCCCACAATACAAAGGTACACACTTTAGATTCCAGGGCCAGGGAACTGGGGGATGAGAGACTGGTATGGCCAGTACCTCAATGTTCTGGGGCATTAGCCTTGACCTGGCTATGTCCCCCTTGTGTAATTTTCTTCTTTGCCCAGTACTGGCCACACACCAGCCACTTGTGCTGTGAAAGTGGCTGGAGCAGAAGTGAGATCTAGGATGACCAAAATCTGTATCTATGGCCTGATTGCGGTGGGGTTGTCTTTAAAAAAAATCTTAGAGCTGGAACTCAGAGCTTGGCACTGTCCCTGAGATTCCTTTGCTCAAATCTAACACTTTAACACTGAACCATAGCTCATTTTTCATCTTTTTTAGTAGTTTAGTAGACAGAAGTGTCTCACATACTTTCCTGCCTGGGCTGGCTTTAAGTTGCCATCCTAAGATCTCAGCCTATTGAGTAGCTAGGATTGCTGGTATGAGCCACTGGCATCTGCTAAAGATGTGTGTGTGTGTGTGTGTGTGTGTGTGTGTGTGTGTGTGTGTGTGTGTGTGTACCGGGGCTTGAACTCAGAAACTAGGTGGTAACCTTTAGCTTGTTTGCACATGGTTGGTGCTGTACCACTTGAAATGCAGTAGCTCTGCTTCCCATCTTTTTGGTGATTCATTGAAGATAAGAGTCTGCCCAAGCTAGCTTTGAATCTTGATTGATCCTCAGGTCTCAACTTTGAGTAGCTAGGATTATAGGCATGAGCTACTGGCATCCAGCTGCAAGGATGTCTTTTCATACTCTCTTCTGTTCTAACAGCTGTCTACTTGCCCTGGCAAGTATCTGTGACCTCCACATAAGCTCCCACCAGGCCCTGATTTTGTGGAGAACATAAAGCTCAAACCTGATCCCATTTCTTTATTCTCAGGGAAGGAGGTTATATTTCTTCTGAAGCCTTGGGTTGGAGGGGTAGCTATAGATGGGTGCTCGGCTGGGAGAGAGGTAGTCTTTGATAGCCAAGAAGGAAAGTGTGACCAGATGCTAATAGTTCGTGCTCTCATATTCCTAGCTCCTCAGGAAGCTGAGATCTGAGGATTGCCACTCAGAGGCAGCCCAGCTAGAAAAGTCTGTGAGACTCTCTTCTGCAAATAACCACAAAAAGGCTGGAAGAAAAACTGTGGCTCAAGTGGTAGAGTACTAGACTGAATTGAAAAAGTGATGGACAGAGACCAGGCCCTGAGATCAAGTCCTAGTTCCAAGATGCGTAAGCGCACATGCACACACAAACACACATTCATGGTCAAGAAAATCCTGGGGTCCTATTTCTCACTTCAAGGATACCACCTAGATAATAAGAAGACCTCCTAGGACACACCCTAAATAACCAGAAGACCTCCCACTAGGCCTTATATTCTCATTTGCACCATCTCTGAGAAGCTAAGGGCTGAATCTTTCAAACATAGGTGTTAGGTGGACACTTAAGATATAGACTATAGCATTGCTTTATTTATTTATTTATATTGTGAAAAAGCCATATAAAGGAGTTACAATTAAATGGGCAAGATAATGAGTACATTCCTTATCAAGGATTGTTGCCTCTTCCTTTGTTTCCCCTTCCCTTCACTTCCCTCCTCACCACCACCACTCCTGCCAAAGTTGTAAAGTTTGTATTTCGCCATAATGACTTGTACATCTCACTGTTGCAATGGGCCCATCTGTATCCCTATTTAAACAATTTGTTTTTCCCTTTCCCCTCCACAAATTATACCGACATCCAATATAGTGAAATAAGGGGTTATACCGTGGGGGAGGGACATACAAAACAACAAAGAAATCATCTTATAAATATGTTAGAAACAATAGCATTAAAGAAAAAAGCATTTGAATACTTATCTTGGGGTTAATTTCACCTAACATCAACTTATCTGACCGTTTCTGCTTGTCTCACACGTATATTAGTTATTGCAAATAAGGGAAACCATGAGACCTAAGTTTCTTTGGGCCTGGCTTACTATACTTAATATAGTTTTTCCAAGTCTTTCCATTTTCTAAGAAATGGGACAATGTCATTCTTTCTGATGGAGGCATAAAATTTCATTGTGTATATATACCACATTTTCTTGATCCATTCATCTACTGAGGGGCATCTGGGTTGTTTCCATATCTTAAATAAAGTGGCAAAACCTCCCATATTCCTGGATTAGAAGGATCAGCATCATGAAAATGGCAATACTTCCCAAGGCTATCTACAAGTTCAGTGCAATACCTATCAATATTCCAACCTGGTTCTTCAAGGAAATAGAAGAAGCAATCAAAAAAATTTATATGGAACAATAAAAGAACAAAAATAGGAAAAATCATCCTTAACAGAATAAACAGTGCTAGAGGCATATCAGTACCAAATTCAAACTCGACTACAAAGCAATAATAATCAAAACAGTTTGTTACTGGCACAAGAACAAACCTCAGGACCAATGAAATAGAATTGAAATCCCAGAAATGAACCTACAGTCTATAGCCATCTAATCTTGGATAAGTTAGCTAAAAAAAATAGAATGGAAGAAAGACAGCCTTTTCAGTAAGTAGTACTAGCATTACTTCATGAACAATAATGTGCATATAAATTATTTGGGAATTTTGTTAAATGTAGCTTCAGGTTCAATGGGTCTGGGGCTTATGAGAATTTTTGAACTTCTAATAGGTCCTATGTTAACACATGCTTAAGTTTGGGGATCAATTTTTTGAGTAAGACTGCTCTTTGTAGCACATATGATTCCACAAGCTGCAAGTTTTCAGCTAGTATCAACACTGGAGTAATGAGAACAAGCAAAAGAATATATCTCTATATATATAGCTACTAGGCCCCTAAAAGCCACAGAAAATAGGCAAAGAGATAAATTAAACACTAGCACAGGTTTATTTGGAAGAAAAGTCTACAGGAAGGATCTTAGATGTTGTAAAGAAAATTATCAGAAAATTCAGAGAAACTACATTTGAGAGGTAGAATCTTGGAGTTTTTGTTACAATGCACTGTCTACAGACTGCTAACTGTATAATGAAGGCCTTCAATCCACAAATACACTTAACATGGCTGGGAAACAGGATAGAGAGTAAAGAACAAAAACAAATCAGCTCTCTGATGGAGAGCTGAATTGGGATACCATGATGACTAGAGACAAGCCAAGAGACCAGAGACAAGACAGAAACATGGAGATACACATGGCATGGGGTCCCCCACCAGGGAGATGGGTCACAGCACACCCCAGTTCCAGACACTGAACTGAAGGGTTCAATAACCTATCAGCCAAGGGCCCACCCCTGTCTCTAAGGATCCAGGTATGCCTATCACCTGAGGGGGAGGAGGGCATCACTCTCTCCCACCATGAATATGCCAAACCTTAAATGGACAGCAGAACTTTTCCATCTAGGGAAGATAGGCCTTAACCTTCCATATATAGTATGCTTAGAGGCTACTCAGAGGCTGGTGATTCAAGCCATTTAGGGGGTTAATCAATGCACTGTGATGACCCTCCCCTTCAAAAGGAATGTAAAATATGAAATTATCAACGGAACTAAATTATTGATTTTTAAGAATTAGGGCCAAACTTTGCAAGGCAGGTTTGAATGGGAACAAGTAGCTCTGAGGAAAGGACAAGGCCTTTTTACTCCTTCTGCCCCTTGTAGTATAACTGGCCTGTTTGCCCCTGGCTGCCCCTTCTACTGTAAACACCTGGCCCTGAAACCAGGAACTGTCCATTGCTTTAGTTCAAAAAATTGCTAGCGGGGTATTTATGGTTATAATTGTTTCAGGAATGTTTGTGATTTATGTGCTTGCAAAATAACTGCTAAGTTCTGCTTCTGTACCACAGCTTGCTTGTATCTGCTCTAAAAGAATGCATTTTTTGCCTTTATAAACACTGAACTAATTCAGTTCGAGGCTGCTCATTCCAGAGATGAGTTAGCCCTGGTCAGTGGGTCAATTGAATAAACTACACCTGTTTAGATACTGGTTAGCATCTGTGATTTGTCCAGGGGGTCAGTCCAGTTCATCAGGAGGTCCCAGAAAAATCCTATTCTCGCTCAGACAGGAGGACCCCTGTCATGACCTGACTCCTGTGTCAAGGGATAGTCCACATGGATGCAACCAGGGAAAGACCTCTGAGAGACGTTCCTCAGACCCAGGTGCCCTTGCTCTGTGGAGCCCCTGAAATAGACTCAAGTTTGTTCTACAGATATGTTACTGCCTGTCATCGTGGTGTAAAAAAAAGAATGAGTTAAGTTTTAAACTCCCCAAGAAAAGTCAGCAAGTTTTGGTGTTAGTAAAACTTGAAATTTAACTAACATTCCTCTTTAAAATAATGCAATAATCCTTTACACTTGTAATAAGTCAGATAACTTGATTACAATGTGAACAGCATAATGCATTAAAACACCAGATCTTTGGTTTTCTGTAATATCTGAGTTACTATTCACTGGCAAAAATTTCTTCCTATTGTCTGGCCTCAGTCCTTCCTCTGACTCCCCTTTTAACTGGGAAAAGAGTAGCCATAGGTACAAAAATGTGAAATCAGAAAACAAAACAAAATTATTGATAAAAGGAAAAAAAACCTCTTGGTAAAGAAATACCACAGACAAAGGCTGACCAGTATTCAGCTTTTGTCTCTTACCCATTCTTGCTAAAAAGCAAAAGAACATCGCTCCCTCACTCAAGTTTACCAAGCCGGCAGCTTTGCAGAAGGCTACTGACAGCTTTGAGGCTTCTCATCAGCTGCACTAAGTTGCTGTGTTAGTCAGGAGTTTATAATAAAAATAATTTCTGTAATAGTGTCAATAGCTTTGATAGTATTGATCATGTTGACCAAGTCAAGATTATGTTTTGCCTATGCTCCTGTGAGTCAAGGCTATGCTTTTGCTATGTTTTGCTTCTGTAAACTTGCTTGCTTGCCTCAGTAACAGTGCCTTAAGCCCACGAATTGAAGACCACCGCCTAGTGTTCCCACTACTAGTGGCCTATTGCAAATTATTACATATGATATTTACCATAATGAACAAATTAATTCAAAGGTCATATAACTGTAAGCAAAGAAAAATATGCCAAACCTGCCTTGCATGTTTCGTCTATGTAACTTTATGTAACCTACCCCTATAAAAAGGCACCCGACCCTTATCTCAAGGTTGTTCTCCTACTTTTCCGGTTGTTGGAAGTGGTCCTATGTGGTAGTAATAAAGTTCTTAGCTCCTTTAACTGGGTGTGTGGAGTCTTTTTTGGATCTGAGATATAATAGATGGAGATCCAGGATCCCAGGCCTTGAGCTCAGGGAATTTGGATTGGCATCCAGAAGGGCCCTTCCCTAGGGGATGGCCATAGAGAGAAGTTCCTAGCAGGAACTTAGGCCTCAAAAACCTCTAGCAGCAAGTTGAAAAGCCTGGCCAGTTGTAGTGGAAGAGGCAAAAGGGAGGCAGCACACGGCAGATCTCCCAGTCCTGGAGGAGATTAGGACTCCTCTCACCTCCTATGGAGGCAGATTCTGGTTCTTAACCTCAGTTGAGTTGTCTTAATTGTCTGACTGTTGGAGGTGCCTTCTGGTGCTGTTTGCTTATATCTGTCTGACCATTTGGTTTGTTTGTTTGGTCAACTGTCTGTGTCTGTTTTGCTTGTCATTTCTGTCTAAATGTCTGAGAACCACAAGCATGGGAGAAATGTCAGGATGAGGTGGAAAATTTCCTGTCAAACCTATGTCTCCAACTCCAGTCCCAGATGTTGGAGAAATCTCGTGATGAGGTGGAAGATCTCCTCTCAAACTTAGTGCTGACAAAATTCCAAGGGGAAGGCTTATTTGGCTCAAGCAGGAAAAGTAGGAAACAACTTCTGTTTAAGTTTATTCTGAAATCACCTGATTGTTTTCTTTTTACAGAAATGCATCAAACTTCTGTTTCCATACATTTTGGAAATGCTTTTAGATCACTTTTCTTATTTTCAGGGAAAAGCCAGGGCATTACTGTATCCCAAGATCACTTCTGCACTCTCTCCTAAGTAGATTGGCCATCCCTTAAGGGAACTGACTGCAGGAGAGATACTTTAAGTTAACCCTTCTCTTCTAGGTTCAGAGAGTAATTTTGGGACTCCTGGTCACCAAAATCAGCTCCCCTTAACACCCACACTCACAATTCTCTGAAAAAAACATAGTCCATATTCTGTGGGGGTTTTTTGTTGTCCATTTGGACATCTCTCGGGAAATAAAAGTTCCAGCTTTGCCTGGGGTCTGGTCACAGACGTGCTACATTTTGTCCCTCTGTTGGAACAGTCAAGAGTTGGGACATGCAAGTTTGCAGCACTTGTGTGGTCCCCTACAAGTTTTAGACTGCATCACCCTGCAGAGAAGATGAGGGCATAGACAGCTGTGAGCCTCATTTGGACATTTGGCTGGTCTTAACAGTAAAAATAAGATTGTAACGTGCTCTTGTCTAAAAAAAATTGGAGAAAAGACAGAGTCAGACCAGTTTCAGTTGACCATCACCCAGCCTTCCACCAACTGAAGTTATTCACAAGGCCAATTGGTAAAATGCCTTGCTCAACACCCAACCCCTGAGAAAATGAAGTTCAGCAATGGTACTTTGTTAACTAAGATTTAAGTTAAGATATTTTTATCTAAAAATTCTGGAAACTGTAAGACTGATTTTCATTTTTGTGTGCTTTATGGTGTGTGTGAGTATGTGAACGTGTTCAAGATGCAAATCGTCCACATGCTGTAAAAAATTTTTTGGATGAGGTTAAACTCTAAGGAAGGTCATCAGATTTGGATGCCAAATGTCTTAAATGGTTATTGTATTGTTTTAAAGAGGAACTTTAGTTAAAAGACTTTCTATGAATTCTTAAATTTGAAAATCAAAAAAATCTGTATTTTTAAATTTGGTATTTTTATAATGCAAAGGCTGTTTACACTGTAATCTAATTATCTGGCATAACAAAAAGGCATTGACTACTTGGGATTTAGTCCCCTCTGCTAAAATTTGGGAATAAATATTAGAAATTTAAATATAAAGGTTTAACACTGTCAAAGACTTTACCTGTTCTGTCTAAAACTGTATTTCATTCAAGAACCAAGAGAAATGAAAAGGTCTCTGTTGCGATCTAAGTTTTTCCCTATCTTTAGAAGTGAGGGGTGAACAAGCAGAAGTGCAGCTCATCCGGTCATGCATGGTGGGACAGACCCTGGAGGGATTCCACATATGGTGGAAGAGGTAAAGCTGGCAGAAAGGCAGTTCATCTAACCCTAGAGAGTTGGATTGGGTGCATGACCATTCCTTAGGAGGGTCTGAGTGGCCTATCTTTGTCATGTCCCTTTTCCTTGCAGATAGACACTGGAAACATGATGGTAAAATGAGTGATGTGATTATGTGATTGGTATTGCTAAAACTGCCCCTAGGATGTATTATAATTGGAAAATGCTTACAAAGAGGGTTAAAAGTTTATCTGAATAAAGTGATTTGCTTTCAGTGATATTCTGCAATTGGATATAAAACAAGCAGCCAAGAGGCAGTCAGTGGTACCTAGCCTCAAGATTTCAAGGGATTTTTTCAAAATGCAATAAAACTAATGTATAAAATGTTAAAGCATAGATGAATAAATGGCTTAAAAAACTAGGAATGGATTGGCTGGAAAGGTGGCTTAGTGGTAGAGTGCTTGCCTAGCATGCATGAAACCCTGAGTTTAATTTCTCCATACCACATATACAGAAAAAGCCAGAAGCAATGATGGGGCTCAAGTAGTAGAGCACTAGCCTAGACCGAAAGAAGCTCAAGGACCAGGACTAGCGAAAAACAAAAATAAAAATAGAAATGTGTTCCTGGACATAAATTTGAAAGTAAAATTGTTCTTAACATTTGCCTCTAAGTGCATAAAGGGAAAATTAGGATTACTAAAATAATTGCTTAATTGCAATTTCAGTTTGCTCTTATAGGTTTTTTGTAACAGTTCCCAGCAGACCCACAACAAGGAGTGAGGATTTTTAAAAGTTGGTCAGATATAACTTTTGGCCCATAATAAGATCCAGGTAAGACCATGTTTTAGAAAACTATTTCTAACGAGCACCTTTATTGCTTTTAATTGGAGTGAAGTGGCCTTTTGTAAGACTCATTGATCTACAAGCTGTAGTCTAAATCCAGCCAGGGTAGAGAAAGGTCCTGGTGAGACTGTCACCTCTAATCAGACTGCAGAGTTCTGGAAAAGCAAGCAGAGTTGCTTTGGGGTTCAAAGTGGTAGAGTGCTAGCCTTGAGCTGCAGAGCTGAGGAACAGTATTCAGGACCTAGGGCTTCTCCTATTCCTGTAAAGTTTTCAGGGTGTCTGTTTTGACTCTGTGGTCTTTTTTCCATTTGAAGTTAATTGTGGTGCAGGATGATATATAAGGATCTAGCTTTAGTTTTCTAAAGGTGATTAACCAATTTTGCCAGCACCATTTACTGGAGGCTGTCTTTCTTCCATTCTAATTTTTTCGCAGCCCATCTCTTCTAATCTAGAGATTCCTGTTTAGATAAAGTTCAAAGACAGCATTACATCACCTAGAGGAGACTACATCATCCTGACCACCTTAGTTAGGGGGAAAGTGGACTGGACTCTTGCCTGACTCCATTACCATAACTGCTTTCCAGTAAAAAACTGCTTTGGATCTGCCAAAAGTAAGACGTTGGTTGTGGGACATTCTTTCTGCGGGAAATGAATTTGAACCTTCTTTCCCAGGTTAGGCAGGGTAAGGTTTACTAAGTTCAAGCCCCCTGTCTATATGGATGCCATCCATATGGAGCCAACTTTAACTGTTGGAGAGTCCTTAAATTACAAAGGAAACAGGCCAGGCAAAAGTTTGGATCTCTTACAGAAAAATCACTGATTTGGTTTCATGTATACAAGAATAAAAAGGGAATGAATGAAGTAAAGGGGCAAGTCTGGCAGGAGCCATATTGGCCACATGGACTGGCATCTTGTCTTCATCATGGGGGAAGGAAAGGCCTCTACCCTTCATCTGCTTCCAAGGTAGTGGGTATGCCCTGGAGGCAGAGACGGGCACTTGGCTGAAATGTTCACAGACAGACATGTTCACAGAGACACATGTGGCATGGTGTAATGGCAGCTGGTGTGGTCTGGCCCGGCCCTAAATAGTGTCTAAGCAGGGGACAGTTCCACAAGTTACTGAATCTGTCAGTCCAGTGCCTGGGACTGGTAATTTCTCCTGACTCCTGACTCATCTCCAGTCATCATGGCTTCCCAATTCATCTTTCCAGTGGAGCTGAATTGGCTTATTTGTTGGTTGGTATTTTTTTTTGTTTTTTTTTTCTATTGTGAAAATATTGTACAGAAGGGTTACAATTACATGGGCAAGATAATGAGTACATTTCTTATCAAGCATTTTACCTCCTTCTTTGTTTCCCCTTCCCATCCTCCCCCTGCCCCCTACCCAGTCCTCCTCAGCCCCCAACATTTTGTTCTTTGTTTCCTCTCTGACCTGTTTCCTAACTGTGTTTTGTGTATTTGGGGGCGAAAGCCTTTTGTAACAATGGGTGGCCTGCAGCCTGCTAACTGTGTAATAAAGACTCCATTGTTCCATACCTAAATGTGGGTTATAGAGTGACTCACCATACAATATGGCTAATGAAGATCATCCAGTCTGTAGGCTTTCTATTCATCTTGCTAGGTATGTCCTTTCCCGTGCAGAAGCTCTACAGTTTAATAGTCTAATTTATCCAATCTTTGATTCGTTGTGATTCTGGAACGGTATTAAGGAAGTTTAAACCTGTGGCAAGGAACCCTTGTGTTTGTCGTATTCTTCCCTGTAATATTTTCTGGGTATCTGCTTTTACCTTGAGGCTTTGATCCATTTGGAATTGATTCTGCTTTCAGGGCTGCATACAAAGATGTAATTTCAGTTTAGAAAGACAAGTTTTTAACAACAATGCAGATTTTGAGGCTGGGAGTGGTAGAGTGCTCGCCTTGCATGCATTCGATTCCTCAGCACCACATAAGCAGACAAAGCTGAATGTGGCACTGTGGCTCAAGTGGTAGAGCACTACTAGCCTTGAGCTGAAGAGCTGAGGGACAGCACCCAGGTCCAGAGTTCAGGCCCCATGACTGAAAAATGAAACAAAACAAAACACAGATTTCCTTTTCTAAAATCAACTGTTGGTTCAATTCTTGGTTTACATATTTTTTTCCGTAAAGTACAAGTTCTGAATGATCATAGTTTCTTTAGTTCTTGTGCTTTATCTCCTTTGGCATTTCCTTAATTTGATGGAAACTTGGTAACCATACGTACAAACTATCTTCACATTTTATTTCTTTTCTCCTCCTCCTCCTCCTCCTCCTCCTCCTCCTCCTCCTCCTCCTCCTCCTCCTTCTTCTTCTTCTTCTTTGTTGGTCATGAGGCCTCAACTCTGGGCCTGGGCACTGGCCATCAGCACTTCAGCTCAAAGCGAGAGCTCTACCACTGGAGCAACAGCCCCAGTTCCAGCCTTTTCTGCTTATGTGGGTGCTGACGAATCAAACCTAGGGCCTCATGAATTTGAGGCAAGCACTCTACTACTGAGCCACCTTCCAACCCTACAGTTTTATTTCTTAAAACTAGGCCCAAATCTCAACATCCTAAAGCAACTGTGATTTGAACACACAGATGGACCATCTCTTCTTCTAAGACAGGCCACATATCAGAATTGAGCTTATTAGGAAATGAAATCTCAGACTGAGAAGGTAAGACAAAGATAAGAAATCTTTGTAGATAGCCTTTGGCACTATTGCTATCTACAAATTCAATGTGATACCTACCAATACGCAAACTTCATTTTTTAATGAAATAGAAGAAGAAATCCAAGAATTCATATGGAACAATAAAAGACCCTTATAGCAAAAATAATCCTTAGTAGAAAGTAAGGAGGAATATTAATACCAAATTTCAAACTCTACTACAAATCTATAGTAATCAAAACAGCTGGGGACTGGCAAAAGAACTGACCCGAGGAAAAATGGAATAGAAGTGAAAACCTAGAAATGAGTCCCCACACCTACAGTCACTTCATCTTTGATAAGGGAGCTAAAAAAATAGAATGGAAGAAAGACAACCTCTTCAGTAAATAGTACTAGCAAAACTGGTTAAACACCTGTATAAAACTAATGCTAGATCCTTATATATCATACTGCACCAGAATCAACTCCAAATGGATCAAAGACCTTAAAGATATTACAGGAAAAAATAGGAGAAACTCTATACTCCACAGGCTGAAATTTTCTTAATAAGGATCCAGAAACACAATAAATCAAAGAAAGCTTGGACAAACGGGATTCAATGAAAATTCAGAGCTTCTGCATTGCAAAGGACATAGCAAGCAATATCAATAGAAAATGCATGAATTGGGAGAAAATCTTCACTAGCCATATAATGGACAAGGGCTTCATATCTAAAATAAACTTAGAACTCAAAAAATTAAATCCTTTAGTTTTGTACAAGTGATTAACCAATTTTTCCATCACCATTTACTGAAGAGGCTGTCTTTCTTCCATTCTAATTTTTAGCTCCCTTATCAAAGTTTAGATGGCCATAGGTTCATTTCTGGGTTTTCAATTCTATTCCATTGGTCCTGAGGTCTGTACTTGTGCCAGTACCAAGATTATTTGATTACTATGGCTTTGTAGTAGAGTTTGAAATTTGGTATTGATATTCCTCCAGCGCTTTTCTATTAAGGATCGTTCTTGCTATTCGGGGTCTTTTATTGCTCCATATGAATTTTTGGCTTGCCTCTTCTATTTCCTTGAAGAATGAGGTTGGAATATTGACAGATGTCTTATTGAATTTGTAGATAGCCTTGGGAAGTATTGCCATTTTCACGATGTTGATCCTCCCAGTCCAGGAGCATGGGAGGTTTTTCCACTTTGAAAGTTCTGTTTTGATTTCCTGTTCCAGGTTTTTACTGTGAGAAAAGCAGAAACAGTCAGATAAGTTGATTTTAAGTGAAATGAGCCCCAAGATAAGGACTCAAATGGTTTATCTTTCTTGCTATGTTTCTAACATATTTATAAGAGGATTTTTTTGTTTCTTTCTATGTCCCTCCCCCACGGTATAACCCCTGTTTTCACTGTATTTGATGTTGGTATAATTTGGGGAGGGGAAGGGAAAAAATTGTTTAAATGGGGATACAGGAGGACCCATTGCAACAATGAAAATGTACAAGATGCTACAGTGACAAACACACTTTACAAAATTGGGGAGGATTGGTGTTGGGGTTGGCGGGGCTGGAGGGAGGAGGTATTGTGGTTTGGGATGGTAAAGGGAAACAAAGGAGGAGGCAACAATGCTTGATAAGAAATGTACTCATTACATTGCTCATGTAATTGTAACCCATCTGTACGATATTTTCATGATACAAAAGTTATTAATAAAAAAATTGAATCGTCCAACAATAAATCCTCAAAGAAACAACCTCCTGGTTATCAAGAAGGCTAAAGAATTAAAGAGACTTCTCTGAACAAAAAATACGAATGGCCAAAAGACACTTGAAGAAATGCTCAATTTCTCTAGCCATAAAAGAAATGCAAATCAATACAACATTGAGATTGCACCTCACCCCAGTTAGAATGGCTGTAATCAAGAAAACTAATAACAACAGATGCTGAAGGGGATGTGGCCCAAATGGAACCTTACTACATTGTTGGTAGGAATGTAAACTTGTTCAACCACTTTTGAAACAAAAGACTCCACATAGAACTCTCTGATAACCTAGCAATCCTACTTTTGGGCATCTACCCAAATGATCACAAACAAGACCATACTAATGCTACCAGCACAACTATGTTTATCGAAGCATTATTTACCATAGCTAAGGTAAAGAACCAGATGCTCCTAAGTAGATGAATGGATAAAGAAAATATTATCTATATCTATATCTATATCTATATCTATATCTATCTATCTATCTATCTATCTATCTATCTATCTATCTATCTATCTATCTATCTATCTATCTATCTATACCTACAATGGAATTCTATGCCTCCATCAGAAAGAATGACATAGGCCCATTTGTTGTGAAATGGTAAGACTTGGAAAAAAAATTAAGTGAATTAAACCAGGCCCAAAGAAACATGTCCCATTGTTTCCCTTATTTGCCATAACTAGTATAAGTTTTGGACAAGCAGAAAAGATCAAAAGCTATGTATATATGATCATATAAGATGATGTTTAGTGAAATGAACCCCGAGATAGTGACACAACTTGTTTTTCCTTTCTTGCTATTGTTTTTAATATATCTAAAATGTACTATGTGATTTTTATTGTTTCTCTACTGTGTCTTTCCTCCATGGTATAATCCCTGCTTTCACTGTATTTGACATGGGTGCCTGAATCTTGTGTATACATTTTTCTAATTTGGGGAATGGAAGGGAAATAACAAAATGGTGAAACAAGGATACAGATTGACCTATTTTAACAATAACATGTACAAGACACCATGTTGAAAATGAACTTTACAATTTGGGGGGTGATGGGGGATTTGGGGAGGTGGGGAGTGAAGGGATGGTATGGGCAAAACAAAGGCAGAGGTAACAATGCTCTATAGGAAATGTATACATTACCTTACTCTTGTAACTGTAACCCCTCTGTATACTATTTTTAACAATAAAAATATAAAAAATGCCTGAGTAACATTAATTTCATTATGTTACCCAACCTATATACATACGTGCAAATAATTTGGAGAAGGATAAGACCCAGTTGATACAGAATAGGGGTAAAGTAACACTTTGTCGTCCTTCCTCTGAATTTCACTAAATTCAGTGCCTTTCAATAAATTCAGAGCTATGACAAAAATTCCTGTATTTTAAGGAGGGATCCCAGAAACCATGAGTGAGCAAGTAGGAAGAAATGAAACTAGAAAAGTGGAAAGCCTACACAAGAGTACATTTCCAAAATGATCATCACTGGGAACACATGGGAACTGGTTCTACTGGGAATTTCTAAGGATCCACAGAAAATGTAACTTAAAAATATCCGATTGTCAAAATATAAAGCTAAAGATGTCAGATCATTTTCCACAGTGCCCAATTCAGTGTTTCTGCATCACCAGCTATGTTGACTTGTCAGCATTTTGTCAGTGCTTATATTTCAGAAAGGGATATTGGAAAGCAATGGAAGAAGGAGCGTGGGCCAAGAACTGAGAATCTCCTGGGTACAGATTCTGAACTTTGGAGGTTGCTATTTTCAGTGCCCCCACCCCCGATGATACTTAGCCATTCACATAAAGTCACAACAGGTTTGAAAATGGTTCAGAACAAGCATCTGCATAGGAGTTCATAAAGAGCTCCATTGACATGACCAAAATAGACCCCTGTCCTCAATGCCTGGCCAAATTCTCAGACTAAAAGATGCTTCCTTTGTTAAATATTGTAGCATATCCTGCCATTACAGATAGCAGAGCTCTGGAGCTTGGGCGAATGGAGGAGACACAGGAGCAGGCAGTGGAGCATTGCAGAGAGCCAGGGTGAGGGGGCGGAATTAGGGGCAGTGCCCAGCCCACCAGGGCCCCTAGAAGTACCACGGGAACCGGTGGCAGTGTGTGCATGTGGCCTGTGGGCAGATGTGGTGCAGGAGTAGCATGGAGCAGTAGCCCATTTGGGCATGTGGCATCATGGACATGAATGTGTTCACCAAGAACCTGGACCAGGGGATTGAACAGCTGAATGAGTGCAAGCAGCTAACCGAGTCCCAGGTCAAGAGTCCCTGTGAGAAGACTAAAGAAATCCTTACAAAAGAATCCCATTTATAAGAGGTTCCATGTACAGTCATTTCTGTGGAGATGTGCATGAGCAATTTCAGTCTCATGGAACTGTTTAGAGTTGGTGGAAAAATCACCAGATACAAATTACTTGTTTATGTTGACAAAGGGTATTATTTACTTGAAACAGTCACACTGCTTGTAGTTCTGAAGGTACATTACCATGAATGGTTCACCATTCTTTGAGGAAATCATAAGAGCACACAACTGTATGATTTCTATGATGAGTGTTTAGGGAAATATGGAAATGCAAATGTTTGGAAATACTTTACAGATCTTTTTGGCTCTTCATCTCACTGCCTTGGTGGATGGGCATTCCTTATGTCTACATGGTGTTCTCTCACCATTCATAGAAACACTGGATCACATCAGAGCACTTGATCTCCAGGAAGTTCCCCTTCAGGGTCTGTGATGTGCTGTGGTCAGATCCAGATGATGGTAGTGGTTGGGGTATATTTCCCTGAGGAGCTGGTTTCACCTTTGGGCAGGATATTTCTGAGACATTTAATCATGCCAATAAATGGTCTGACATTGGTGTGGCATAAGTTGGTGATGGAGAGATAAAACTGGTGCCATGACCAGAATGTAGTAACAAATTTCAGTGCTACTAACTATTGTTATCTTTGTGGTAACCAATTTGCAATCATGAAACTTAATGGCACTCTAAAATATTCTTTCTTCAAATTTGACCCAGCACTTTCTAGAGGTGAGCTACATATGATATGTCATACCCCAGATTACTTCCATGGTATCTCAAGTTTCAGAGTGCACATCTATGTTTAGAGACATGCTCCCAGCAACAGAACCAGATCCCACAGCTGAATCCATAGTCTGAACATCCTCTTCCTCATTTTCTCAAGCAAGGATTTTTTGGAGATATTTCATGTTTGATTTTTCTTGTTCTTTAAGGTGAACTATTGGATGTTAAGTAAGATGCTCAACTTTCTCAGATCTTTCTTTTTTTCCAACAAGGTCTTGGATTTGGTAATATAGTCAGGAATTTGAACAAGCCTAAAGCAAATTTTCTTACTCTTTTCTGATAAACTATTTGCTTTCTTCTTTTGACCACCTCAATCCATGTTGTTAAGTTGATCATCAACACACTCACGGCTCCAGTTGGGTAAATCCTGATTGTTCATACTTTCTTCAAAAGGAATTCCTTCTGTGGTCATGCTGGCTTTCACAAATAACTTTCCTCAGAAGCTAGCTTTTTCCACTCAGGAACACCGCCTTTCTGGTAAACGCTTCAAATCTGTTGTGTGCTGTAAAGGAGACCCATGCAGTGATGGGGAGGACCCAAAACCAGCAGAAGCTCTTCTTCAGAGAGTGCAGCAGAGTAGCCCACAACTTATCTGCTGACACTTGGAGTTCAAAAGCCATCTTTCCTACCTTAGCAGCTTGGTGTCAACCAGTGCAGCCAATGCCATTTTGGGAACTCATCCTGGTGGGGTCGTACATAATTTTTTTTGTGTGTGAAAATATAGTACAGACGGATTACTATTTCATGGGGAAGATAATGAATACAGTTCTTATCAAGCATTGTAGCCTCCTACTTTGTTTTCCCTTCCCATCTTTTCCATACTACCCCCACCTCTCCACTCAATTCTCCTCCCCCGCACCAAAGTTGTAAAGTTCTTTTTCGACATAACGACATGTATATCTCATCGTTGCAACGGATCCACCTGTATCCCTATTTAAACGAATTGTTTTTTCCCTTCCCCTCCACAAATTATACCGACATCAAATACAGTGAAAACAGGGGTTATACCATGGGGTGGGACATTAAAGCAACAAAGAAATTATCTTATAAATATGTTAGAAACAATCACATGAAAGAAAAAAACATTTGAATATATACGTTAGGGTTCATTTCCCTATCATCAACTTATCTGATCTTTTCTGCTTGACTCAGACATAATATAGTTCTTGCAAATAAGGGAAATCATGGGACCTAAGATTCTTTGGGCCTGGCTTACTTCACTTAATATATTTTTTTCCAAATTTTTCCATTTCCTAACAAATGGGGCAATATCAATCATTCTGATGGAGGCATAGAATTCCATTGTGTATATATACCACATTTTCTTGATCCATTCATCAACTCAACTGAGGGGTATCTGGGTTGGTTCCATATCTTAGTTATGATAAATAATGCTGCAATAAACATAGTCGTGCTGGTAGCTTTAGTGTGGTCTTCTTTGTAAACATTTGGGTAAATGCCTGAAAGTGGGATTGCTGGGTCATAGGGGATGTCTATGTGGAGTCTCTTGAGGAACCTCCATATTGCTTTCCACAGTGGTTGAACAAGTTTACACTCCCAACAACAATGAATTAAGGTTCCCTTCTGTTCACATCCTCTCCAGCATCTGCTGTTATTAGAGTTCTTGATTTTAGCCATTCTAACTGGGGTGAGGTGGTATCTCAATGTTGATTTTTTTTTAATTTTATTTATTTTTTATTGTGAAAATACTGTACAGAGTGGTTACAATTACAAGGGCAAGATAATGAGTACATTTCTTATCAAGCATTGTAGCCTCCTCCTTTGTTTCCCCTTCCAATCCCTACCCATCCTTCCCCCGCCCCCCCACCAAAGTTGTAAAGTTCGTTTTCGACAGAACAACTTGTACTACTCATTGTTGAAACTAGTCCACCTGTATCCTTATTTAAACGACTTGTTTTTCCCCTTCCCCTCCACAAATTTTACCGACATCAATTGCATTCAAAGCAGGAATCACACTTTTGGGCATTACCCAAATGTTCACATACAAGACCACAATAAAGCTACCAGCACAACTATGATTATTGCAGCATTATTTACTATAGCAAAGATATGGAACCAACCCAGATGCCCCTCAGTAGATGAATGGATCAAGAAAATGTAGTATATATAGTATATATACACAATGGAATTCTATGCCTCCATCAGAAAGAATGCCATTGCCCCATTTGTTAGGAAATGGAAAGACTTGGAAAAAAATTATATTAAGTGAAGTAAGCCAAGCCCAAAGAAACATAGGTCCCATGGTTTCCCTTATATGCAATATATAGTATATGTCTGAGTCAAGCAGAAAAGGTCAGATAAGGTGATGTTAGGGAAATGAACCCAAAGATATGTATTCAAATGTTTTTTTTTTTCTTTCATGCATTTGTTTCTAACGCATTTATAAGATTATTTCTTTTTTTGCTTTGTATGTCCCTCCCCCAGAGTATAACCCCTGTCTCAATATTCTTTTGACTTGCATTTCTTTTATGGATAGGGAGGTTGAACATTTCTTCATGTGTCTATTGGCCATCCTTCTTTCCTCTTCAGAGAAGTTTCTCTTTAAGTCTTTAGCCCAGTTATTTATTGGACAGTTGTTTCTTTGAAGATGTGTTGTTGGGGGATTTAATTTTTTGAGTTGCATGTATAATTTAGATGTGAGATCCTTGTCCATTGTATGGCTAGTGAAGAACTTCTCCCAATCCGTGGGCTTTCTATTGATCTTGCAAGCTATGTCGTTTGCCATGCAGAAACTCTGCAATTTCATGCCATCCCATTTGTCCAACCTTTCTTTGATTTGTTGTATTTCTGGGCCTCTATCAAGAAAATTTCAGCCTGTGCCAAGGAGACCTAGAGTTTTTCCTATTCCATCATGTAATGTTTTCAGAGTGTGTGCTTTGACTCTGAGGTCTTGATCCATTTGGAGTTGATTCTGGTGCAGAATGATATATAAGAATCTAAAGGAACCTTACTTCATTGTTGGTGGGAATGTAAACTTGTTCAACCACTTTGGAAAGCAGTATGGAGGTTCCTCAAAAGACTCCACATAGAGCTCCCCAATGACCCAGCAATCCCACTTTTGGGCATTTACCCAAATGATCACAAACAAGGCCACACTAAAGCTACCAGCACAACTATGTTTATTGCAGCATTATTTACCATAGCTAAGACATGGAACCAACCCAGATGCCCCTCAGTAGATGAATGGATCAAGAAGATGTGGTATATATACACAGTGGAATTCTATGCCTCCATCAGAAAGAATGACATTTCCCCATTTGTTAGGAAATGGAAAGGCTTGGAAAAAATTATATTAAGTGAAGTAAGCCAGGCCCAAAGAAACATAGGTCCCATGGTTTCCCTTATTTGCAATATCTAGTATAGGTATGAGTCAAGCGGAAAAAGTCAGATAATGTGATGTTAGGAAAACGAAACCTCAAATATGTATTTTAATGTTTTTGTTTCTTTCATGCATGTGTTTCTAACGCATTTATAAGATTATTTCTTTGTTGCTTTGTATGTCCCTCCTCCACAGTGTAACCCCCTCTTTCACTATATTTGATGTCAGTATAACATGTGGAGGAGATGGGGACAAACAAGTCGTTTAAGGATTCAGGTGGACCTGTTGCAACAATGAGAAGTACAAAATGTCATGTCAAAACCAGCTTTACAATGTCGGTGGGGGGGGTTGGGGGGGTATGATTGGGTGGGAGGGAGGGGGGAGGCTGGGAAGGGAGGTGAAGGGTAAACAAAGGAGGAGGCTGCAATGCTTGGTAAGAAATGTATGCATTAGCCTGCCCATGTAATAGTAACCCCTCTGTACAGTATGTTCTCAAATAAAATTAAATTAAATTAAAAAAAAAAAAAAGAAACAAAGGACTTCCACTCATCTGGTTGAATCACTACTAAATAACCCCATGCTGCTGATCACAGATATGGTATACATGTGCACACCGGAGGAAAACCAGGAGGATGACACAGAACTAGAGGGAATCAGGGAAAAACATACAACAGTGTCACCCATCAGCTGCACTGGACATTGATCAAAACGAACTAAGCAACTCAATGGCAGTGATGGGAGGGAGGGAACAAGTGGGAAAGAGGGAACAGCCGATGCTATGCAAAACAAAAGAAATGTACATATCACCCAATGTGGAAGAAATAACTATTGCAAAGCTCATAGAACTCATAAATGGTATAGACCGTGATAGACAATTTGCTCCATGAAAGTTAGAATGTGTTTGTGACTCTAACTAAGCATCACTATCCCACAATACTGTGAAATTTGGGAAATTATGTAACCACTTAATCACAATAAAGAATTTGAAAAAAAAAAAAAAAGAATCTAGCTTAATTTTCTAAAAGTAATTAAACAAATTTGCCATCACCATTTACTGAAGAGGCTGTCTTTCTTCCATTCTATTTTTTTAGCTCCCTTATTGAAAATTAGATGGCTATAGGTCTATGTAGGTTCACTTCTGGGTTTTCAATTCTATTCCATTGGTCTTGAAGTCTGTTCTTGTTCCAGTACCAAGCTGTTTTAATTAATATGGCTTTGTAGTAGAGTTTGAAATTAGGTATTGATATTCCTCAAACACTGTTCTTTCTGATGAGGATCGTATTAGCTATTCAGGGTCTTTTATTGTTCCATATGAATTTTGGATTGCCTCTTCTATTTCCTTGAAGATTGAGGTTGGGATATTGATAAGTATCACATTGAATTTGTAAATAACCTTTGGAAGTATTGTAATTTTATTGATGTTGATCTTTCCAATTCAGGAGCATGGGGGTTTTTGCCACTTTCTAAGTTCTGTTTTGATTTCCTTTCTCAAGTTTTTAAAGTTTTCATCATAGATGTCCTTCACTTCTTTGGTTAAGCTATTTCCTAGGTATTTTATTTTTTGTGGGCCTATTACGAATGGATTTGTTTTCCTAATTTTATCCACACTTTTCTCATTGTTGGCATACAGAAAAGCCATTGATTTTTGAGGGTTATATACCCTGCTAATTTGCTAAAATTTTGAATCAGTTTGAATAATTTGGGAGTGGAGTACGTGGGATCTTTAAATACAAGATCATGTCATCTGCAAAGAGGGAGAGTTTTACTTCTTCTTTTCCTATTTGGATCCCCTTTATTGTATCTTGTCTTATTGCTGTAGCTAGGCATTCTAATACTGGATTGAAGATAAGTGAAGAGTGTCTCATTCCTTGTCTCATTCCTGAGTTAAGAGGGAATGGCTTTAGTTTTTCACCATTAAGTATAATGCTGGCTGTAGGTTTGTCATATACAGCCTTTACTATATTTGGGAATGTTCCATGGATTCCTAATTTTTCCAAAACCTTCATCATAAAGGGGTGTTGGATCTTGTCAAATGATTTTTCTGCATCTATTGAGATAACCATGTGGTTCTTATCCTTGCTCCTGTTGATGTGATGAATTATATTAATTGATTTGTGAATATTCAAACAACTTTGCATCCATGAAATGAGTCCTATTTGATTGTGGTGTATGATTATTTGGATGAATTGTTGAAGTCGATTGGCCAAAATTATGTTGAGAAGTTTTGCATCAAAGGTCATCAAATAAATGGATCTATACTTGTCTTTCTTTGATGAGTCCCTCCCTGGTGTGCGGATTAAGGTTATGATGGCTTCATAAAATGAGGTCGGTAGTGAACTTCCTCTTTCAATTTCATTGAAGAGTTGCAAGAGTCCTGATGTGAGCTCTGCTTTGAAAGCCTTGTAGAATTCCGCTATAAAGCCACCTGGTCCTGGCCTTTTCTTGGATGGAAGGACTCTTATTGCTGTTTCTATTTCAATGTTCCTTATGGGCCTGTTAAAATGGTTTAACTCATCTTGGTTTATTTTCAGCATGTCAATATTTGCTAGGAAAAGGTCCATTTCTTTCAAGTTCTCAAACTTATTAGCATAAATTTTTGAGAAGTATTCGCTTACAATGTTCTGAATCTTTTTGTTTCTGTGGTGATATTTCCATTTATTTATTTGGGTGTGTTCTCATCTTTTTCTGATAAGATTTGGTAATGGTCTATCAACTTTGTTGATTTTTTCGAAGAACGAACTCTTTGTTTTGTTGATTCTTTCTATGTTGTTTTTGGATTCTAATTCATTTAATTCTGATTTAATTTTAATTATTTCTTTCCATCTACTGGACTGGGGTTTATCTTCTTGTTCTTTTGTAAGGAGGTTCAGATGTCTCATTAAGTTGTTTGTTTCAGATCTCTCCAATTTGTTAATGTAGGTACTCAGAGATATAAATTTCCCTCTGAGCACTGCCTTTACTGTGTTACAGAGGAGCTGGTAATTTGTGTGCGCATTTTTGTTGAATATCATGAACACTTGAATTTCCTTTCTAATCTCTTCCATGACCCATTCGTGATTCAGCAGTGTGTTGTTCAGCCTCCATGTGTTACAGGACTTTCTATGGTGGCTTTTGGTGTTGATTTTTAATTTTATTCCCTTGTTGTCTGAGAAAATGCAAGTTATACTTCAATGTATCTGAATTTGGACACGTTTGCTTTGTAGCCTAAAAATGTGATCTATTTTGGAAAATGTTCCATGTGCTGCTGAAATTAACGTGTACTCTGATGCTGCTGGGTGAAATATTCGGTAGATGTCTGTTAAATCTAGTTGATCTATGCAGTTGTTTAGGTCTGTGGTTTCCCTGTTGAGTTTTTGTAGAGTTTATCTATCTAGTGGCGAGAGTGGTATGTTAAAGTCCCCAACAATTAATGTCTTTAGATCTATGTGGGATTTGAGGGAAAGTAGTGTTTCTTGGTTAAATTTGGGTGCTTCATTGTTTGGTGAATACATATTTAGAATTGTAAAATCTTCCTGAAGGAGAGATCCCTTAATTAGCCTGTAGCGACCTTCTTTGTTTTTTCTCACTAATTTTAGTTTGAAGTCTATTTTATCTGATTTTAGGATTGCAACTCCTGCCTGTTTATGGGGGCCGTTTGCCTGTTAGATTTTGTTCCAGCCTTTCACACTGAAAATGTATTTCTTTTTATGGGCAAGATGTGACTCCTGAAGTCAGCAGATAGAAGGATCTTGCTTTTTAATCCAACTAGACAGTCAATGTCACTTAATTGGAGAGTTAAGTCTGTTAATGATGAGAGATAGGACTGAGAGCGTTATCCTGAGATTTTGTCCACCTTCTTGGGGGCTGCCGCAACTGGGTTCTTCATGTGGTTCTTGGATTCTCAGTTTGGGTGCAGTTTCTTGGCCTTTATTGTGGTCTTGTTGGTTTTCTATGTGTAAAACATCTTCAAGAATCTTTTGGAGTTCCGGGAAGATGGTGGAGGAGAAGCTGGAATCTGAACAAGCTCTTGCATAGAAAGCAGTTTTAGAGTTCCAGTGAACAGTCCTAAGACAGAGAATCACACCAAGTGTGCCATCACAGGACAGAGAGTTAGTCAAGAGAGGGGAAGCCAAGGAGACACATCTGAGCACTTGCCAGCAGTTGCCGATGCGGCGGCAGGGTCGCAGCTGCGACCACCGCTGCGGGGTCATACCTGAGACACAGAGAGTCCGGGACGAAGGAGCCAGACACAGTGGATGAGCGGATTCTACTCAACACCAGCAAGAATCGACAAGGAGCGGACATCTTCATCCTGCAGTTTGCAGACCAGAGACGACCCAGGATCCAAGACTCGACATGAGTAGAAGCCCGACGTCCTCACTCCTTCTCAGGGAGCAGAGGAGGGAAGGCCACCCCTTTCCCCCCCCAGCACCGGTGATCTCCATCTTGGATACCGACAAAGCTCAGAGGAGCTGCTAGCTCCAGCTTAGGCCTTGGAATAAAACGAGTCATTTACCAGGTCACAAGAACTTAACGGCGAAGTGACCTGCCAGACTCAGCTCCATCCAGGGAAAAGTCACCCAGCTCAGGCGCCAGCCATTGGAGTGGCTCTCCTCACTGGGTAACCAGAGCCAGAGGATGCCCCAACCTCTAGCAGCCACCACAATCAATTGAAAAACAGAAACACTGAGAATGGTTCCAGGCTGGGCACTGTGAGTTTTTTCACAAAATAGCCCCAGGGAAAAGCTACTGTTTGTTGAAAGGACTCAACTCTACCCAGAACCTAGCCTCATCACTGCATCCCCCTCTTTTGTGATTCTCAAAGCAGATCACCCTCCCAGTAAACTAACCTGGGAGGGGGATCTCAAAATCTTGGGTAAAGCAGAGCATTTTTCTGCCTGTTCCAACAAACTGACTTAAGAAACCAATCAAGTCACAGGACCTCAAGCTGACCAGAGACTCCAACAAGAGGCTGGTTACAGACAAAAGGGAGATACAGGATTCTTCCCACCCCTCCCCCCCAAAAAAAATCAAAGAACTTTTTTTTTCTTCTTCTTTTCTTTTTTTTTTGTTTTTTGTTACCTTATATATATAAAAAAAATTTTTTTCCTTTTCTAAAACTTTTATTAATCTTTAATTTTTGCCTCTTCTGAAAAAATAATTGTTTTCCAGTAACTTTTTTTTTCTCCTCTTATAATTTTTACTTTAAGCATACGTGAATGTGCGTTTTCCTTACTTTTCTTGTCTTCTTTCTCTTTTTCTTTCTTTCTTAATTATATTTTTGTTTTTTGTCTAGCTCTACTGAACTTCTGATCTTTTCTTCTCCCTTTCCTATCCTTTCCACCTTTTCCTCTCTTTTGTTCTTCTTTATGTGACTTACCTCTTGTCCTGCACATCCTCAGATAAACCCATAGTTAACTAGTAGACCCTATCCCCCATTATGTACACACTTAATCCACAAATTTATTACTCAATTCAAAACCTTTGAGACTTAAATTCATTAATAGCAGTACTAACTCTTTATACCTATATAATATTTTAAGCATTTTTTTAAAGTTTTTCACATCTCCTCAATTTCCCTTCCTTTCTCTCAACATATTCACATTCCTCTCTAAATAGATGGTCTTTAAATCTCTATAATAACATTAATTTTTATGTTTCTAATTTTTTTTCTGGTCTCTTTTCATTCCCCTTTCCCTTTCTTCTTTTTTTCTCTCTCTCTACTTGCATCCTACCCAACCTATTTCCTGCATTGTGATTAGGACATAGTTAACTCTCCTGTGCCTCCCCACACCAATGTATTCCTATTTTTTACCCACATCTCTCCCTAACCCTAATAATTTCTGGTTTTCCAAATTCTTCTCTGCGGTTTGAAGTCCTTTATCATATAGTTGTTTGATGTTGAATAGATGTATCTGTTGAACTAGATTGTATCTGTAGAATATTGACTGTACATATGCAAACTTTGGTTGATGGTTGCCTTAAGATAGTGTTCTAGCACAAAACTGATGCTATCTTCATCTCAAATGGGCAGAGTAAGCCGGAAAAACACAAGAAAAATGGCAAATTCGGGTATCTCAATTCCCAATCTTGATAATCAGGGGATAGAACAGATAATGAATAATCCAGAGGAGTGTTCCCAAATAGCTCTACAAACACTACTGGCAAACGTGATAAATGAGAAGTTTGACAACGTACAAAGGACTCCGTATGAGCGTGATAGGGAGAGAGAGGAGGCATCCCAGAAGTTTATACAGGAATATCATAAGCGTGAGGAAGCTACTCAAAAACTGATACATGATTTGCGTGAACAACTTGAGAATACTCAAAGACAAAGGGAGGAATGGCGTGAGCAGGCTGAGAACACTCAAAGAGAACTGCAGGAATCCCACGAATGGGAGGAAGCTAATCAAAGAGTAATACAGGAATTGAGAGACCAGCTAGAGAACACACAAAGATCACTAAAGGCATTCATGGAATCCATTAACAAAGAGCTGAAGAAAGTCAGGGAGACCACAAAGGGAATGCTGAATGGAACCCAACAGAAAGAATGGGAGTCCAAAGAAACCATAACCAATCAACTAAGTGATTTGAGGACAAACACTGAACACCAAATTAAGGAAGTAAAGAAATTCATACAAGACCTAAAACAGAGCTTCAACAAAGAACTTGAAGCCATCAAAGATGACCAAGTAGAAGGAAAAGAGATAAAAAACAAAGTAGAGAGTCTTGACAGCAGGTTAGACCATGCAGAAGATCGAATCTCAGGGATTGAAGACAGCCTAGATATTATAGAGAAAGAACATACAACCATCCAAGACAAGTCCAAGAAATATGATAGATCTATCCAACACCTGGAAGACACCATCAGAAGGCCTATTCTAAGGATAATGGGTGTAGAGGAGCACCTAGAAACAGAAGTTAATGGTCTAGGAAATTTGTTTAACAGGATCCTAGCAGAGAACTTCCCAAACATGCAAAAAGATAGGCCTATTCAGATACAAGAAGCCTTTAGAACCCCAAATAGAAGAGACCAGAATAGGACATCCCACCCTCAATTATAATCCACACAGAATCAACTCAGAACAAGGAAAAGATCCTTAAAGCTGTCAAGGAGAAAAGGGTAATCACCTATAAAGGGAAACCAATTAGAATCACCTCAGATTTCTCAGCAGAGACAATCAAAGCAAGAAGAGCCTGGAATGATGTATGCCATGCCCTAAAAACAAACAACTATCAACCAAGAATACTGTACCCAGCTAAACTCTCCTGAAGGCCAAATAAAAACCTTCCATAGCAAAGAAAAATTGAAACAATACATCTCCACCAAAGCAGCCCTACAAAAGATTCTTAAAGATGTCCTACACATAGAAAACCAACAAGACAGCAATAAAGGCCAAGAAACTGCACCCAAACTGAGAATCCAAGAACCATAGGAAGAACCCAGTTTTCACAGCCCCCAAGAAGGTAGATAACATGGCAGGAACTCCCAAATACCTCTCAGTCCTATCTCTTAATGTTAACGGACTGAACTCTCCAATTAAGCGACATAGACTGTCTAATTGGATTAAAAAAACAAGACCCTTCTATCTGCTGCCTGCAGGAGTCACATCTTGCCCGTAAAAACAAACACATTTTCAATGTTAAAGGCTGGAACAAAATCTACCAAGCAAACGGACCCCATAAACAGGCGGGAGTTGCAATCCTAATATCAGATAAAATAGACTTCAAATTAAAATTCGTGAGAAGAGATAAAGAAGGTCGCTACATACGAATTAAAGGATCTCTCCTTCAGGAGGATATTACAATTCTAAATATATATTTGCCAAAAAATGGAGCACCCAAATTTATCAAAGAAACACTACTTTCCCTCAAATCCCATATAGATCCAAAGACATTAATTGTTTTGGATTTTAACACACCATTCTCCCCACTAGATAGATCAACTCGGCAAAAACTCAACAGAGAAACCGCAGATCTAAACAGCTGCATAGATCAACTAGACATAACAGACATCTTCCGAGCATATCACCCAGCAGCATAAGAATACACGTTTTTCTCAGCAGCACATGGAACGTTTTCTAAAATAGACCACATTTTAGGCCACAAAGCAAACTTGTCTAAATTCAGAAACATTGAAGTTATACCTTGCATTCTCCCTGACCACAAGAGAATAAAGTTAGAACTCAACAGCAAAAGCCACCTAAGAAAGTCCGGTATCACATGGAGGCTGAACAACACACTGCTGAATCATGAGTGGGTCATGGAAGAGATTAGAAAGGAAATTCAAATGTTCATGCTATTCAACAAAAATGAACACACAAAATACCAGCTCCTCTGGGACACAGCAAAGGCAGTACTCAGAGGCAAGTTTATAGCTCTGAGCTCCTACATCAACAAATTGGAGATATCTGAAACTAACAATTTAATGACACATCTAAACCTCCTTGAAAATGAGCAGCAAGATAAACCCCAATCCAGTAGACGGAAAGAAATAATCAAAATTAAATCAGAATTAAATGAATTAGAATCCAAAAAAACTATAGAAAGAATCAACAAAACAAAGAGTTGGTTCTTCGAAAAACTTAACAAAATTGACAGACCCTTAGCAAATCTTAATAGAAAAAGAAGAGAACACACCCAAATTAATAAACTCAGAGATGAGAATGGAAACATCACCACGGAAACAATCAAGATTCAGAACATTATAAGGGAATACTTCTCAAAACTTTATGCTAAAAAGTTTGAGAACTTGACAGAAATGGACCTCTTCCTAGCAAATATTGACATGCAAAAACTAAACCAAGATGAGTTAAACTATCTTAACAGGCCCATATCAAGCATTGAAATAGAAACAGCAATAAGAGACCTCCCAGCTAAGAAAAGTTCAGGACCAGATGGTTTTACAGCGGAATTTTACAAGGCCTTCAAAGCAGAGCTCACACCAATTCTCCTCCAACTCTTCAATGAAATTGAAAGAGAAAGCTTACTACCGAACACATTCTATGAAGCCATCATAACCCTCATCCCAAAACCAGGCAGCGACTCATCAAAGAAAGAGAACTATAGACCCATTTCTTTGATGAACATTGATGCAAAACTTCTCAACAAATTTTGGTAAACCGACTTCAACAATTCATCCAAAAAATCATACACCATGATCAAACAGGATTCATTTCAGGGATGCAAAGCTGGTTCAATATACGCAAATCAATTAATATTATTCATCACATCAACAGGAGCAAGAATAAGAACCACATGGTTATCTCAATAGACGCAGAAAAAGCATTCGACAAGATCCAACACCCATTCCTGATGAAGGTTTTGGAAAAATTAGGAATCCATGGAACATTCCTCAATACAATAAAGGCTGTATATGACAAACCTACAGCCAGCATTATACTCAATGGTGAAAAACTAAAGCCATTTCCTCTTAACTCAGGAACAAGGCAAGGATGCCCACTCTCTCCACTTCTCTTCAATCTAGTATTAGAATGCGTAGCTACAGCAATAAGACAAGATGCAGACATAAAGAGGATCCAAATAAGGAAAGAAGAAATAAAACTCTCCCTCTTTGCAGATGACATGATCTTGTATTTAAAGAATCCCATAGACTCCACTCCCAAATTACTCAAGCTGATTCAAAACTTTGGCAAATTTGCAGGTTATAAAATTAACCCCCAAAAATCAACGGCTTTTCTGTATGCCAACAATGAGAAAAGTGTGGCTGAAATTAGGAAAGCAACTCCATTTGTAATAGCCCCACAAAAAATAAAATACCTAGGAATTAACTTAACTAAAGAAGTGAAGGACCTCTATGATGAAAACTTTAAAATCTTGAAAAAGGAAATTAAAACAGAACTTAAAAAATGGCAAAACGTCCCATGCTCCTGGATTGGAAAGATTAACATCATGAAAATGACAATACTTCCCAAGGCTATCTACAAATTCATCGCAATACCTATCAAAATTCCACCCTCATTCTTCAAGGAAATAGAAGAGGCAATCCAAAAATTCATATGGAACAATAAAAGACCCCGAATAGCAAAAACGCTCCTCAACGGAAAGAACACTGCTGGAGGAATATCAATACCAAATTTCAAACTCTACTATAAAGCCATAGTAATCAAAACAGCTTGGTCTTGTCATAAGAACAGACCTCAGGACCAATGGAATAGAATTGAAAACCCAGAAATGAACCTACAGACCTATAGCCATCTAATCTTTGATAAGGGAGCTAAAACAACAGAATGGAAGAAAGACAGCCTCTTCAGTAAATGGTGCTGGCAAAATTCTTTAACTACCTGTAGAAAACTAAAGCTAGATCCTTATATATCACCCTGCACCAGAATCAAATCCAAATGGATCATAGACCTTGAAATCAAAGCAGACACTCTGAAAACATTACAGGATGGAATAGGAGAAACCCTAGGTCTCCTTGTTTCAGGCCGAAATTTTCTGAATAGAGAACCGGAAACACAACAAATCAAAGAAAGGTTGGACAAATGGGATTGCATAAGGTTGCAGAGCTTCTGCCGGGCAATTGACATAGCTAGCAAGATCAATAGAAAGCCCAAGGATTGGGAGAAGATCTTTACTTGCCATACAATGGACACGGGTCTCATATCTAAAATATACTTGGAACTCAAAAAATTAAACCACCCAACAACTAATCCTCAAAGAAACAACTGCCCAATAAGTAAGTGGGCGAAAGACTTAAAGAGAAGCTTCTCTGAAGAAGAAAGAAGGATGGCCAATAGACACATGAAGAAATGTTCAACATCCCTAGCCATAAAAGAAATGCAAATCAAAACAACATTGAGGTATCACCTCACTCCAGTTAGAAGAGCAAAAATCAAGAACTCTAACAACAACAGATGCTGGAGGGGATGTGGACAAAAAGGAACCTTACTTCATTGTTGGTGGGAATGTAAACTTGTTCAACCAGTTTGGAAAGCAGTATGGAGGTTCCTCAAAAGACTTCACATAAAACTCCCCTATGACCCAGCAATCCCACTTTTGGGCATTTACCCTAATGTTTACAAAAAAGACCACACTAAAGCTACCAGCACAACTATGTTTTTTGCAGCATTATTTACCATAGCTAAGATATGGAACCAACCCAGATGCCCCTCAGTAGATGAATGGATCAAGAAAATGTGGTATATATACACAATGGAATTCTATGCCTCCATCAGAAAGAATGACATTTCCCCATTTGTTAGGAAATGGAAAGGCTTGGAAAAAATTATATTAAGTAAAGTAAGCCAGGCCCAAAGAAACATAGGTCCCATGGTTTCCCTTATTTGCAATATCTAGTATAGGTATGAGTCAAGCGGAAAAGGTCAGATAATGTGATGTTAGGAAAACGAACCCTTAAATATGTATTTTAATGTTTTCGTTTCTGTCATGCATGTGTTTCTAACGCATTTATAAGATTATTTCTTTGTTGCTTTGTATGTCCCTCCCCCACAGTGTAACCCCCGCTTTCAATATATTTGATGTCAGTATAACATGTGGAGGAGATGGGGACAAACAAGTCGTTTAAGGATTCAGGTGGACCTGTTGCAACAATGAGAAGTACAAAATGTCATGTCAAAAGAAGCTTTACAATGTCGGTGTGTGGGGGGGGAGGGGGGGTATGATTTGGTGGGGGGAGGGTGGAGGCTGGGAAGGGAGGTGTAGGGTAAACAAAGGAGGAGGCTGCAATGCTTGGTAAGAAATGTATGCATTATCCTGCCAATGTAATTGTAACCCCTCTGTATAGTATGTTCTCAAATAAAATAAAATAAAATTAAAAAAAAAAAAGAATGTTTTGTAGGGCTGGTTTGGTGGAGACATATTGTTTCAATTTTTCTTTGCTATTTAATGTTTTTATTTGACCTTCTGTTATGAAGTACAGTTTAGCTAGGTACAGTATCCTTGGTTGATCGTTGTTTTTTTTTTAAGGCATTGCATACATTATTCAAGGCTTTTCTTGCTTTGATTGTCTCTTCTGAGAAATCTTAGATGATTCTAATTGGTGTCCCTTTATAGGTGATTGATCTTTTCTCCTTGACTTAAGGATATTTTTCTTGATCTGAATTGATCCTGTGTGGATTTTAATGTGATGGTGGGATATCCTGTACTGGTCTGGTCTATTTTGAGTTCTAAAAGCTTCTTGTATCTGAATAGGCCTATCTTTTTGCATGTTTGGGAAGTTCTCTGCTAGACCCTGTTAAACAAATTTCCTAGACCATTAAATTCTGTCTCTAGGTGCTCCTCTACAACCATTATCCTCAGATTAGGCCCTCTGATGGTGTATTCCAAGTGTTGAATAGATCTATCATATTTCTTCGATTTGTCCTGGATGGTTGTATGTTCTTTCTCTATAGTATCTAGGCTGTCTTCAATCCCCGAGATTCGATCTTCTGCATGGTCTAACCTGCTGTCAAGACTTTCTACTTTGTTTTTTATTTCTTTTCCTTCTAGTTGGTTGGCTTTGATGGCTTCAAATTATTTGTTGGAGCTTTGTTTAGATCTTGTATGAACTTCTTTACTTCCTTAATTTGGTGTTCAGTGTTTATTCTCAAATCACTTAGTTGATTGGTTATGGTTTCCTTGGAATCCCACTCCTTTTGTTGGGTTCCAGTCAGCATTCTCTTTGTGGACCCCCCTGAGTTCTTTCAGCTCTATGTTTATAATTCCATGAATGCCTTTAGTGATCTTTGTGTATTCTCATCATGCTCAATCAATTCCGGTATTACAATTTGATTAGCTTCCTCACGTTCATGCAATTGCTGTAGTTCTCTTTGAGTTTTCTCAGCCTGCTCACACCATTCCTGACTTTCTCTTTGTCTATTCTTGGCAAACTCCTGCAATTCCTGTCTATCTCTTTGATTGATCTCAGCCGGCTCACTCCATTCCTTCATTTCTCTGAGTGTTCTCAAGCCGCTCATGCAATTCCTGTATCAATCTTTGAGTGACTTCCTCACGTTCCTGTATTAACCTATGGTTTGCCTCCTCTCTCTCCTTCTCATGCTTGCACAGAATCCTTTTCGGGTTTTCAATCTTTTCATTTACCAAGTTTACCAGTATTGTTTTTAGAGGTTTTGGAGAACTCTCCTCTGGATTACTCATTATCTGTTCTGTCCCCTCATTATCATGATTAGGAGTTGATATACCCGGACTTGCCATTTTTCTTGTGTTTTTTCGGCTTGTTCTGCCCATTTGGGATGAAAGTAACACCACTTTAGTGCTAGAACACTATCTTAAAGCAAGCATCAACCAAAGTCTGTAGTTGCACAGTGAAAAGTCTGCAGATACAATCTAGTTCAACAGATATATCTAGTCAATAACAAACAACTATTAATGTGCTATGAACCGCAAAGAAGAATTTGGCAAACCAGAAATTATTAGGTGTAGGAACAGATGTGGGTAAAATTGTAATAGATGGATGTGGATAATTAGAGGGAGAGTTAACTAAGTCCTAATCTCCAAGCAGGAAATAGGTTGTATAGAATGTTAGTAGAGAGAGAGAAAAAAAGAAGAAAGAGGAAGAAAAAATAGAGACAAGAATAAATAGAAAAACAAAATTTAAATAGTGTCACATTAAAAAGTATGCTAATTTAACAATGTAATATACAGAGAAGAACTGGGATAGCATAAGAGAAGGGGAGGGATAGAAAGGAGACATGAAAAACTAAAAACTGAAAATGCTTAGAATTTTATATACGTAAAAAGAGATAATACCGCTATTAAGAAATTTAAGTCTAAGATGTTTTGAACTAAGTAATAAACTTTTGGATAAAGTGTGTACAAAATGGGGGATAAGGTCTAATAATCGACTACGGGTATATCTGAGCATGAGCAGAACAGCAATTAAGTTACGTAAAGAAGGAAAGAGAAGAAAAATTGAAAAGAATGAGAAAGAAAGAAAAAAAGGATCAAAAGATCAGTAGAGCTAAACAAAAAAGAAAAAGAAAAAAAGGAAAAAAATCACCCACAAATATATCCCTAATATAAAAGGTGTAGGAGGAAGAAAAAAATTTAATAGAAAACAATTGTTCTAAAGTTAAAAATTTTAAAAAGTTTAAAATTTTTTTATAAAAGATACAAAAAAAGAGTTCTTTTATTTTTATGGAGGGGATGGGAAGATCCTGTATCTCTCTTGTGTCCTTAACTAGTCTCTAGTCTCTGGTCTCCTTGTGGTGTTTGATTGTCTTGTGGCTTGGTTGGTTTCTTAACTCAGTTTGTTTGAGCAGGCAGAAAAATGCTCTGCTTTACCCAGGATTTTGTGATTCTCCTCCCAGGCTAGTTCAATGGGAAGGAGATATGCTTTGAGTTTCACAAAAGAGAGAGATGGCTGTTTCTTCTAGTTTGGAGATGCTGTGTTAAGGCTAGGTTCTGGGTAGAATTGAGGCCTTTCAGCAAACATTAGCTTTTCCCTGAGGGGCTAGCTTCTGAGACACTCACAAAGCCCAGCCTGTAGCCATTCTCAGGGTTTAGGTTTACTGAATTTCAAATGATTGTCATGGCTGCTGTAGGGAGGGGCAGCCTCTGGCTCTGTTTACCTAGTGAAGAAAGCCATTCCTGCTCTCCCTGGGCTGGGTGACATTTCCCTGGGTGGAGCTGAGCCTGGCAGGTCAGAATAGGTTCCTTTGATCTGCTAAATGCCTCTAGTTTTCTTCCAAGGCCTGAGTTGGAGCTAGCTACTCAGCCAGGCCTTTGTCAGTATCGAAGATGGAGATCTCCAGTAGGGAGGATTGGCCTTCCCTCCTCTGCTCCCAGAGAAGGAGTGAGGATGTCAGTCTTCTGCTCACACTGGAGTCTTGGTTCCTGGGTCCTTTCTGGTCTGCGGTCTGCAAGATGAAATGTCTGCTCCTTGTCAGTTCTTACTGGTGTTGAGTAGAATCTGCTTGGAGCTGCGTCTGGTGCCTTTTTCACAGACTGTGTTGCAGGTATGGCAGTTACGGCCAGTGCCACCACCATCGCCGCAGCCGCGGCTGCTGGCAAGTGCTCAGATCTGTCTCCTTGTCTGAATTTTCCCTTTCTGGCCTAACTCTCTTTACTGTGATGTTACACTTGGTGTGATTCTCTGGCTTAGGACTTTTCACTGGAGCACTAAAACTGCTTTCTATGAGAGAGCTTGTTTAGCCTCCAGCTTCTCCTCTGCCATCTTACCGGAACTTCCACTTATTCATAATTTATTTTATAATAATACAAATTCTCACAACTTACATTAACTTATTTACTCAGTCTTCTGTGATATTATCACATTTTCCTTTATTTGTCTCTTTAACAGAAAAACCAAAAGAACACTCTCAAATGTTGATTTCAAACTTTCCCTGGGGACTATGGTGCAAGGAAACAAGAAGTTAGTCTCTATCTTAAAAGAGCTTAATATAAATACCCAAATCAGTATTAACTACTTACTTTGTGGGGATAAAAATAATGTGTCATTATAGTTTAGGTGAAAAAGTTTATCCTAATGCTCTGTACTTTATTCTTACTCCCTGACTTTTTCCTAATACTCCCTGATTTTATCCTAATACTCTGACAGTCGGGGAATAACAAAAAGAAATTTTCACTAAAATGAGAAAATGACTTAAAAGATGAGAGAGTTCAAGGATCAGAAAGACAGGACAGGTGTAGCAAAAGATCTGCTGAACAGATACTTTATTTTCAGTTGAACATATGAGTTACCATTTAACCAAGCAATTTCTGAAGACAATTCATCTTAATCACTGTTACTCAGCATTCTCACTCACCCCTCCTGACCTTTTCTTAGTTGTTCTTCCTTTTCATAGTTGTTTGAAATATACATGGAATTTTTTATTTTATTCTCCTTTCTACTCTTCATTTGTCTTCTGCTTTCTCCTTGGCCACAATCAAGTACTGTTTCTTGGTGCTTATTCTGTTGGGCTATCACTGCTTTTCTAAGTAATTTTGAGTCTTTGTGTATTCCTTTTAATCTGCCACTTGCCTATTACTCGGTGTTTACTTACAGTTGTCATTGTGTTATACACCACATTTTCTTGACTCATTTGTACATTGAAAACCACCTGGGCTGATTACATTCCATACTGGATATCCTTACTATATTTTTGCTATGCCTTAGGTTGAATAGCTTTTTTGGTTAAACTCACAGAATCCAGCCAGATGTCATATATCTACAATCAGCGTATGTTACTTTCAATGATTTGTTTGTTCTTCAGTTTTCTCCTCTGCAAAATGGGGTAATTGGACACACCCATCTTTCCAATGCTGATAAAAATAGAAATTAAACGTCAATTAATAAGAAAATAATTGAAAAAGTACCCCACACATGATAGTCAATGTTATGTGAATTCATGCCATAATTTGCTTGTGTTTAAAATGAAGGTAAGAAGAAGATGACAATTCTGACCTCTTAAGATTAAGTGAAATATTGAAGTACCTACCACATAATAAATGTTCCCTTAGTACTTTCATAAAATGTACTTTTACAGTTTGAAATAACATGCATACACACACATACTTGATTAAGGATTACTATGGCAAACTCTCAGAAGGCAGTATTAGAAATCTTTGAAGTTGCTAGTAAAAGCTTTGGTTCAAGTTTTTCAGGGCAATGTATTATTTATGCCTAAGGTCAAAAAGTTGTCAACTTGCAACAACTGAAAGAAATTTACATGATATATTTGATGAAGCTTCTGAAGAGGCTAATTTATGTCATTTTAGAATTAAGCAAACGTCAATATCAATGTCAATAAAGCTTTGCAGCATTCATTTCTTTCACCCACCCGAATAATTTTAAAGTCTGTAAGCTTGTCAAGAAGCTATTGCTTTCCATTTCACTTCAGAACTGTCCATGATAATAAATGAGAAGTCCTACATTAAAGGGCAGTTATAATAACAGTAATAAAACATTCATACACTTGAAGATAATCTAGCTTTAAAAGTGAGTTTTGCCTGTAAACTTATTCTTTCTCATTAACATATTTTGAACAAAGCCATGCAAATATTTGAGTGTGGGAAGTTGTATTTTTCATAAATAATGATTTTTTTGTTTTATATTTCACAGCAAAAAAATATTGAGTTGAAGATACAGAGATTTCTCCCTACATATCCATGGCCTCCCACACTATCAGTATCCTCTGAGTGGTACATTGTTCCAAATGACACCTCATTATCAACTGGTGTCCTCCACAGTTTCCATCAGGGTTCACTCTTGGTATAAATTTATTCACATTCATGGAATGAATATGACCATGAATCTACAAATGTAGCATCAATCTATTTCTCTTTATCCTGCCTCTCATTTCTCCAATGTGTCCCTTGGCCCTTAGGAACTACTGACCTTTCTACTCTCTCCATGGCTTTGCCTTTTTATGCCATGTAGTTAGAAACTAGTACATACATACATACTATTCCGATTGTTTTCTTTTAACTAGTGATTGCTTAACTTTTCTCCATGTCTATGGCTGGATACTCATTTACATTTTAGCACAAATTACTACATTGGATGGGCCACAGCTTATGGATTCAGTTAGGTATTGAAAGACATTTTGGTTCTTTCCAAGTTTAGACAACTATGGATAAACTTGTTGTGAATGCTCACACTGTAATTTTGTTTTAAACTTGAGTTTTTAGCATTTTTGTGTAAACAGTAAGGAACATGATTTCTAACAAAACTAAATATTTTCACCATATAACCTTGCCATCATGTTCCTTAACCCCAGCATAACTGTATAATTGCATTCTCACTGGCAATGAGTGAGTTTCTGTTCACGGCCTTCAGCATTTGGTGGAGTAAATGCTTTGGATTTGGGCCATTCCAATAGGCTTATAGTACTACTTTATGGTTTAATGTGTTCCCTTGGAGCAGTATACAGGCATATTTGCCATCCTTGCATATTTTTATAATATACAGGTTGGAATTTTTCACGTTTTTTCTTGGGTTGTTTATTAATAGTGTGTTTATCAGGATATTCAGACTTTTCTTGTCCCTTAGATAGATTTTATATAATTGCTGTTAATTATTGAATTTCTTACCTTATAAATGTCCTGTGTTTGGAGAGAGTTTCATGGAAATCATTGCACCAATAGCTCAATCTGCAGTAATAACTTTAAATTTTGATACAGTTTACACTAGTAAACTTTTTTTTGTTTTTGTGTTTGCCCAACCTGGACCTTAAACTCATGGCCTGCTCATTGTCCTTGAGCCGTTCTGTGCTCAAGGTTAGCACTCTACCACTTGAGCCACAGCGCCACTTTCAGCTTTTTCTGTTTATGTGGTACTGAGGAATCGAACCCAGGGCTTCATGCATGCTAGGCAAGCACTCTACCACTGAGCCACATTTCCAGCCCATACACCAGTAAATTTTAAAATGTCCTGGTACACATCAGTTGAAAAATGTAAGTTGATTGTTCTTAAATCAAAGCTAGTTCTATTAAAAATAGCATTTAAACAAAAGATCTGAGAATCATGGTTTCATGGCTTCACTGTTTGAAGCCATTCTGGTTAGGAATGTTTGTCAGAGTGTCATCTCCAATAAACAAAAACAGGCTGGATGTGGAGCTATGGCTCAAGTGGTAGAGGACTAGCCTTGAGAAAAACTCCGGGTCAGTGCCCAGGCCTTGAGTTAAGCCCCAGGACTAGCACACACAAAAAGAGGTTTTTAATAGGATGGGATTTGTGCATTTAAAACTATGACATAAAGTAATTCAAAGAAAAGGAAAATGAATGAAAGTATATGCTATGTAATAGACTTAATAAGAATTGCTTAAAATCTCCATACAATAAGAAATAATACATAGATTCATTTCAATCTCTTAAATTGCCAGTGGCACTATTCATAGAAAGAGTAAAAAAAAATAGAATACACAAATGGAACCACATAAGACCTTCTATAGCCGAAGAAATCATGATAAAGATGAGCTGGATTATCACCCTAGCTACTTCAGAGGCTGATATCTGAGGAACACGGTTCAAAGCCATCGTAGATAGGTAGTCCCCTTATACGATTCCCCTTAGAGAATGAGGTCCCTTAATACACTTAGTACACTCCTTCCCCTCTCCATGTTTTAGCATGCTTCCTTCCTAGGCAGGATGAGGCCCATTTAGTAAAGGCAGTAAATAATCCCCCTCCAACCTCCTTTACCTTTAGATGTCACTTCTCTGGGGCAACTACACCACATAAGGCAGCAAGAGCCCCTTTGAGTGACTTCAAGTCTGGTCAGTTGCAAGACCCCTTATCTATGATTTGGACAGCAGCCATAAATCCTAGTTCACCATAATGAAACCCCTGGCCCACATATCCACACCTCCTATCCCCTTCTAGTCCTTGCTAAACCTCCCAGGTTATATAGGTTACATAAGACAATAGCTGGTGCTTCTTTTCACTTCTCCCTTGTGAGAAGGGGTCTTGTTGGCCCATTTCCTGGTAATAAACTTTTCTTTGTTCTGTGTAGCTGCATGTCTGCATGGTTTTCTGGCAAAATGTAATTTAATCTAACAATTCATTTATAGAATCATTTTGAAAAATGTATTTTTGCCTAGCACTCTGGAATGTCACAAGTATTATATTGGGATGACATGGTTAAAATCGAGTTTATGACCTTATTTGATTTCCCTTATTTGCAATAACTAGTATATGTCTAAGACAAGCAAAAATGGTCAGATAAGTTCATGTTAGGTGAGATGAACCTCAAGATAAGGATTCGAATGTTTTTCTTTCTTGTGATTTTTTCTAACATATTTATAAGATGATCTCTTTGTTGCTTAGTATTCCCCCTTCCCAAGGTATAACCCCTGTTTTCACTGTATTTGATGTTCGTATACATTGTGGCCTGGAAGGGAAAAATAAAATTGTTTAAATACGGTTACAGGTGGACCCAGTGCAACAATGAGATCTACAAGACGTTATGTCAAAAAACGAACTTTACAAGTTAGGCGGGGTTTGGGGGAAGGGCAGGGTGCGGGAGGAGAGTGTAGAGTGGGACAGGGGTGGAGATCAGAAGGAATGGGAAGGGGAAACAAAGGAGGAGGCAACAATGCTTGATAAGAAATGTACTCATTACCTTGCCATGTAATTGTAACCCTTCTGTACGTAATTATCACAATTTAAAAAAAAATCGAGTTTATGCTGGGCACAAGTGCCTCATGCCTATAATCCTAACGACCCAGGAGGCTGAGATCTGAGGGTTGTAGCTCAATGCCAGCTCAGACAGAAAAGTCCATGCTTATCTCTAATAAAATACTCAGAAAAAACCAGAAGTGGCACTCTGGTGCAAGTGGTAGAGTTTTAGCTTTTATCACAAAATGACTCAGGGACAGTGCCCATGCCTTCACTTCATGCCCCAGGATTGGAATAAAAAAATCTGGTTTATTATCTTCTCACAGATCCAAGGAAGTCTCCCTACTTTTGGAAAATTCTGACAATGCAAAGCACTTTATTTTAAATTTCAAAATCAACCCAAAGTTTTCCAGAGCTAGCTATCTTTAGGATTACACAAAACAATTAATTCTTGCTGGGTCATTATGGTAGGTCGAACAATGGTCTCCCAAGAAATAGTTACATTCTAATCCCTAGTACCTGTGGCTGTTGATGGTAAAGAAAGACAGAGAAGGATCTTGAGACTGGATAATTCAAATAGCTCTGTCAGGGATATAATCGGGACTGTCCTTAAACTAACCACAGAGAAATATAGTTTCATTATTTCCTTCATTTGTTGTAACTACAATGTGCCTATAACTTTCTGGAAGGTAAGCAGTGTGTGAGAAAGGGGTTGCAAATGAATTAGTTGAAGTGTAATAGACTTTATGATTGAGAGCACAAATAGAATAATTCTTTTTTAAAAACTTTGTAAAGATTTTTAAAAACTCAAAGTCCAACCAAATAAATACCAGGAAATGGGTTCTTGTAAGAGGGGCGATTGGAGCCAAGTGGAAGGGTAGAAGAATGAAGAGGCAAGGGCTAGAATAGAGGCAAGTATTAATTGTATATACCACAGAATTGAGAACTCTAAGGGAAGGAGTGGGTGAAAGGTGTTGATGATGTTGAAGTGATGACACCGATTAAGATGCATTGTACAAATAAATTGCTGTGTTAAATGACAAACAATTTCATAAATAACCTAAAATTAAGATAAATGAGGGAATGGGTGTGTTGTGAGGGATAAGATATTATCTTGAAGTATTTTTACAAAAGAGTTTTCATTCACCAAAGCAGAGGTAGATTTCATTTGAGAGGGGGTGATGTAATGAAAGCAGGTGATGTGATGAAAGCAGAGTTAGGGTGATATGCTTTGGTGATGGAAGAAGATACCACAGAGAAAACAATACACTAATAGTCACTAGAAGCTGGAAAATAAATAATCTAACAATTTTCATTCAGCCTCCATACAGAATCTATTTCAAGTTTTCTAGTTATTTTGGCGATGGAATCTCATAGATGATTCTGCTCAAACTGGCTTCAAACTGCCATCCTCTAAATCCTGCATAGGTAGGATTACAGATATGTGCTACTGACACATGGTTTACCAGTGTTTTTGTTTTGTTTTGTTTTGTTTTCACATCAACTTGCTACCTGGCCTTTTATTTAGGGGCTCCTTCACCTTTGATCATTTTCCATCATTTTTGTTTTATGTCACTGGTACAAGACCATATGTCTCAATTTTAGAGCTCATCAACTAAAAGTTACTACTTTTCTAAGAAATTCCATAAGCTTTATTATACTGCTTTCTGTTGAAGGGCTTTATATAATCCTTGCCCAATACTATTTTTGATATCCATGTAATAGCTTATTAAAGGCAAAAGAAAAATCCTGGACAGTACTCAAAAAAAAGGGCATTTTACTTTGAAATAAATTATCTATTATTTGGTCTCAGGGTATATTGCATGGGCTATAAGAAATCTCTAGGTAGGAAGTTAAAAAGAGTACTTAAGAGTGTTTTTGAGCAGCAATATTGTTTTGTTTACTTATTCTTTCCATATGGTCAGTTTCCTACTCTACAGCTTACCTAAGTATTGTCAATTTCCAGTGTCCATTTTTTACTATTCTGTAGTTTCCCAAGTTCCCCAGTAATTGACTATATTGGCTATTTCATTTTAGCACTCTTAAATTCAGTTTATTTCTTTATTTTGGGATTTGCCTTTTAGACTTTGCATTATATTCACAAACTGCATTGTTGAAAGGGCAATTCCTTTGTACAACTAAAAGATTAAAATAAAATTTAAAATAAAATCACAAAGTTCTGTGAGTTTCTAAGTTGTTGAACACTTGATTGGCAGAAAAGTGAGTTATGTCTTTTATAATCCTTAATGTAGGAGTAAACTTTTTCTGAGGATTGTGAACCATTCTAGCAAATGATCTAACAAAGAAGGGGTAATGATTGACATCTGACGGGGGGGGGCAATCTTGTAAGGTTCTGCCCTTAAGTGGATGAACCTGATGATTTACCAATGCGTACCTGAGAACTGAATTATCTATTTTTGAGAAAAATTCCCATAGATGTCCAAAAGAGTTAAGTTTGAGAATAAAGTTTATTTTCCCCTGTAGTTGGGCACAAAAATGTAATGGGGAACAGTATTTAAGAAGTTTAGGAAGGGGCTGGGAAGGTGTCTCAGTGGTAGAGCGTTTGCCGTGCATGCATGAGGCCCTGGGTTTGATTCCTCAGCACCACATAAGCAAAAAGAAAAAAGCCGGAAGTGGCCCTGTGGCTCAAGTGGTAGAGCACTAGCCTTGAGCTGAAGAGCTGAGGGAAAAAAGAACCTGAGGAGGTACAAATGTGAAGCACAATGACCAGTAAATAGTTAACTCCAAACTGAACTTTAGTGTTGATTCCTAACAAAATTCACTTTCTTTTTAGTTGGCTTTTTTTTTTCTAAAATTTAGTAGCAGTTTCTGTATATAGTGAAGTTTGTTGACCATATATAAGGTAAAATTGCCCATGTTCCTTCTCTTCTTCAAGGACTTGACCTGGAAACTGTCAAGAAGAGGAGACCATCTGTCCCAACTTAAGGGCTCCTCTTCCATGGAAGTTTCCCCAAATCTGTACACTGTTATTTGATTGGGGATAGGGTAATAACGTTACTCTTTGGAGGCCATGTGAATCATGATATCTCCCATCCAGGTTTCTCAGCTAAATTTATTTTTGCAGCAAGAAATTAGCTTGACAAATGCTTGATTATTAAGGGTGACATTGTTTCTCAGATCCAAGTTGGAGAGTGGATATCATTGTTAAAGACATAGACAATCTGATTCTCAGTATAGCCCTTTAGGGGATCTCTTGAAGTTTGGTTCACCATTCTTTTTGATGACATCTGAAAACAGCTACCAAATTTGATGACAGGTCAGATTTACAGCTAATAACACTGAACATTTTGCAACTCCACAAGTTACAAGTGACAATTTCTGAAAGGGTATTTATGGTCTGGGTGGCACGGATTATGATGACGAGTCACTCTATTATGTCAAAATTATCATGGATGACAAATAACTAAGAAGTGTAAGTATTTGTTGAGGCTAGAGTCATTTGTTGTTGACATTGTTGAAGTTATAATTCTCAGGGATCACATTCATGACAAACATTGAAATATCAGAAAAAGGACACAAATGATGATCTTTTTTACTTCCTTCTTTAAGCCCAGCCTCCTCCTAGTGAAGACATCAGAGAACTCCACAAATAATTCCAAGCTCACCCCTTTGATGTTGGTGGAAGATGAGGAGGGGTTTTACATTGATGACAAGCTTCTCTGTGTTAGATATGATTGTGCCACTCATGGGCTCACAGTGGAACATATACACTATTCAGTTGTTCAAAAAGATCACATTAATGACTATGGTACGCACTTTGTCAGAGCTAAGGTATCTCTGTTTACCAGGTACCCAATAATAGCCATATACATTTGCTTTGACATTTACTGTTATGTGTTGAAGACTTAATGGAAATTTATGCAGAGGAGTAGAGAACCTACCAATTCTGTAATTCCATTAGGAATTAATTTCTTTGCACAAAATGGGTCCTTTTTTCTACAGAAATCCTGTTAGCCTGTATCTTTTCATTTGATGAAATAAATCAAATGTCATCACTCTCCAGAATTGTGACACTGAGGAAATGACTAAATCTCCCTTATTTCTAAAGTGACTCAGATCTGTTCCAAGTTCATATAAATTTCTTCTTACCAACAACTTTTTGAATACGATACTTCTGCTTTGTTGACCAAGTTAAGCACCTTTGGATACAAAGAACTTAATGGAGAGTACATACAAGGGTCAGCACCACTCTTGAGAGGACAAAGGAATCTGGCAATGAAGGAGCAAGCATCACAGCTCAACATTGAAGGAATCATTTCCCCATAAATTTCTTTTGGTACATCATACAACATGAGGGAGGGAATTGTAGTTTTAGACTACTTTATCATAAAAATGATAATCTCCCCTTTATTAAAGGAAGGGAAGAATCAGGCTTGAATTTTTACTGGGAAAACTCATTTAGCTAGTTATATATTTTAAAAGATGCTCTGTTTTGTATATGAAATTTTAACTTATTCGAATCCCCTGAATTACAAATAAGTGTTCAAAGTAAAGACCTAGTCATGCAGTCTCCTCTACGAACCTCTCTAAAATCACAGGATCTTACTTTTTTTATATCTCTAAAAATTTCTTTGGTGTCAATAAGCTGTTCTGCTGAAATTCAGGTGACACCTGTTTTTACTGAATTCAGGCCACTGTTTCTGCAGATGTCTTCATTGGGTTGTCAACATGCATTTCAACCATCCAAACTGTGTAAAATAAACTCAACTGAAATATACATGTTAATAATTGAGACAAGTTTATTAATGAAAAACATAAGCTTAAATGATTTTGTAGTAAGAAGTTCTGCTCATCCCGTCTTAACTTTAACCTAGTTAAATTCAGATGATTTATTATCTAATATCTGTAGGGGCAATGGCTAGAGTTAAATGAAAATATAGTCAGTTGATTGAATTAAGGTTGATTAAATGCCAATTATTTACCAGTCACTATGTTTAACATTGAAAAAGTAAGGTAAATTAAATATATTAATAGCTTTAATTTATGTTAGCTTTTAATTCATGACTTTAGTTTTACAATATACCTCTAAATTTTATAAATCAAGTAAGGTTTCGAGAGTTAGGTAATATATCCAATGGCATAAAATAGTCAGGCCTCGAGTTTAAATATGCCGAAGATTAATATTTATGTTCTTCATGCTACCTAATTTTACCCCTCAGAATCTCGAAATCTAAACCCTTACAACTTCAGCAAATATATTCACTTATTATTTGCAGTATTCTAAGTTGGTATTTTTTTATAACATAGCCATGTCTCAAAACTGAATGAAAGGTAAATAGTTTGGAGTATTCACACTTCTTTTAATCCTAGATATTAAAAATTGCAAAAGAAGTTGGTTTTAAAGAATTTTAGATGGTTTGGAAGGTTCTCAAGGCAGGTAAATGGAGATACACAAAAAAAAGATGAGAAGAGAAAAATTAAGAAATGATAGACTCTTGGTTAGAGGAGGGTATATATGGCTAGCAGCGGGAGAAGAAAAGAAAGGTTGACTAGACCTTTAAATGAAGTTGACTCACAAGAGATCTTAAATAGGAGGACTATGTGAAGAACTGTGCTTTAAGATCCACCTGAAAATAATTTACAGGTTGAATCAAGAGGTAGAGGAATAGAAGAGTGAGGAAACTATGTCTGAGGACATGTAAATAACTTCATGGTGGTGAAGGCATGGACTGAGTGGCAGTTATGGAGCCAAAAACACTTCCAACTACTCACTAACTGTCCTGAGATTATAGATCTGCAGAGCTGCCAGGCACTGGCCTACACTCTAGAAAAAAGATGACAACACAGAGTTGGGGAGATGAGCATAAGACATGCCCCAATGTAGGAACACCAAAGGAAATAATCTAATGCATTAGGGCAAGTGAGATACCAATAGTAGTACCTCAAGGAACTACCAGGAAGGACAGAGGAAAACCATCAGAATCAGATAAGACCCTATAAGCTAATATAGGTATACTTCAGGAAAAACAGGGATTTTTCTGTTTTTCTGAAGATCTTGATGAAACTGAGACTATAGAAAAAATATTTCACACCTTTGAAATACTACTTCTACAAGATGAGGTGAGGTAGATCAGGGAAAGTGAAGCATGGGAAACAGCAACATGGAATTGAGAGACACTGTATTAGTAATTCTATTAAAAGCACAGAATCATTATCTTTAAGGTCTATATTCCATCAAAAGCTTCATTATTAGTTAAAAGAAAAAGAATAAAGTAAAAGAATAGATCTCTTCCTCTGACTTAGACTGCTTGTCCAAAATAAAGTGTGATCTGAAAACTGAACACGATGTCTTAAAGAGACTCATCCTGGAAAAACAAACAGTTGGGAAAAATAACTTTTCTTGATAAAATGTGTTTAAAATTTTTGTTTATCTCACGAATGGACAACTGTCTTGAGTATGTTGCAAAATCCATCCTTTCTTTTAAGGACTTACCAGACACCAATGACCAAAATTTAACAAATAGGTCAGTCTAGAATTCTCTGAGCCTAATTGATGAAAGTGTACCTGATGTGTTTATCTTTGTTCTCACACTTTGTACATTTAATCACTCAATAAATATGAGTTAATCCCTCAACCTCCCTTTGAGCACAGGTATATTGAATGCTTTAACAACATGAGGAATTTATGGTTAGATATGCCCATACCCATTTCTGGGTTGTGCACTATCTTTTTGTCTTTCCTTCACTCTGCTTTACTAATAAACTTTCTTGACCTTTACTTTGTATCCTCAAATTCTTTTCTGAGTCAACTTCAGGAACTCAGTATGCAAGGGCCAGGCAGATCACTTCTCCCTTTTGGAGACCTCCTTGCTGGGGCATCAGCGATCAGCAATCCTGTACCTGTGGTATTATCTTCAGTGTGGTCTTGCTGTCGGTTGCCTGCTGGAACATTACTGTGTAAGTTGAAAATGGCTGTCTAAGCAGGTTTTGGTGGCTCAGATTTGTATTCCCAGCTACTCAGTAGGCTGAGATCTAAGGATTGCAGTTTGTAACCAGCCTGAAGAAGCAAACTCTGTGAGATTCTTATCTCCAATTAACCACCAAAACCCCCAGAATCCCCAGTGCTCAAGTGTTAGAATGCTAACCTTGAGTAAATAAATTCAGGGACAGAGTCCAAGCCCTGAGTTCAAGCCCTAGAACGGGCACAGAAAAGGCTTCTTGTTTTGACATGTAATTTCTAAATTCTAATTTACAGTCCTGTATATTTTCTATTTTCCCAATTTGACTGTGCGTTTATGAAACATAGCTATACATGTGGTAGATTCCTTCATGTGACTGATTACCCTTGGCACAAACTGTACAGTTGCATGAGCTTCTTAAATAAAAATAGAATAATGATCTTTCCACCTGGCAAAGTCGCATAATTAAAGTCATCAGCAGTGCATAGAATTAGCACTTCATGTTTTTTTTCACAGGTTTGGACAGCATGCATCATCTGTTTGACAGATGGAATTGCTTTTTTAAAAAATATTGTTCAATTTTGTTCTAATTTCTATAGCTACACAATCCCTTTCGAGGGCCTCATGGAAGATAAAGAGTCATGGGCCCTGGATAATTGTCTTTAGGAATAATCTGTTAGCTTGCTTCATTATTTATCACCAGAAACTCTTAACTATGTGCCATTAAAGGCCAATCTGTCCAATATGACATAGGAGAGAACTTTACAGAGCACAGAAGGATACTTTGTATTCTCTAGCTGGAAATAGAAAAAAATGACATCTTTGCTTGGTGGAAACATTTTCTTAGAACCTCTATGTACTTAGTTCTAGGTGTTTGTATAAGAGTTACAGATGGTTTGTGCTTGCATCTGCACATTCTAGCTTTAGTTATCCCTTCAATAGTAATTACTAGAGTTGTTGACATGTCACAGACTCTGTTCTCTCATGTTAAACCTGAATAAACTTGAGAGCTAAAGTCACATGCTTAGTAACAGAACAACCTATATAAAGTAGATACATGTAGCTTAGTAGTAGGCAGAATGATTTATTTTGGTTTCAGATATGTAAGAATGTCCATAAGGAAGATAAAGCAGAAAAATAATCTCTTATTCAATTATAGGTAGAAGTATAGACAATATTCAAATCAGAGGGACAGGTTTTAAAACTATCTGCTATTAGGCATTTGTCCAAGTAATGGTATGATAATATGGCCATTGTATTTTGTGGGTTGTGGGGCCTGAACTCTGGGCCCGGGCTTGGTCCCTCAGCTCTTCAGCTCAAGGTTAGCGTTCTAGCAGCCCTATGAGTTCTATTAGTCCTGCAAGTCTTAAAACTGTACTTCCTTAATGATGGGATAGGAATTTCAGCCTTACTGGACTTAGTATTGTTTTCTACGTCTTTTTCTATCACCTGGCCAAAATTATGATACATAGTTACGGAATTAAAACTTAAGAAAGTCATTTAGGGCTCTGGGAATGGGGCTTCATGGTACAGTGATTGCCTAGCATGCATAAACCCTGGGTTCAATTCCTCGGTACCCAAGAGAAACACTGGAAGTGGTGCTGTGCCTCAAGTGGTAGAGTGCTAGAATGGAGCAAAAAAAAAAAAAAAAAAAAAGCTCAGAAATAATTCCCTAGACCTGATTTTATTCCCCAGGACTGCCAAAACAAAAAACAAACAAACAAAAAACAAAAAAATTATTTACTTAGTAAATGCAAAATAAAGAACCCATACTTGGAATATATACATGTTCCTTCCATATTGACACCTGGCAATAGTCCCTAATTCATGTACCTATATTAAGATACTGTGTTGAAAAAAAAGTTTGTTCATTATGTCACAACAATTAATGCCAGGAATGTGCTTAGATGTCAGGTGAAGTTTAATTCTGGAAATTCAAACATTCCAGGCTTTTAATTGGTCATTGCTAATCACAATTAGAAGGGTAGTCTAAGTGAGATTTGGAAACCTTTTTGGTCATTCATGGCACCAAAAAATCAGAGGCTAATTAACAGTTGTGGCAGAACAGAAGGAATAACTCCAGAGGGAAGGAATAAATTATAGTAACAAAGGTAGACCAGAAAATGTTCTGGGGAACTATCTTTGGTTATTGAAAAACTAGTTATCAACTAAGTGTATTCCTCATTGCCTTTAGCATACTAAATCTCTTAGGTTAGTTCTTAATCTCTGTGTGATAAATGTATCTCCTTCTACGCTGTTCTTTCATACCTGATCTCCTTTGCTTTCTAAAAATCTCAGTCTTTCTATATTTCACACTGAGCATTTCCTGACAATATATACACCAGCACAGATGGCAGAGGATGCTAATATAAGGGTCCCATAGCTCAGGAGTAATTAATGTAACAACATGGAAAAGGAAGACATATTTATTGCTACCTCAATTTTTCTGAAAAAGCTGCAATGTCATCATTTGATTCAAATTTTTATTCTTTGTCTACATAGTGTCATTAAGTGCACATAAATGCAATTCTGATCCCGGTGCTTGTGGCTCATGCTTGTAATCCTAGCCACCCAGGAGGTTGAGACCAGAAGACTGCAGTTCAAAGTCAGCCTGGTCAGGAAAGTCCATGAGACTCTTATCTTCAATTAACCACCAGAAACCCAGAAGTGGTGCTGTAGCTAGTGTGGTAGAGTGCTCAACTTGAGCTGAAGAGCTGAGGGACAGCACCTAGGATCATATTTAAAGCTCCATGACCAACAAAAAAAGCGCAAATGTGACTTTAAGTTTCTCCAAAAAGAAAGATGAAGTCAATAGTATCCTTCCCAAGCAGAAAAAAAATAATTCCAAAATGATTCAGTGCAACTACATTTGCTGAATTATTTAAGTCATCACTTCTTTGCTGGACATAATCTCTTCTTTTAAAAATTGTCAAATATTAGCTGTATAATGAACTTCATCTATTATTTCTTAGTTCAAAACAGAAATCTTGATACAGTTGGTGTCACTTGGCTCTCTTACTATCTCAGTTCAAATCCAACCCAAGCAGGAGAGTCTGTCAAAATCTTATCTGTAATTAAACACCAAAAGAGCTAGAAGTGGAGTTTTGGCTCAAAGAGTAGAGTACTAGCATAGGGGGCAAGTGGGCAGGAAAGACAACGATTCAGGGACAGGGTCCAGCCTCTGGGTTCAAGCCCCAGAACCAGCACAAACTAAACAAACAAGCAAACAAAAAAATCCAGGTATTTATTTGGGACCCTCCTTAAAGGAGTCCTGGTCTGAGAAGAGGCTGTTTTTGCTGATCATATTCACTGGATCCTGCTTTTGTGGAATCCTTATTGCTATGGAAAACTCAGGACTAGACTACAGGAATTGATAACTGACTCCTGCAACAACAGAATCATCTCAGTAGTGAAATATCCATCCATAAGACACTTTTAAACATCCATATCTTTGTTTCTATGCAGTAGAACACTTTTAAAACAAAGTTATTTCCTTTTGTTCTATGCTGGCCTTCAAATGGCACATAGTTTCCTCTTGTAATACTTTCAACTAGAAGATTAGAGACAAGTTTCATATGAGTAAAGAACACACTCGCAAAAGTAAGGGACAGAGTTTCTTTCCTTCAAGCTTCGGATTTTTTCTTGTACAGTAAAAAGGAAAGCATAAGTTAATTTGAACTTTGTCATTCCTCTATGTTCAATTCCTCTCCGAGGATCAGTTTCCACATACAGTAACAGTTACCTCCAATAACAATCTACGGTGCTGCTTGAGGTATAGTGAATGTTTTCTTTCTTCATTGAAATAGCACAAGAACACCTTTGGACATGAGGTAACACGTGTTTCAGAGACAACTTAGTAAAGAGAAAATATGAAATTTAAATTGCTTATAAATACATTATCCATGAGTACATTGAGTTTAAACTACATAAGTTCTCTGTAAATCAAGGTAAATTTTAATGGGAAGAAGGTTCTCAGATCATTTTTTGGGTATATGTGCTGCGCATTATTTCCCAAGTGTACATGAGTTAACAGTAAGAGAAACAATAGCAATAATTGGAGAAACAGAAGTTCTGTCTTTAAATATAAGACAATATAGAAGACTATAAAGACAACATTGAAACAATGAAGCCAAGTCCAGTATGTAGATTTATGGGAGTAATATAGGGATAGCATTACTCTTAAGTGGAACATGAAGTATGAGGCCAGTCCCTTTCTAAATCACGCTTGCTAATCATGCAAATTTTTGAAAAGTACAAAGGAGGAATAAATAATTCTGGTTCCAATGCAAGTCAGATATAAGAGCATGAACTTAACTGGAAAAAAGTCTATCTTGAGAGAGCAGGGATTATACTAGCAATGAACTGGTGGCTAAGATCACATTTCTTTTTTTTTCTTTACATATCTATCTGTCTATCTATCTATCTATCAAGTTGTTGGGGGTGGTCTTGGCACTTGAACTCTGGGCCTGCGCACTGTCCCTCTGCTACTCAGCTCAAGGCTAGCTAGTGCTGTACCACTTGAACCATAGGGGCACTTCAGTTTTCTGGTAGTTAATTGGAGAAAAGAATCTCCGGGACCTTCCTAGCTGGGCTGGCTTTGAACCCCAATCCTCAGAACTCACTGTCACCCATGCTTAAGATCACATTTCTAACAGTACACACTCAGGATATGTAATGTCTATGTTCATCTATCTTTATATGAATTCTTGAGTTAAAAATCTGGGCTACAGCTTAGACTTTATACTCACAAAAATGTTTGTAGTTTAAAAATTGATAGTACTGGAAAAATAAAACCTAAGAATATAAAGGAGTCTGGGAAGTTCAGTTTGCATCCAGCCTGGGTAGAACAGTCTTTGAGACACTACCTATAATTCATCAGACAATAGTTGAATTGGATGAATGGCTCAAGTAATGGAATACAAGTCATGAGCAAGATTGCTGAATAAGAGCTTGAGACTTTTGCATATATACGTACAAACATACACATACACACAGAGACACTTATATGTGCACACACAAACACACAAATGAAACAACTCTCATAATATGTAGAAAAGTTAGTAAACAATAGAAAATATGTTCTGAGAAAGACTAGAATCAAGTGATAATTTTTAATATTAGAAAATATTCAAGTGAACTTTCTTCAAAAAAGTTTGAGACTATTACATAGGTAGGGACTAGAGATATTAAGAGAGTCAAGTAATCATTATTAAAGGGATAAGATCCATGGAGGAATGAATCAGAGACCTCTGCAGGTGCATCTGAAAATGTTCATATCCTGTCAAATGTTAGAACATCTTTGAAAATTGTACATAAACAGTGTGAGCAGTCAGTCTAGTGGATAAGAAAATAGGATAAGTTCAGAATTGCTAGTCTGTATCTAGATTAAATAAACCAAGAAACTATCGCAGGGTAATTTGATACAAGCCTGGAATTCTAGCACTCAGACTAAGACATAAGATTAGAGATTGGAATTACATAGTGATACCTTCCCTGGACCAGGTAGTATAATTTTGTCTCAATAAAACAAACCAAACTACAAGAAAGGAATTCACAGTTGGAAGGTTGGGCTAATTTTGTCATTATGTTTTGAGAAGTCAATTTTCCTATTGAAATGCAACGCATATTTAAATCTCAGTTGTGTTTAAATGCTCTCTTCAATACAAAACATTCCTAGATGCAAAATGGCTCAAGATTCCCATTCAAAAATTTGAAAAAAGTAAGTAAGCATCATTCTGTTGGACTCCAAAGAACTGATGAAGGATTACAAAAGCTTAAGCCTGGAGAAATATCAAAGTTCGTCTAATGTAGGACTTTGTAGACCTTGCTAAATTAGTATTTAGATATGAAATAAATATTTTGGTTTTGTTTGTAATTTCATATTCTATAGGATAAAACAAAATTATTTTTAAGTAGAAGGTTTAATTGACAAATTCATAAATAATTCTGGCATTCTATTTTCCTAGAATACTATTTCAAGAGAGATATTATTAGAATTTAGTTAATAGATAACTCCTACAGTTCATGTATAGCATGATAATGTGAATAATCTAGAGAGAGTTGCCAACAAATGGATGATATTAATTTATAAATTTAGAAAAAGAGCAATTTTTAAGAGTTTGGTATTAGATGCTATGAAGAGAATAATTGTATGACATCTTTCTTCTACCTCTGTGTAACACAGGAAGAAATTTCCTTAACTATTTGCCTCTTTATGCAAGAAGAAAAATGCTAGGTTTAGGGTTTGTTTTTATTTTATTGGTTTGACCTAGGGCTTGAACTCTGGGCCTAGACACTGTCTCTGAGCCTATTTATGCTCAAGGCACATGCCCCATCACTTCAACCTCAGTGCCACTTGTGACTGGCTTTTCCTAAGAAGTTTATTAACGATAAGAATCTAAGTATCCCTCCTGCCTGCATGGGCTTTGAACCCTAATCTTCTGATCTTAGCATCCTGAATATCTATAATAGTTAAAAAAGTATTGTTTACTCTTGAAGAATTAGTTATTTCAGATGCTTCATAGTTTTATCCTCTACCCGAATGTTGCTATTTTTCTGTTGACTTCTCAATCTGTAATACCCCATTGGGAACTTTATCTATTGCAGAATTTCATAACATGCAAGTAGGTACTGTTTTGAATCTCTCAGGTATGAAATGTTCAGAATTTGAAAATGAGTAGTTATTAGTCATAGGAATTTTAAAGAACACATATATTCTGTCCTCCTTACAACTTACTTACTTTGAAAAGTTATGCGTTTCCATAAAATTAAACTGTTTTTGGTTTTAGTATGAGAAAGTACCAAATTTATTTTTTTGGAAAATATTGGCAGGTATATTGTGAAAATATTGTCTAGTTGGATGACATTCAAGTTGATGACCCTCTGATAAAGAAGGGGTAATTAAATCAAATTAGATGCCAAATAGAATTAATTTTAAAACAGTTTCTACCTAAAGAATAATATTTACCTTACCATTATAGTAAAATTATATTTTATGCAGCTTATTTTTTAAATTTTATTAACAAATTGATGTACAGTGGGGTTACGGTAATTGTAAGGTAGTGTATACATAACTTTTCAAACTTGTTACCCCCTTCCTCATTTTTCTCACAGTTTTCCTTCATGCTAATACCTCACAAGCTGTAATGTCTATTTCCAACATATTGTCTTGTGAGTATTGCTATTGCATTGGTTTGCCCTTTGTCCTTTGTCTCACCATTTTGTCGTTCCTCTTCTCTTGCCAAATTAAGATGAATGCATATACAATACACAGGGTAACAAAATCAAATACAGCAGGGGTAAACCATAGGGAAAAACCCCAAAGAAAATAGAAATCACAAAGTACATTAAAAACAAAAACCACAAATAAAAATCTCTTTTTCCATATCTTGGAGCTCATTCTGCTCAACATCAGCTTATATGGTCATATATACACATAAAAAGCCACTGGAAAATAAGAGTTGCATGGAAAGTATTTCAAGAAAACAACCTGTTAACTGTTTTTGATGGTAAAGGTGGAATTAGGATTGGTGAATTCGCAGTTCTGATAAAGGCATTTCAAAAGAGTTTTAAAATTATGACAGGTAAAGTTGAATTGTTCAAACTTTTTAATAACTTATCCCATGAAGACAATTTTAAATTGCCTGGGAAAATAGGCTTTTATGCACAGAAATCCATGGAGACTTAGTGGAGAGGGAGCAATGTGGGTGAAGATGGCTCTTTTTCACACTAAACAAACAAACCTCAGAAGCCTTGCTGTAAATCTTGTAGGTTCCTTTGAGAATTGTCCTTACCCAGGAAATGTACTCTCATTGTGTGAAACAAGGTTGTAGTGGAATTTAAATTCAAAGTTCTTTAAAAAATAAGACATCAAAATTTGTGAATTGACCCTTAATTACCAAACAGTAATTTCCTGAAAAAGATAATTTGGGTCAAAATATTTAGGAAGAAAGTGCCCTTCACAATGAATGAAGGTATTGGGATTACACTTATGTTTGTAATACTTTCCACAATGTCTTTGCACATGAAGCATTGAAATACAGAAAAAAAAACAAACATCTTATTGGATACTTCATACCAATGATTTCACATTTCTAAGTGGCTCACAGAATATAAGATCCTTATTAACATGAAATAGTGAAGATTTCTCTAATGGGCTGAGGGTCTGAAGATTGTGATTCAAAGCCAGCTGGAACGGGAATGTCTATGAGACTCTTATCTCCAATTAACCACCAGAAAACCAGAAGTGACACAGTTGCTCAATGGGTAGAAGACTCACTTTGAGCTGAAGAGCTGAGGGACAGTGCCCAGGCCACATTTCAAGCTTCATGAATGACCAAAAGAAACGGTGTGGGGGACAATTATTGTATTTGCTCAATTATATCCTCCAATCCACAAAAATTATATGTCTCCATTTATTTAGATGTTTGCTTTTTATTCAGCATTGTATAATTGTCAGTGATAGTGGGTGAACAACACTGAAATACATTTTGACAATGTGTGAAGATAGCACAAAGAAATTCACAGAAAACAGTTGAAAACTAAGGGGCAATGGGAATGGAGAAAGACAGAAACAGGTTAATCAGGCCCTTGATCAATATGTGAGTGTGTTAAGTATTTCAGTAAGATATCTTCTTACAAATAATACACACCAACTAATAAATATCTTCCAAAGGCATTGGTATTCATGTATGACAGAAAGGATAAATACGAATTCTGTGGTAAAATGAAAGAAAGATAGATGAGAAAACATACTTATAGTAATTGTGTAAATAAGAAATTTGGTCAACATTCTGAGGGCTCATGGCTCATTGGACTAAAAGGCTGTTGGTATCTAAGATAATACTAGAATATTAGACATGAGCCTATCTTTAAGACTGTTTAAAGCTATTGCTTTTCGAGTCAGTATTCTTTTTGTTGTTGTTAGTGGTGGTGGTGGTCGTCGTGGGCCTTGATCTCTGGGTCTGGGCGCTGTCCGTTATTTCTGCAGCTCAAGGCTAGACCTCTACCATTTGAGCCATAGAGTCACTTCCATTTTCTGGTGGTTTATTGGAGGTAAGAGTCTCATGGACTTTTTCTGCCCAGGCTTGCTTTGAACAGCGATCCTCAGATCTCAGCTTCCTGAGTAACTAGGATTATAGGTGTAAGCCAGCAGCACCGGGGTTAGATCAGTATTCTTATTTCAAGGAAAAAATACAAGTGTTTGGAACCAAGCTGTAGAAGACTGCTTTTTGGCTTTAGAAGAGAGATGGCAGGTTTCTTAGGAGTAGATAGATTTAGAAAAAAATGAACATATTAGTGCATATTGAAAGCTATAAAACATTTTAGCAAAGTTCCAAAAATGGTAAGGACATGAACTGAAATAACTTCCTTGACAATAAAGGACATGTTTGGGAGTTCTGTCTCTATTGTTACTGTTGTAAATGTGCAATGCAATTTTATTCATTTTTGTTGTTGTTGTTTCCTTTGTATCTTTCTCCTATGGCATATCCCTTCTTATCACTACTCAGTTTTGATACCCTGCATCTTGTAATTACATGTCTAATCTAGGGAGGGGAACGGGAATTACAAAACGCTGAAACATGGACACAAGATAACCCATTGCACTAAAGATACCCACAAGACAGTATAATGCAAAGGAACTTTACCACTTCATGCTGCAAAGGGTGGATAAATAAGAATGTGGGATCTGGGGGAGGGAAGCGATAGTGGGACAACAACAAGGAAGGGAAAGGGTAACAATGATCAACAAGTAATGTACTCATTGCCTTACTCATGTAACTGTAACCCCTCTGTACAACATCTTAACCATAAAATTAAATAAAGTAAAATCAATAAAGGACATGTTTGGCAAATAAAATAAAATGATAACTTACTGACAAATGAAAGTAATAATATACATGATGTGTCTATAGACATGTATATACACATCTGTATATTCATATATATACAGGTATTTGTATATATTTACATATAAATATGAATATATGCATGTGTACACAGTGTGTATACATATACATTTATTTAAAGAGACAAATAAGTAATATATTAAGAGCATATTAATGACAATGGAAAACTTTAACCATCCTGTATAAGTTATCAAAAAATCAAAATACATATCTCTATAATAATATACCAACAACCAAAGAACATATGGAAAATTCATAAGAAAAGTTAATACATAGACATTGCATACATATAAAGGTTAGTAGAAATAGAAACAACAATAAGATAGCACTGCACAACCACTATGTAGAAATTGGAATCCTTATACATTGGTGCTTGGCACTTAAAGTGATATAGTCAGTTTGTTAAACATACTGACGATCTTTTAGATATTACACAGAGTTGCCTTTATGATTCACCATTTTGAATCACAATTTTATATACAAAATAGATTTCAACATACGTCCAATGAGACACATGTACAAGAATATACGTAACAAAACCTTTTATAATAACATACAATAAAATATTGAAATTCTCATTGAGGACGTTACACCCGTATACACATGCATACAAAACAATATGCTCTATCCATTAGAAAATTTAAATGGACTTACTTTGGAAACACTAATTTTACATGGGGGAAATTAATAAAATAGACTACATTTTCTATTTATATGAGTTCTTTTAATTGCCACATCTGTAGAGGTAGTATATGAAATAATAGCTGCTCAAGGGGAGGGTGGGTTGAAATGATGACAAGAAGTGAGTACTAATAAATATTGGAGCATTTTGAGAGGTTAGTGATGATAAAATGTTCTAAAAGTGAAGGTGATATTCAGAGTCCAACTCTTTAACATTCCAAGTATTATTGTACTTTATTGAAGAATTACAGATTGCATTTGCATTAACCTTAGGAAAAATTTTAGAATAGTAGTGGGTGAATCTTCGTGAAAATTTAGAATTTAAAATTACAGAATTCTTAAAGGCAAACATTTATTATGTTGATGAATAAGACTATCAATAAAATCTGATATGATATATCCTCTGAGTGACATATGACATTGTGAGTCAGTGAATATTCTACAAAATTATGTAAATTGAAGGATGAGATAGGATTGAGAGGGATGAGGGATGATGATCATCAAGATGCATTGTATTGGGCTGGGAATGTGGCTTAGTGTAGACTTAGATGTAGTGTGAAGCCCTGGGTTTAATTCCTAAGTTCTACATAAACAAAAAAAAGCTGGAATTTGCACTGTGACACAAGTCGTAGAGTGCTAGCTTGAGGAAAAGAAGCTCAAGTACATTGCCAAGCTCTGAGTTCAAGCCCCAGGCTGGCCAAAAAAAAGATGCATTGTATTAAGACATACACTACCAGCTCATGCCTGTACACCTAGATACTCAGGAGGCTGAGGACTGAGGTTTGAAACCTGCCCAGGTAGGAAAGCCTGTGAGATTCTTATCTCCAATTAGATCTCAGAAAAATCTGAAGGTATTGCAGTGCCTCAAGTGATAGAGTTCAAATCTTCATCCATAGGAGATCAGGGACAGCGCCCACACCCACAGTTCAAACCTCAGGCGAGAAAGAAGAAAAAAAATCTCAATAAATAGTATTCGTAAACTGCTTTGCCAAACAGCAACACCCATACAACTACTTAAAGTTAATTAAAATATGATTAGAATAAAATGAAAGTCATTTTGTGGACCAAACATAGATAGAATACAAAAGTTTCTTACATGGGCAAAGTAAATTTTATATCACACAGTTTGAGTTGAAATTTGTTCTTCAGTCTTCTTAAATCATTTATGCAATTGACAATACTGCCAGTCATAGGTCAATTTCCGTGAGGAACAGATTGAATTCTGCTTTCTCTTCATAGCAATCCATAAAGGAGAATTTTTGTGCTCTTTTTGACGTATATCTGATATTTTAAAGTAGATTTGTCATAATATAGTATTAATTTAATCAATCATTTCATTAGGGCGATGTTGGTCAGTTTTTTCCAGTAAATCTTATCCTTTATAATAAATGAGAGCATGCTGTGTCACTCTCCTATTAAAATGACAAAATACTGTATAAGATGAGCTTGAAAGGAGGAAACATTAATCTTAGCTTCTAGTTTTATACATTTCAGTTTATGTTTCTTATCCTCATTACTTTGGGTTGGTGGTAGCACAGTGTCCCATGTCAGGAACATGTGATAGATTACGTGTATTCATGGGATCCAGGAAGTAAAGAAGAGGAGGAATAGGAGTGGGAGAGGGAGAAAGAGGAGGAGAGGGAGAGAGAGAGGGAGAGGGAGAAGAAGAAGAAGGAGAAGGAGACAGAGAAGAAAAAGAAGGAAGAGGAGGAAATGACTTTGATCTTAACGTCCTCTTTGATCACAAGTTCTCAGTGACCAAATCTCTACAAATGTACCCACTTGAAAAGGTTCACAACCACTTTATGGCAACATAGTGAATATTAATTATTAATCCCAATCCTTTATGATTTCAGATTCAATTTCTAGAGTGGTGGGTAGATATTTCTATACAATTGTGATGACAGCCACATAATTTACACGACATAGGTTTGTCCTGAAGTTATTATTTTCTATGAAATAATATCCAAATGATACACTACACTAAGAGTTAAAGGAAAATTTGCAAGGTGTATGGGACGATGTAATTCCCTCCAGATACACATGTTGAAATTCTCTTTCCCTGTCTGGTCACATTTGACTCAACCTTTCAGAGATGACCCTGCAATAATGATCCTGATAAAAGAAGCCTAATATAACTACTCTGCCAGGTGAATGTCCAGCAAATAGATTATAATGAACTAGAAAATGGACCCGTATAAGACAAGAAATTGCTTTGAATAATCATTTTTATAATCAATGTTCAAGTGTGGGTATTATACTCCTGATGTTTTTAAGCAATTTACTTTGGAGTATTCTCTTATAACAGCCCAAAGGCTGGCAAAAAGCAAAGGAGTTTTAATTTAAATTTTAAATTTTCTGAAATAAAGATTCATAGTATTTTATTATTTGAATTTTATTCTCCAAACCTTCAGGTTAAAAATATTTTTAAATGTGAATTGAATTGAGGTTCAATTCGCTATTCAAATGTCATAATTAATTTTTTGAATATTTTTTATTATCTTTTATGTAGTTGTACAAAGGAGTTGTCATTAACTGAAACAGTTTATGGATACCATGCATCTTGATCAATGTCACCGGTTCCAACATTCTCATCCACCCTTCACAATCAACCCCACTCATTACATATCTCAATATTATATTATGTACAGAATTACATGTCATTTAACAAAGCAGTTTATGTGTACAATGAACCTGGAATTCTGTTACCATTTCAACATCTTCATACCCATTAAACACTACCCCTTGCTTTGTGTATTTTAATTCTGGGAAGTATGCAATGGATTCTTGCCTGTATTCTATCCTTTTCCCCCTCAATTTCCTACCCCTCTCACATTGCCCCCCACTGTACTCTTTTCTAGTACACATTTACTGGTATTTATTTTTTTGGACTTTGACTTAATATTTTAAGAGAATTATAGTATTTTCACTCTCCATGGACTCTGACACTTCAGATAATTCATTTGTACCTCCTTGCATACCATGCGGTGTGTTTACTTTTACAATTATAGGCACCTTCTATCTACCACAAATGAGGAAACTCATGCAACCTAAGTTTCTCTGGGTCCAGTTAATTTCACTTGACATGATTATTTCTAAGTCTTTCATTTTCCTTTAGAATAGTGCAATATTATTCTTTCTGATAGATGAATAGAATTTGATTATGTATGTATACATATATATTCATACATACATGCATAATTGTAAATAGGGATCAATAAAATTATACATATAATTCATATACACACACAATTCTTGATCCCTTTTTACAATGGGAAGCATCTGGGCTAATTCCATGTGTTGGCTTCAGAAAATAATGTAACAATGAACATGATTGTGCTGGCAGCTTCAGTGTGGCCTTGTTGTTGCTCTATTGGATGAACACCCGTAAGTGGAATTGCTGGATCATAGGGAGCTCTCTATTCAGTTTTGTGAGCAACCTCAATAGTGTTTTCCAAAGAGCTTGAAGAAGATCGCATTTACAGCAACGGTGCAATACAGTTTCCTTTGGGACACATTCTTATCAGTATCTGTGATTGTTTTTTCAAAAGATATTGTAACAGGGTTTAGATGAATCTCAGTGTTGTTTGTATTTGCCTTTCTTTTATGAAGAGAGATATGTCTACTTGTCATTTTATTTCTTCTAAGAAGTTCTCTTTAAGTCTTTATCCCATATATTAATTAGGTTGTTGTTTATTTGAGGGTTTATTTTTGTTGAGTTTAATTTTTGATCTCTTAATATGGGTTAGTTATAAAAATCCTTGTCTGATGCTTAGCTAGTAAAAATTTTCATCCATTCTGTTCTCTTTCTATATATCTTGCTAACATTTTCCTTTGCCATGAATAAACTCTTCAGTTTCATACAATTCTATGGATCCAGAAAGAATGATATGACACCATTATTCATAAGGAAATGGAAAAACTTGGGATAAACTTACATTAAGAGATATGGAGGGAAGTTCCAACATTTATGGAATTCAGTGGAAGTGAACACATAAAATACTACCTTCTCTGGGAAACAAGAGCACAGGCAATACTCGGAGGAAAATTTATATCTTTGAGTATGTACATCAACAAATTAGAACAATCTTAAATCAGCAGTAATGATGCCCCACTATGTCCTTGAAAAACAGGAACAAGCCAAACCAAAAACCGGTAGACAGAAATAATACAAATTAGATTAATGAAATAAATGAATCAGCATCTCAAAATCATACAAACAATCATAATTGACTTTTATCTACTAGTAGCTCACAAATTTGCCCAATGAATACTAATGTAGCTATTTCCAGAGATAGACTCACCCAGCTCAAACCAGTGAATGAAAGAAACTTCTAGGATTCTAGGAAACAGTGTTTTGCTTTTTTAAAATAAATTTACTCTGTTGTTATTATTAAGGTGATTTATACAGAGATTACAGTTATATGAATCAGGCAATGAGGACATTTCTTTTTATGAAATGTCTTCAGTTCCTTCACTTTTTCCCAGTCCCCCCCTCCTGCCTCCACCCATGAGTTAAATAGTTCACTTTCATCAACGTTCAATGAACTCCACTGCTTCATTTTTTCACCCTTTTCTCTAAAGCTCTGTGCCCACCCCCCACCTTCCTGAAGATATAAATGGATGTAACATGCATAAGGTCAGGAAGACAGACTCATCACAGACTATAAACAACAATAACAAACACAAAACAAAAAGAAGGAATCTTCTGTTTCCATATCTCAGTTTGTTACAGTATACACATATAATTGTATTTAATCATAAAGTCAATTCTGGGAATAAGGTGTGATAACTTTTAATTTTGTATATATAATTGTATTTAATCATAAAGTCAATTCTGGGAATAAGGAGTGATAACTTTTAATTTTGTATATATAATTGTATTTAATCATAAAGTCAATTCTGGGAATAAGGTGTGATAACTTTTAATTTTGTTTTGTATTTAATAATGCATTTGATTTTAACATTAAAGGTGTAAGTAACACAATTCAAGTCCTAGTGAAATTTGAAGGTTCAGATTTAAAGTTAAATTTTCAAAATGTCTAATAGTTCCATTTTGGCAACAAAAATGAAAAACAGGCATGTTTTATCCTCAAGAATGTCATTATTTCATATGACAAGGACCTGTTGCAACAATGAGAAGTACAAAATGTCATGTCAAAACCAGCTTTACAATGTCGGTGGGGGGAAGGGGGGGTATGATTGGGTGGGGGGGAGGGGGGAGGCTGGGAAGGGAGGTGAAGGGTAAACAAAGGAGGAGGCTGCAATGCTTGGTAAGAAATGTATGCATTATCCTGCCCATGTAATTGTAACCCCTCTGTACAGTATGTTCTCAAATAAAATAAAATAAAATTTAAAAAAAAATAAAATTAATATAATATTAATTCAGTGGAAATAAGAAATCAAATACTTATACAATGCATCAATTCCATAGATTGTGAGATCTATTGATAAAATTAATAAAACTTGTTTTAAGTAGATTACTTAAGACATGAAGCAAGTGATAATTTTCTTTTCTAGGTGAAGTTGATGTGGAAATCAAAGCCCAAATATTCCAGAGTTCTGTGTGCTTGATAGGGTCATTTTACGTGTATGCTTGGCTCATCTCAATGTTATTTGAAGATAACTAAAAACAGGACTAGAATAAAAAAGACTCAAATGTTTAGTTTTATTTTGTGACTAGATGTGTCTTTTTTAATATCTCTTTATTTTATTGGAAAAATCTGGTAAATTTATTTAAGTAACATCAATAATAATAAGAAATCAACAATCCCTAGCTCCTTAAAAGACAATCAATAAGAAAAAAAGGAAACAACAAAGAAAGAAATTGAGTCTCATTTTGCACGTGGTCTTTATATATTGTGGTGCTTTGTAATTGTGGATTATGTGACTATCCCATGAATCTAAGCGCAAATCACCAGGGCTACTGGCAGAAAATTACAAAATTTAGAGCAGCTACCACAGATATGCAGTTGTATGTGGGTTTCAATACAATAGCAGCAGGGCATAAACTGTACAAAGGAAATAATTCTAGTGATTTGCAAGCAAGAATGTGATGAAAAGCATACTTTTATCTTCTTAAATGAAATCAGAAGACCACACTTTGAAAGCTTACTAGACGAGCAGCCCTTTAAGTAATAGTGCCATTTTTAAGGCACTAGATAATTCAAGTCCTTCATCTCCCCTCAAACATTACTGCCATTCACAAATTATTGCAAAGGTGAATTTCCAGTGTGTTTTGATATTTCAAAAGGCTTAGGAGTAACATAAACAATATTTTAAGTTGTTGAGAAAATTTAATTTATAATAAGCAAACAAATTAGAGTCAACTCTTTAGCATAACCTTTAGGAAAAATGAATTTAGGAATATGGTATGTCCTTTGTAATTTAATATTAGACATTAGGGCAAAATGCTGGAAACAGACTCTGCAAGAAGGAAACAGAAAGGGCTGGGAAGGTGGCTCAGTGGTAGAGCGCTTGCCTTGCATGCATGAGGCCCTGGGTTTGATTCCTCAGCACCACATATGAAAAAAGAAAAAAGCCAGAAGTGGCTTGTGCCTCAAGTGGTAGAGCGCTAGCCTTGAGCTGAAGAGCTGAGGGACAGAGGTCAGGTCCCACAACCGGACCCCCAAAAACAAGAAAATAAAAGAAGGAAACAGAAGTCTTTGATAAGATATATTAAAGATTACCTAGGGACAAGTAATTTCACCTACATTTTCTAATATATGATAACATACTTTTGTCTGCTAATCAGACAGACTCAAAAAGACTTTTAATTATGATATGAAAAATGGATCATCATGAATGAATGAAATCAGGGAGTAGATGGCTCAGGAGCTTGATGGTTCTGTTAAATATTCTCATCATTTTAAATGATCTGCTGTTTTTATATGTGCAGAATTATGAATGTATTTTATGTCTGTGTAAGAAAGTTTGATTAATAGATCATTGTGTGATACACAATGTAAGGAACCTAACCTGAGTCACAGTGGTAAATATGTGTGTGTATCTGTATGTGTGTGTGTGTATGTGTGTGTGTGTGTGTGTGTGTGTGCAAGTCTGTATATAGAAGGAAGTATCTTATTTTTGTCAGGGTATATACTTAATTTTATTAGGTATACTACATTAAGGACAGCAGATAAAGGTAATTAACCTTTAGTGCCATATGTTCCTATGATTTCATGAACAAACTAAGAGTTATGTTTGGGGTGTGAGTTTTGTGGAAAATCAGCTGAAACTATAAACATTTGGAATCTTGAGAAAGATATCAATGGCAATCATTTCAGTGTAGATCAATTTTAGACAACACTTGAAAGGATACATAATCTTATATGAAAACAGTTTTTATTGATTTTCCATAGCTACACTATTCTATAAATTTGTAGGAAAACAAGTTAATTTATGGAAACATAATATTAATGTAATTATTTATTGCATACAGTTTTACGTTAGTTTCATCAAGTCGAAATACCATTTATTTCTACTATACAGGAAGGAAAACCCTAAATATTGGAGTTTGTGCCATATTTCACATTGGGAAACTTTGTATCAATAAGTTTATTTCTTTTGCTTCTGCTTTCCTATTCATTTTCTGTTTCTCATAGTTTTCTATTAAGGACTTTTTCTTTCTCCCAATTTGGGGCTTGAACAAAACTCATGCTCTCAGTTTGTTTGCTAACAATAGTCAGTCTACCTTTTGAAACATGCCTCCAGCCCAGAAATTTTTATAGTTAATTGGAGACAGAACCTCATGAACTTTCCTACCACTCGGAAAAACATTATTCCCAAAGTCTCATCCTTCTTAATCACTAGGATTATAAAGATGAGTCATAGACCCCAGGAGTCAATGACTTTTCATGTCTTATAGATTCCACATGTTTGCTAGTAATTGTAATAATAAACTACCACAGATTAAGTCGCGTTAACACTGTAAATATATTGCCTCTGAAGTGGTGGATCTAGCACTCCAAGATCAGGTTTGGCTTCTTCTGAGTCCTCCTTCCTTGGCATATTCAAGACCTTCTGATTCTTTTGGAGGATACTTCAACTTAAATGCTACCTTTGAGATTCTGTTTCCCAATGCAGTCATTTTCTAAGGCAATGGGTTATCGATTTTTTTTGGGGGGGGGGTCTATTCGTGGGGCCTGAACTCTAGGCCTGGGCACTGTCCCTCAGCTCTTCAGGTCAAGGCTAGCACTCTACCACTTAAGCCACAGCGCCACTTCCGGCTTTTTTTTTTCTTTTTGCTTATGTGGTGCTGAGGAATCGAACCCAGGGCCTCGAGCATGCAAGGCAAGCACTCTACCACTGAGCCACCTTCCCAGCCCGTGGGTTATCGATCTTTAGTATGATTTCAGTGGACAGTATCCAACACATAACATTTTACTTAATGGATAGAAGAAAATCTCTAATAAGAAATTATTTGGTTTGTGCAAGGAAGTTATGGTTATTCTTTAAAAAATTAGTAAAGGAAATAAAATTTTTATTAAAACTTGCTAAACCAGTATGAACTGTTGACATTAGACATGCCAAATTCTTACTCTGGCACACACTTAAATTCCTAGTAGTGCTGGAGGATTGAACTCCAAACCCCATTCGTAAGTTAAACAGCATCTCTACTATAGCCATACCTGCAGATTGTAATTGGATTTTTTTTTTGAGGTAGTATTACTGTGCCTGGGTCTGCTTGGACTGTGGTCCTTCTAACCCAACCCCAACACATTGCACGCAGCAAATGGTTAGAGTTTCTGAAACCTCTTTTTTTGTCTGGGCTTTCCTGGAACTGGAATTCTTTAATCTCTGTTTTCCAAGTAGATAATATTAAAGGTTTGAGCCACCTTATACAGTAAAAGTATACAATCTCAAAATATCTTGATATTGCCTATATTTGTGCTTAACATATATAGCTAACTTTAATTTTCTCCCTCTTTTGTTTAGTACTCTGATTTGAAAACATTGGCTTTCTTGATATACATGGCTTTGTTTGGATGGAATCCTATAACAAAAAAATTTCCCAAATGTTTATGTCAAAAGGCTTCAGGTTGGAAAAAAACCCATTGATCCTTAAGTTATAATTGCATCATATTTATAGGGTTAGTCAATGCTTTCTGAAGTATGAAAAGAGAAGGAAGGAAGAAATGTGAAAGATGTCAGGTCTTTGTAGAAATTCTGTACATGTCACTTCATGTTATCTTCCTTCCTTAAATCTTTAATTATTAAAACCTCCTGGGTGGATATTGGTTGGACTGATTGGTAACCATCTCCGGGAAATGAAGCTGATTTTAGGAGGCTGATGGTGTGGTAAATAAAGAATGATGAGAATGAGCACAGATATTGTCACAGAATGAGCCGACCAGATTCAACCGCTGAACAGCAAAATAAAGCAAAGTTTCAAGTCTCATGATTCACATTGGATCATTTATAGATAGATACATATACATATACATGTACATATACATTTACATATACATATACATAGATACATGAAATAGTAAATCTGCAGTAGAATATGGAGAAAGTTGGCTTGAAAAGTATTAAGCTATATCAAACGGGTTGAAGGAAACGTAGAGTAAAATATAAATAGTTTAGGATAGATTTTGCAGAGTTTTTGTAAAGGATGAAAATACTTCCTTCATTATATACTTTACAAATATCCTTAGTATGTTTTAAATTTTTTTATATTGTAGTAGTAGCATCTATACAATGCTGAGAATAGGAATTACACAGAATATGCAACATGGCTAGGCACTGGTGGTTCAAGGGTGTAATCATTTGGGTAAATGCCCAAAAAGTTGGATTGTTGAGTCATAGGGGAACTCTATGTGGAGTCTTTTGAGGAACCTCCGTACTACTTTCTCAAGTGGTTGAACAGTTTACACTTCTACCATCAATGCAATAAGGTTCTCTTCTGTCCACATCCCCTCCAGAATCTGTTGTTATTAGAGTTCTTGATTATAGCCATTATAACTGGCATGAGGTGGTATCTCAAAGTTGTTTTGATTTGCATTTCTTTTAAGGCTAGTGAGGTTGAGCATTTCTTCATGTATCTATTGGCCATCCTACTTTCCTCTTCAGAGAGATTCTCTTTAAGTTTTTAGTCCACTCACCTATTGAGCAGTTGTTTCTTTGAGGATTTGTTGTTGAGGGATTTAATTTTTTGAATTCCAGGTATATTTTAGATATGAGACCCTTGTCCGTTTTGGCTAGTGAAAGTTATGTCGAAAAATGGTCTTTCCAACTTTGAAGGGTGGTGGGGGGAGGAGAGGGGAAGGGATGTTAAGGGGAAACAAAGAAGGATGTAACAATGCATGTACCTCCCCCACCCCAGTATAACCCCTCCTTTCACTGTATTTGATGTTGGCATAATTTGTGGAGGGGAAGGACAAAAATAAATTGTTTAAATAGGGATACAGGTGGACCCATTGCAACAATGAGATATACAAGAAGTTAGGTCGAAAATGAACTTTACAAGTTTGGCTGAGGCGGGAATGAGAGGGAAGGGAGAGATAGAGGGGATGGGAGATGGGGAGGGATGGGAAGAGGAATCAAAGGAGGAGGCAACTATGCTTAATGTGAAATATAATCATTACCTTGTCCATGTAATTGTACCCTCTCCGAATGGTATTTTCACAATAAAAAAATTATCTGAAAAAAATGGTATCAGTTGATAGTGCATATGATTTTATTGTTCATTACAAAGATAATGTAGTAAAAATTTTCATAGCAATTACATTGCACTAGGTTGTGGGCAGATTCTAATGTAAATATTATATTGTGTTCATGTAGACAGTTTGAGTATCCAAAGTTTTTATATGCCTGTGGCCCTTAAACCACTGATATTGAGTGACAAATGCAATTTCCTATCAGTAAAGAAGTTTTCCTTGTATCTTTTCAATATGTATTTTTATTGTAAAGATCCTGTGCAGAGGGGTTACAGTTACATAAGTAAGGTAATGAGTACATTTCTTATTCACCATTGTTACCATCTCCTTTGTTTTCCACTACCATCTCTTCCATTCATACCTCCCCAATTCTTCCCTTCATCCACCCCCTTTAATAGAGTGTCTTGTACATCTCATTGTTACAATGAGTCAACCTGTATTCTTTCCTTGTATCTTAAATGCAGAAATGCTGGCTTGTTTCATGCTGATTCTACTTGTGTAGACACACCTAAAGTCACTTGCCAAGTCCAAGAGTACATAAATAAAACGCACAACATTTATTTTAATTTCTTTTTTTTATTGTGAGAATACCGTACAGAGGACTTACAATTACATGATAACGAGTATATTAATTATCAAGCATTGTTGCCTCCTCTTTGTTTCCCCTTTCCATCCCTTCCTATACTCTCCCCCTCTCCCCACCTGATCCTCCCCCCAGCCCTCACCAAAATTGTAAAGTTTGTTTTTCAACATAAAAACTTGAACATCTCATTGTTGCAATGGGTCCACCTGTATCACTATTTAAACAATTTGTTTTTTCCCTTCCCCTCCACAAATTATACCAACATCAAGTACAGTGAAAGCATGGGTTATACCGTGGTGGAGGGACATACAAAGCAACAAAGAAATCATCTTAAAAATATATTAGAAACAATTGCATGAAAGAAAAAAAACAAAAAAATTTGAATCTTTATCTTGGGGTTCATTCCCATAACATCAACTTATCTGAACTTTTCTGCTTTGCTCAGACATATACTAGTTATTGCAAATAAGGGAAAACATGGGACCTATGTTTCTTTCGGCCTGGCTTACTTGACTTAATATAATTTTTTTCCAAGTCTTTCCATTTCCTAACAAATGGGGCAATGTCATTCTTTCTGATGGAGGCATAGAATTCCATTGTATATATATACACTACATTTTCTTGATCTATTCATCTAGTGAGGGGCATCTGGGTTGGTTCCCTATCTTAGCTATCTTAAATAATGCTGCAATAAACATAGTCGTGCTGGTAGCTTTAGTATGGTCTTGTTTGTGATCATTTGGGTAAATTCCCAAAAGTGGGGTAGCTGGGTCATAGGGTAGCTCTATGTGGAGATTTTTGAGGAACCTCCATATGGCTTTCCAGTATTTGAACAAGTTTACACTCCCACCAGCAATGCAGTAAGTTTCCCACATCATTTTTTTGAGTTGATATAATAGTGTTCTACACATTTATAGACAGGTTACAAATTATTCTCAAATTTTAATATATTAAAAATACTTCCTTATTTTCTTGGCCAGGAAATCAGCAAGACCTCAGTCAGCATTTCTCACATAAGACTTTTCACATGGGTTGGTTAAATGTTGACCTAAGCTCCAAACTTCTGAGGACTCACTCATCTGCTTAGGAATTGATGCTGGCTGTTGGATGCCATTTAAGTCCATAGAACTTTATTCTTTTCCAGGGTATTCTCCATCTACTTTGGTTGTTGAGAAGGTCTACAAGAGCAACCATTCTGTTGGGAGCAGGGAGACACCATATGATTTTTACTTACTGAGATTTCTGAGTGACTTGCTGTCACTTGTATTGCATTTTACAAGTTGAATCTAGCAAAACCTACCAGCTTTAAGAGATAAGAGGAGTGGTAAAAGAACTTTTGGAGACAAACGTATCTTCAACATTATTTTGTTCCAAGCATTCCCTCTAAGGCATATTCAACAAGTAGTGAAACTAGTGTTGGCTGTATCTATGTCTTTCTCCTTGTGTGCATGTGTACATGTATATATGTATGTGTGTATAATAACATGCATTGTACATGTATAAGGGCATATACAGACATATATGCATATATAAATAAATATACATATATAAATATATGTATATATATATATATATATCAGTTGTTCAGTGATTTAATTTATACATCCCAGCACATTTCATTCTCACAAAGTGTACATGATAAACTGCTCTGAGGATCTGTGCTCTATGACGGGCATCCTTTGTGCTCACTTCCCCCCATCCCTATGAACAACTTCGGCCTACTTTTCATAGGATAGCTTTGTTTTCATTACATGTAGTTACTTACTGATAATAAAAAAGTTTCGTTTGTAAAAGAAAAAGAACTTATAGGTCAGAGGTTAAAAGTATCCTATCCGTCCCAATGATTCCTATGAGATAAAATTTATAATAGTATAAAAGTGAAAAGGAATTCCTAGATCTGGTTTTTTGCCATTTAGAATAGAAAAGAATAATATCATGTCACTGTTATAATTCTTAAGAAATGTAAGGGTAACTGATGGTCCCTCTCATGTTCCCACAAAACCAGTGGATTCTGTAGGATTATAGTAGACCAGCAGAAATTCTAAGTAGCAGACATGGAGCATGAAAGAGAAAGAGAGGAAATGAGAGAGAGTTAAAGAGAGAGAAATATCATAATGCTGAAAGTGCATAACAGCTAAACAAGAGCTGTATGAGAATAATCATTTTGCGATCTTCAGACTCTTCATGTACATTTAAAGGTATTTGATGTATGATAAACCATCAACATGAAATATAAAGTCATTTTGACAAAAAATAAAAATGATTCAGAAGAAATTATAAATGCAAAAACAATCTTCACAGAAGCAAACTCTCAGAGATATTTCATGACTTTGAAAAGGATAAAGTGGCTGAAGTGAGTATAAATTTAGAAGTACGACAATTCACAAAAACATCAAAAGATATTCATATATTTCATTATACAACCCAAAGCAGAAAGCAAATATTGTTTAGATGATTTTTTTTAAACACAGTTATCTCAGGTGCAGGGAAGATGGCTCAGTTGTAGAGTGTTTGCCTTGCATGCATGAGGCCGTGGGTTTGAGTCCTCAGCAGCACCACATAAGCACAAAAAGATGGAGTGGTGCTTTGTCTCAAGTGGTAATGCTAGCTTTAAGCTGAGGGACAGCACCCAGGCCCCAGTGTTCAAGCCCCATGACCAACAAAATCAAAATAAAAAAAACACAGTCTCACTTTTGTGGCCTCAACTCTGTAATACTGCTGCTTCATCCTAGGGCTAAGATTTTAGGTATGGACATTTTTCAACACTCCTGATTCAGACTCTACTTCATCATTTTTTTAAATAAATATTTTGTTCTTAATTTTCCTCTTTGTAAATTCACATGCTCCTATAAAAATGATTTGGCCATCCCAGTAACCTTCTCAAAGTACCTCCTAATGAGGACTTACAAAAAATAGTATTATAGTACAACAAGGAAAACAATACTACAAATAAGAAAAACCAATAATTAAATATTAATGATTAATAAAATAAAAAACAAAACAATTACCAGTGTTTTCAGTATTTGAAGGGTACTACCTATTAGATTTTACTATTTTCTCATATTCCTGTACATTTAAAACTGACTAAGATTATGATGCTCAACAAGAGTTTTATAGACTATGTGCAGTCTTTAAAGTTACCCACTAAGATTACTATTTATGGCTCATCTCATCATTTGTACATGGCTTATATCATCATTTGTTCCTCGCTAACATATAAAGTAAGGAAGCCCTATTGTTTTAACAGAAACTGTAGTTAACAAAGTCTTAACTCTTTATTCTGTTCCTTTACACAAAGACTTTGCAACTTCTCATTAGTAAAGTTTCTATAAACTCTGAAATGTACATAATTAGTAGTATATGTCTGCTACCATAAATCTTAAATACTTTATAGAAAAGTATTATGACCTGACAAACAGTCCTAGTTTTTGCATATGTAAGTAAATTCCCAAAATTAAATATGTTTAAAACATTAAAAGTTTTATCAAATCTTAACACTTGCTGCTGTGTTCATTAGGACAGTTGCCTTGTATAGAATAATTGCATTCCTTCTCCTACACATATCTTGAACAACAAATATCTGGGATTATTTTGTTTTTGACATGTCAATCTTGACTTTATTCTTAAATGTGTGCTTATGTAAGGAATACATGTTTCTAAAAGTTCACGACGATTCTTTTAAACTTACTTTTTGTTGAATTATATAGTTTAATAAAATCAATTACACTTTATATATAAAAAGTTTTCTGTGCTGAATTCAGCATCACGTACACTAATATTGGAAAAATACAGAGAAGATTAGCATGCCCCTGCATAAGGATGACAGGCAAATTCCTGAAGCATTCCAGCAGATGCTGGAGGGGATGTGATCACAAGGGAACAGTACTGCATGGTTGGTGGGAGTGTAAACTTGTTCAGCCACTTTGGAAAGCAGTATGGAGGTTCCTCAAAAGACTCCACATAGAGCTTCCCTATGACCCAGCAATCCCACTTTTGGACATTTACCCAAATGATCACAAACAAGACCATACTAAAGCTACCAGCATAACTATGTTCATTGCAGCGTTATTTAAGATAGCTAAGATATGGAACCAACCCCGATGCCCCTCAGCAGATGAATGGATATGTGGTATATATACACAATGGAATTCTATGCCTCCATCAGAAAGAATAGCATTGTCCAATTTGTTAAGAAATCAAAAGACTTGGAAAAAATTAAGTGAACTAACTAGGGCCAAAGAAACATAGGTCCCATGGTTTCCCTAATTTTCAATAACTAATATATGTCTGGGATAAGCAGAAAAGGTCAAAAGCTATCTGCATATGACCAAATAAGATGATGTTAAAGAAAATGAACCTCAAGATAGGAACACAAGTGTTTTTTTTTCTTTATTGCTATTGTTTCTAACGTACTTATAATGTGTGATGTGATTTTTTTTGTTTCTTTATATGTTCCTCCCCTATGCTATAACCCTTGTTTTCACTGTATTTGAAGTTGGTGCACCTACACCTTGTATATACGCTCCTCTAATTTGAAGAGGAAAAAAACAAAATGTTTAAATAGGGATACAGGTTGACCCATTGAAACAATGAGATGCACAAGACACTATGTTAAAAAAAATGAACAATTTAGGCTGGGGAAGGGAAGAAGGGAGTGTACTTGCGGAGGTGCGAGGGAAGTGATGGTAGGGGAAAAATAAAGGAGGAGCTAACAATGCTTGTTAGGAAATGTACTCATTACCTTGCTCATGTAAATGTGACTCCTCTGTACAGTATTTTTACATAAAAAACGTACAAAAATATTCGGAGAGGGAAGAGTTTATTTCCTTTATTTTACTCATAAAATATTTTTAACAAAGAAATTAATGCGAAACACTGATATGAAGGATTTTGAATAAATGTGTGTGTGTGTGCACGCGCATGCATGCACACAAACTTGCATGTGTGTTAGTATGCTCAGAATTTGAAATCAGAGCTTCAAGGTCTGGCCAGGCCTATCCTTTCTAGATTGCTGATCTAATATATGAGCTACATCTCCATTCCTGGGCCTTTGCTGGTTCATTACAATTTTTGAAAAATAATCTCATGAATTTATGTTGCCCTGATTGGTTTCCAACTGTTATCCACAGATCTCAGTTAGGATTACAGATGTGACCAATCAAGACATGGCTTACAGAATTACTTTAAAAGTAGAAGAAAATTTACTTCACAGGGCCTGTTTCATTATCTCCTACTTTTAAAGCAATTTGGAGTGATTATGTGTGAATTTTTTCGGTTTTGGATTCTTAAAAAGTAAGTGATTATATTTAAATGTTTTAGTACTTTTAAAAAAGGAAACTGGAACTGTGGGACAAAAGAAATTTGCCCAGGGCTGGGAAGGTGGCTCAGTGGTAGAGCGCTTACCTTGCATGCATGATGCCCTGGGTTCAATTCCTCAGCACCACATAAGTAGAAAAAGAAAGCCAGAAGTGGCACTGTGGCTCAAGTGTTAGAGTGCTAGTCATGACGTAAAGAGCTGAGGGACAGTGCTCAGGTCGAGAGTTTAGGCCCCACGACTGGACGCCCTCCCCCCAAAAAATTGCCTCTCTTGTAAGCTCAGCTTTGTGCATGATAACCCAATATCACCAACACAGTCTGTGTTGAAGACAAAATGTAACAGAAAATAATAACCATGGGCAATAATTGCTATGCTACTATTTCTTGGACAATATGAATATTGAATTGAGAGTGTAAGAGAATGGAGAAATTTTACCCACATTTTTTGTATTGCTGAAAGACTTTTGGAAACTTTGACTCATTTCCTTCCTCACAGTGTGTCTTTGGGCCATGCTCTCACTGTCTTTAATTACAATTTTTCCCAACACTAAAATGGTAATAACATTAGCATTATAGCAAATGTTATCTTAAGAATTAAGGGGTCTGGGAAGGTGGATCAGTGCTAGAGCGCTTGCCTTGCATGCCTGAGGCCCTGGGTTCGATTCCTCAGCACACATAAGCAAAAAGAAAAAACCGGAAGTTGTGCTGTGGCTCAAGTGGTAGAGCGCTAGCCTTGAGCTGAAGAGCTGAGGGACAGCACCCAGGCCCAGACTTCAGACCCCACGACCGGACCCCCCCAAAAAAACAAAAGAATTAAGGGAAATAAAACTTGTGAAATACTTAACATAAACTTCTATGAATGAGCTTTGAGTTTAGCCAGCTGTTTTTTTAAAAAAATAATAATAAATAGAATATGATAAGTATTAAAGAAACCATTACATGTAGTGAACAACCAGAAGTAATGTTATCTATTGACCATGCTCTGATTCCAAGGAAGCCAGATGGATAACTTCCTATGCTGTAAATCAAACTAGTTATCTTAGGTCTTGATAGTGTAAAAATATTAGGGACAGAATAATCAAGGAATGTTGTAGACTGAGGAGAAGTCCATATGAAAATGTGCAAAACTGATAAAACAAAATTATCTGAGCAATAATATTGTGGTTTAGATCATTTAAGTTACATCACAAAGATAAGAAAGTCCTAGAAGAATGAATTCTTTTTGATGTCTTATCATAGGACCTTAGAACTCTTTCTTCATTCTTGTAGAGGCATCATCAGTTGAGAGGAACTGTATATTTTTTTGTTTGCTTCCTTCCATTTATTCTTCAGTTTGAAATCTGAACTTCTTGAAACTGAAAGAAACCAAGGGAAATTAGACACGCAGGCTTTGGAAAGAACAATCAAGGTAAAATAAATAAAATACATACAACCTTGTAAAAGGTCTAAATTGAGTTATATATTCTCAAGTGTAAACAGAAAATAATTAAGCAATATCATGTTATTGAAAATTGAAAAGTGGTAGGAGTTGCTTAATTTTTTTCCTTTCTACTACCTTGAATTAATTATTGACTTTGTATAGAGAGATTAAAGATGAGATTGACAAAAAACTTGATAGACGTGTTCTCCATAAAGCCCTGAAAATCGACACTGGGTTTACAAAGTTGTGTTTAATACAACTTCTATGCTGGCTTAATGCTTTGTGAGTAGAAGTCATTAGAGAAATGTAATTCAAAATTACTATGATACTACATCAAAACTATTATAACTCTTACCAAAAACACTCAAAGGAACCAGGTGTGGTGGTAAAGGCTTGTAATTCCAATCATTTAAAGGTTGGATTTAAGTCTAAGGCCAGTCTTGGGTACTGCAGATAGTAAAAACCTGCCCTTTATTACCTTTTGAATAAAAGGTAATATTGTTAGTGAGAGTGTGGATAAAAGGAAATTTTCTACAGTCTTGGTCAAAATACAGGTTAGTATTCTGGTTGTAGAAAGTAGTATGCAGATTTCTAAAGAAATCCAAAGTTGAAATATCATCTGACCCACCAATCATGTGATTATTTTTCTCGGGGTAACTCGTAAATCTATCTGTAGTTCATTGTTATTCATATTATTCACAACAGCCAAGATATAAATCAAAGTTCAGTGTTCAAGTACAGAGAAATAAAGCATCCGTGGTACCAGCAAAAATATCTTTTTCTGTTTCATCCTTAAAATAGCAAGAGACTTCTCCCTTTAGCCACAACTTACCTGGAAGATGTATTCTACATGAACAAAAATGTTGTCTTCTGATTTTTGTAAACACACACACACACACACACACACACACACACACGCACACACAAACCAACATCAAACTTTAAGAGAGAAATTCTGAAAAAAAATAAACCAGAGTGTAACTCTTGGGGCATTCAGGTCACAATGTAGAAGATAGTAGATATACAGGATGAACAGGTATAGAGTTGTAATGTACAACATAAGGATACAGGGGACAACACTGGCCTTACATAGGAATGAAGCTAACTAAGTAGGAGTTGTTCTTCCTAGTAGGGGTTGTTATTTTAGTTGTTCTTTCTTAAGTAATGTATAAGATGAATGTAATTCTTTAAATAAACCTGCCTGTTTGCAGAAATAATAGCAAACAATATAGCAAGTATGTTGCATGCACACCATAGAAGAAAATGTTGAAATAAAATACATGAGATTATCCTTGATGTAAATTGATTATTACAAATAAAGGAAACCATGAGACCTATGTTTCTTTAAATCTGGCTTACTTCAATTAATATGATTTTTTCCAAGTTCTTCCAGTTCCTTAAAAATGAGGTGTTACCTTTCTTTCTGATGAAAGCATAGTATCCCATGTATGTGTAACTGTGTGTGTGTGTGTGTGTGTGTGTGTGTGTGTGTCATTTTCTTGACCCATTAATTCACTGAGGGGTATCTGTGTTGATTCCCTATCTTAGATATGGTAAGTTCTACTATGATAAACGTAATTGTGCTGGTGGCTTTAGTGTGGCTTTTTTTGTGGTCACCTGGTTAAATGCCCAGTAGTGGGATTACTGGATAATAGAGGAGCATTATTGTGTACATCAAGGATAATCTTAGTAGATGAGCAAAATAGCTCAATAGCTATGTATATATGACCCCATAACGTGATTCCAAGTGAAATGAACTCCAAGACATGTTCTTTGTTGTTGTTGTTCTTAATGTACTACGTGATTTCTTTTTATCCTTTTGTATCCGCCCCCCCCCATGGTTGCCTGAAGTCACTGTAGTTGATTTTGATACTCTGGGTATTGTAAATATGTTGGTCTGAACTGGGGAAGGGAAAGGGGCAAAAACAAAATGGTGAGACAAAAGACAAAGGGGAAACCTATGCAACAGTGATACTCACAAGATAATATGTTGGAAATAATCTTGGGGTGGGCTTTGGGATTGAAGAGGGATAAAATGGGGGAAGGGGAAACAAGTTAGAAAAGAAATGAATTCATTACCTTACTTATGTAACTATAAACCCTCTGTATATTACCTTGACCATAAAATTTAAATAAAAAATAAAATAAAATATATGAGAGCCTCAATACAGGAGATAGGAGTGAGCGAAATACTGTAGTATAGTTTAGTGAAACAGCTGTGGAGAGCAGTAATTTTACTTTTACATAGGAAGTAATAAACTAGCATACATATTTTGAGCCTCATGTCAGTCACTAAAAAGGGAAAACAAAATGCATAATTAGCAAACCAATAAAGATAAAATAGAAAACTAAACCATTGAGATGAAGAAATGACTAAGACTAAGAATAACAAATGACACAATTAGGTAACAAATAACAATATGTAAGTTTAAAAAATACTACTCATAGTTCTATTAAATGTTGTTTACATCATAGTTTGTTAGAACTATAATTCAAATCACAGTTTAATAGTATATCATTTGAATAATAGGTTACTTATTGTTGATTTTTTTAATATTGAATGTTTAATACATAATTTTAATTTCCGCAGCTATAGAAAGAAAAAGTGAAACTAATTTTAATATTATATTTCATGAATTGTAAAGTTGAGAAGACCCAACAATCCCACTTTTGGGCATTTACCCAAATGTTTACAAACAAGACCATACTAAAGCTGCCAGCACAACTATGTTTATTGCAGCGTTATTTACCATAGCTAAGATATGGAACCAGCCCAGATGCCCCTCAGTAGATGAGTGGATCAAAAAAATGTAGTATATATACACAATGGAATTCTATGCCTCTATCAGAAAGAATGTCATTGCCCCATTTGTTAGGAAATGGAAAGACTTGGAAAAAATTATATTAAGTGAAGTAAGCCAGGCCCAAAGAAACAGAGGTCCCATGGTTTCCCTTATTTGCAATAACTAATATATGTCTGAGACAAGCAGAAATGTTCAGATAAGTTGATGCTAGGGGAAATGAACCCCAAGATAAGGATTCAAATGTTTTTCCTTTCTTGTGATTGTTTCCAACATATTTATAAGAGGATTTCTTTGTTGGTTTGTATGTCCCTCCCCCACAGTATAACCCCTTCTTTCACTGTATTTGATGTTGGCATAATTTGTGGAGGGGAAGGGAAAAACAAATTGTTTAAATAGGGATACAGGTGGACCCATTGCAACAATGAGATGTACAAGAGTTTATGTTGAAAAATGAACTTTACAAGTTTGGCTGGGGGGGGGAGTAATAGGTAGGAGGGGAGAGCAGGGGGGATGGGAGATGGGAAGGGATGGGAATAGGAAACAAAGGAGGAGGCAACAATGCTTGATAAGAAATATACTCATTACCTTGCCCATGTACCCTTTGTGTATGGTATTTTCACAATAGAATAATAATCTGAAAAAATTGTATCATTTGATAGTGCATATGATTTTATTATTCATTACAAACGTAATGTAGTAAAAGTTTCATAGCAATCACACTGCACTAGGTTGTGGGCAGATTCTAATGTAAATAATATACTGTGTTCATGTAGAGAATTTGAGTATCCAAAGTTTTAATATACCTGTGGTCCTTAAACCAATACGTTACTGATATTGAGTGACAAATACAACTTCCTTTCAGTACAGAAGCTTTCCTTGTATCTTTTTAATACACATTTTTATTGTAAAGATCCTGTGCAGAAGGGTTACAGTTACATAAGTAAGGTAATGAGTACATTTCTTTTTGAGCATTGTTACCCCCACCTTTGTTTTCCCCCTACTATCCCTTCCCAGACTTCAAGCCCCCTGAACAAGAACAAAAAGTCTCAATTTTCTTGGACTGTCTAACTATTCCTAACATTCACCAAAGAAGCATTTTATCACCCACTACATTTAAGTCCTATCCTAGCTACTGCAAATAGAATGATTTGGTATCTTTTGTCAAAAGTTTCATATTTGCAGAAACAAATACCAGCAGCGGTAACTTTTTTCCAGTCAATGAATTCTGGGCCTGGCCCCTGAACATGGTTTTGCTGGTAGCTTAAATGTGACCTTGTTTGTTATTTATTGGATTAGTGCCGAAGAGGGAAATTACTGGGTCTTAAGAGAGATCTATGTTTAGTCTTTTCAGGAAACTCCATACTGCATTCCACAGCGGTTGAACAAGTTTAATTTCACACCAAGAGTATAATAGAGTTCCCATTTGGCTACATCCCTGCCAGCATTTACTATTGTTACTTTTCTAGATAATGGCCGTTTTAATTGGGACGAGGTAGAATCTGTCTTGTTTACTTGTAGGTTTGTGGATACCTTCTAGTTACCATGAATGAATCCATGAAACCTATATTGCTCTGAGTCTGCATTCCTTTCTCTTTTCTCTTAGTACAAAGTTCCCAAGCCTTTCATTTTCCATAAGACTGGTGAAAAGTCATCCTTTCTGATGGTTGAATAGAATTCCAGTGTGTGTGTGTGTGTGTGTGTGTGTGTGTGTGTGTGTGTGTGTGTGTGTGTGTGTGTGTGTGTGTGTGTATGATTGTGTATTCCTTTCTTGTCTAGTTTGTTTTATTAAGACAAAATTATACTACCTGGTCCAGGGAAGGTATCACTATGTAATTCCACTCTCTAATCTCCTGTCTTAGTCTGAAGTCTGAATGCTAGAAGGCATGTATCCCATTGCCCTGCCATAGTTTCTTGGTTTATTTAATCTAGATACAGATTAGCAATTCTGAACTTCTCTAGAGATATTATCCACTAAACTGCTCATACTGTTCATGTACTATTTTCAAATATGTTCTAAAATTTGACACAGTATATGAGTATTTTCAGATGCACCTGCAGGGGTTTCTGATTCTTTCTTCCATGGATCTGATCCCTTTAATAATGATTACTTGACTGTCTTACTATCTCTTGCCCCTACCTATGTAATATTCTCAAACAATTTTGAAGAAAGTTAACTTGAGACTTTCTAATATTAAAAATTATCACTTGATTCTAGTATTACCCAGGACATATTTTCTATTGTTTTCTAATTTTTCTACATATTCTGAGAGTTGTTTCATTTGTGTATTTGGTTGTGTACATGTAAGTGTCTCTGTGTGTATGTGTATGTTTGTATGTATGTATCCAAAAGTCTCAAGCAATCTTGATCATGACTGGTATTACCTGAGTCATTGTTCCAATCCAAGTTTTGGCTGCTTAATTATAGTTACTGTTGCAAAGACTGTTCTGCCCCAGCTGGATGCAAACTGAACTTCCCAGACTCCTTTACATTCTTAGGTTTTATTTCTCCAGGAGTATCTACTTTTAAACTACAAATATTTTTGTGAGTGTAAAGTCTAAACTGTAGCCCAGACTTTTAACTCAAGAATTCATATAAAGATAGATGAACATAGACATTACACATCCTGAGTGTACACTGTTAGAAATGTGATCTTATGCTGGGTGGTGGTGAGATCTGAGAATTGGGGATCAAAGCCAGCCCAAGTGGGAAGTCTCAGGGATTCTTTTCGCAAATTAACTACAAGAAAACTGGAAGTGGCATTGTGGCTCAAGTGGTAGAGCATTAACCTTGAGCTGAATAGCAGAGGGACAGTGCCCAGGCCCAGAGTTCAAGTGCCAAGAACATCACCAACCAAAAAAAAAGTGAAAAAGAAAAAGAAATAACACCTTAGCCAACAGTTCATTTCTAGTATAATCCTTGCTCTCTCAAGATGGACTTTTTATCCAGTTAAGTCCATGCTCTTATACCTGACTTGCATTAGAACCAGAATTATTCTTCCATTCTACTTTCTATAAAGTTGTTTGATTAGCAAGCGTGATTTAGAAAAAGAATGGCCTCATACTTCGTGTTCCACTTAGGAGTAATATTTTCTCTATATCACTCCCATAAATCTACATACTGGACTTGGCTTTATTGTATCAATGTCATTTTATTTGTAGAGTCTTCTATTGTACATTGAACCCTTATACTTAAACACAGAACTTCTCTTTCCCCTTTTATTACTATTGTTTGTCTTACTGTTAATTCATGTACACTTTGGAAATAATGTGCAACACATACCCTCACAAAAAGAATGATCTGAGAACCTTCTTCCCATTTAAAATTTACCTTAATTTACAGAGAACTTACAAAGTTTGAACTCAATGTACTCATGGATAATGTATTTACAAGCAATATAAATTTCATATTTTCTCTTTATTAAATAGTCTCTGAAACACTTGTTACCTCAGGTCCAAAAGTGTCCTTGTGTTATTTCAGTGTAGCCAGAAAACATTCATTATACCTCAAGCAGAACCATTGCTTGCTACTGGAAGTAACTGTTACTGGATGTGGAAACTGATCCCAGGAGAAGAATGGAGCATAGAGGAATGGCAAAGTTCCAGTCAACTTGAGCTTTCCTTTTCACTATACAAGAAAAGAATCCCAAGGCTTGATGGAAACTGTCCCTGACTTTTTCAAGTGTGTTCTTTACTCATATAAAACTGTTCTGTAAACTTCAAGTTGAGAGTATTACAAAAAGAAATAAAGTGCCATAGAGCAAAAGGAAATAACATTGTTTTAAAAATGTTCTATTGCAAAGAAACAAAGACATGGAGGTTTTAAAGTGTCTTATGGATGAATATTTCACCCCTGAGATGATTCTCTTGTTGCAGGAGTCAGTTATCAATTCCTTTAGTCTGGCCCTGAGATCTCCAGAGTAATAAGGATTCCAAACAAGCAGAATCCAGTGAGTATGATCAGCAAAAGGATCATCTTCTCAGACCAGTACTCCTTTAAGGAGTGTCCCAAAGAAATACCTGGTTTTTTTGTTGTTTGCTTGTTTGTTTAATGTGTGCTGGTTCTGGGGCTGGAACCCAGAGGCTGGATCCTGTGCCAGAACAACGTGTGCCAACCTGCCCCCAAAGCTAGTACTCTACTGCTTGAACTAGTACTCCACTCCTGGTTTTTTGGTGTTTAATTAGAGATAAGAATTTTACAGACTGTCCTGCCTGGGTTGGCTTTGAACCAAGATAGTAAGAAACCCAAGTGACATCAACTGTATGGACTTCTCTTTTGAAAAGAGAAATATTTGATGAAGTTTATTATAAAGCTAATATTTGACAATATTTAAAAGAAGAGTATATGCCCAGCAAAAAGCTATAACTTAACTCAGCAAAAGTAGGTGCACTCAATCCTTTTGGAATTATTTTTTCAGCTTGGGAAGATTATTGATCTTGTCTTTCTTTTTGGGGAAACTTAAAGTCATATTTCACTTTTTTGTTGGTCGTGGGGCTTGAACTCTGATCCTGGATGTTGTCCCTTATCTCTTCAGCTCAAGTTGAGTGCTCTACCACTTTAGTTATAGCACCACTTCCAGGTTTCTGGTGGTTAATTGAAGATCAGTGTCACATGGACTTTTCTGAGCAAGCTGGCTTTGAACCACAATCCTCTGGTCTCAGCCTCCTGAGTAGGTAGGATTACAGTCATGAACCACCAGCACCCAGCTCATATTTGCATTTAGCTGCACTGAATGATACCATGTAAACAAAAAATGGAAAATTTAACCAAATGATGACATTGCAGCTTTTCAGAAAAATTGAGGTAATAATAAATATGTCCTCCTTTTCCATGTTGTTACATTAATGACTCATGAGCTATGGGACCTTTACATTAGCATCCTCTGCCATCTGTATAGGTGTATTTAGTAACAGAAAATGTTCATAGAAAAATAGAGAAATACTGAGATTTTTAGAAAGCAAAGGAGATGATCAAGTATGAAAGAACAGCATAGAATGAAATGCATTTATCACACAGATATTAAGAACTAGCCTAAGAGATTTCGAGTGCTAAAGGCAATGAGGAATAAGCCTAGTTGATAACTAGTTCTTCAATAACCAAAAATGGTTCTCTAGACCAGTTTCTGGTATACCTTATTTACTATTATTTATTCCTTCCATCTGGAGTTATTCCTTCTCTTCTGTCACAAATGTTAATTAGCATCTGAATTTTTGGTGCCATGACTGGCCACAAAGATCTCCAAATCTCACTTAGATTACCTTTTCCTTTCTGATTAGCACAGACCACACAAAATCCTGGAATCTTTGAATTTCCAGAATTAAACTTCACCTGACATCCAAGCACATTCCTGGCATTAATTGCTGTGACCTAATGAACAAAACATTTTTTTTCAACACAGTATCCTAATATAAATAAAGTACATGAATTAAGGACTATTGTCAGTTGTCAATATGCAAGGAGCAATAATATATTCCAAGTATGGGTTCTTTATTTTGCATTTACTAACTAAATTTGTTTGTTTGTTTTTTGCCAATACAGGGCTTAAATTCAGGGCTAGGGAATTATTCCTGAGCTTTTTTATTTTTTTTTCTCTTTTCTCGAGGCTAGCACTCTACCACTTGAAGCACAGCACCACTTCCAGTGTTTTTCTGTTTATGTGTTACTGAAAAATTGAACCTAGGGTTTCAGGCATGCTAGAAAATCACCATACCATAAAGCCACCAGAGCCCTAAATGATTTTCTTAGAATGGCATTACATTTTCATTCCATAATTATGTATCATAATTTTGGCCAAGTACTAGAAAATGATGTAGACAAAAATTCAATAAAATAAGTCCAGTAAGACTGGATGGACAATGAATAACTGTCACAGTCTAGCCAGGGCACAGAGGGGCTTACCTCATGGAATTGTTTCAACAGGCTGAGCGAGACAGCTCCTGACACACAGCCTAACTCCTGAATGAGAGGGCCACGTTGGGTTCCAGCCACATGGGGACGCTGGGCCACCTCTTCCAGCACCCATTCAACCAGTTCCTGTGAGAGAGAGAGAAAGTCAGAATTACACTTAAGCCGGCTGCCGGTGGCTCAGAACTCTAATCTTAACTATAAAGGAGGCTGAGATATGAGGATCGTGGTTCATAGCCAGCCCGGGCAGGAATGTCTGTGAGACTCTTATCTCCAAAGAACCACCAGAAAACTGGATGTGGTGCTTTGGGCTCAACTGGTAGAGTGCTAGCTTTGTGCTGAGGAGCTTGAGAACAGCGCCCAGGCCTAGAGTTCAAGAAGTGGACTGACAAGAAGTGGACTTTCCACCACAGGAAGTGGACTGAATAGCACCCATTGTCCTAGGGAGGATGGTAGAGAAGTCATGCCAAGCTTCCTGTGAACTTGAATTCAAAAGTATGTCACCTGGCTTCTCTGTGCCTCGGTTTCCCTAGCTGCAAAACTCAACACAGTGAAGGATTCCCTTCCTCATTGGGATAGGGTAATGATGAAACAGAGCCATGTTTTGTCTCATAATCCCACAGTTGTTGCATGATTAATAACAGGCCTCACCTGAGCACTTTCCGGGTATCTTCCTATTATATGCTCACAGAATTGCCAAGAACCTTATCTGTAGGCCATTCCCTCTGTGCCTAGCCATGTTCCAGAGAGCCCTCTATATACATCTCTTGTTTCCTCATGACTGTCCTGTGAGGAGATGGTTGAGGATCTATCCAAACTTACCTGTCAAGAATCAGCTGCTGTGGACTAAGATTTTGGGATAATCTATCTAAACCTATGACTGACCATGGAGTGGCATGTCTACATCCCAACTACAGAGGACTAGGCCTAGTGGGCATACTTGTCACAGATAGGAGGACCACAATCCAGCCCAGCCTGAGCATATATTGAATCTCTATCTCAGAAATGCCCAATGTGGCTCCTCAGAGCCAGGGAGAGGAAACAAGAAGGGGGTCATTGTGTCCCCAGAGGGGTGTTTGATCCTGGGTGGGAGTGGTGTTGGGGCGGCCACTCACCTGTGCTGCTGGGAGAAGCTGTTGGCGGCTGCTCCACGTAGGGTGAACTGCGATGATGGTTGCATTGCAGACACATGGGCTCAGAGCAGAGGGCCAGGGGCAGGGACCAGGTCAAGGCCTTAGGCCGGCTGGCAGCGTGCAATTGCCTGTGGTTTAAAACCCGGCACCGCGGGAAGGGGTGTAGGGTTCAGGGAGGGGTCAGGTGCATCAATTTCCTAATATACTCAGAAGTCGCCTCGACCCTCTTGCCCACCACTCAGCCAACTCTAATTTCCTCAACATTCTTGTATCCCATTGGTCAGAAAGAACCATGTAAGAATGGGGGTGTGGACGGAATCCTCTGATGCAAGCAGCATGGGAGGAGTCAAGATGACAGCAGCTCCCCCAGTCCTTTTCCCAGAGAACTCTGTCCAATTCAGTTGGGGACAAGAGGGTTACCTGCTTTAGCTGGATGGCTGCACAGATTGTTGTGTATGTCTGTTTGTTTCCAGTCCCGGACCTTGAACTCAGGATCTGGGCACAGTCTGTGACCTGCCTTTGCTCAAGACTGGCACTCCACACTAGAGCCACAGGGCCTCTGGCATTGTTGGCACTGAAATTAGACAGGGGTCTCAAGGACTTACCTGCCTAGGGTGACTTTGATCATGATCCTCCCATCACAACCTTGTAAGTATCAAGGAGAACTGTTGAGAGGCATTGGTGCCTCCCTAATCATTGGTCTTGCTGATGTTCTTGCACAGACCTGTGAGTTCCCTATCCTTGGACTGAAGTGGTGGGATCTGGTGCCCACAGTTTGAATCCTGGTCCTGCCATGTTCAAATGGCAGGAGATCCTAAGAAACTCATTCCTATCTATATGATTACCAATGGAATGTGATGTATGTCATGATTGAATGGGCAATTCTTGAATGATTCTAGGATAAAATTATACACAATTATAGTTTAGGACACTGATCCACTTTAGTTGATACTTTATTAATCATTTATACAATCACATTCATAAAATGGAGGCATAATGAAATACCTAAGAATTGGGCCTCAGATACTATAAAGGTGTCCTTTTTTCTGCCAGGACTGGGATTTGAACTCATGGTTTGGGTAACTGTGTTGCACTGTGTGGGAAAGGAAATCTTGCCTCCTTAAAGTCAATAAATTCAAGTCTGTTCCTTAGGCCTGAAATTGATCCCCACCACTAGAAAACATCCTATTCATGTACAATTTACATATATGATTTATATTTATATACAAATGATGACTCCATATTGCATTCACTGTAGCTATTCTATTTTTTGTTGTATTTATGTATTGACTTTTTATTTTATTGACTATTATGGCACATAGAGCATTGACTACATTGATTACATAGGATGTAGGTCTGCATATGTATTTCACTTCATACCTGACACCCAGGACATTCACAGAAAAGTAAAACGTGTCACCATCAGCTTCTTACTCTAAGATTCATTGTTTGGGAATGCTGGCATCTGAACTCATGGCCTATAAGCTCAAATTCATGAATGGATGAATGTCAACATGCCATCCTGGGGCAAACTGAGCTGACAGGCTGTTCCCAGGAGATGAAATTGAGCCACAGGGGTTAACAAAATAAGAACAGATTGACATGCATATGGCAGTACGCTAATAAATATATATCTTTATAGAGTGCCAGAGATGTTTATACATTATTTAGTTATATAGACTACATTCCTACCAATTCCTGGGTATTTATTATGTGTCTATGTAATTAATGTTATTGTTTAAATCCTTAATTAATGAAATCAATCAGTGTCCTGAAATTATTTCATTCCTGAAAGTAATAATATTCTTTTAATGGTTCATAAATAATAAAATCAATCAGCCTTCTGAAATGATGCTGTCTAATTACATAGGAGCTTCATTCACCATTAGTTCATTCAACCATGACCTTGGTACATTCCATTTTTATTACTGTGGTTGGGAACCAGTTTCTTATTGTCTCCTGCCATTGGTTGGTGTCAGGAAGTAGATTTAAAATAAGGGCCTATGTTGCCAGGTGGGCCTATGGCTTCCCTGATAGTCTGCCAGCCTTCAGCAATGCAAGGTGAAGTACCCTTTGCAATAGAGTCATTCAGACACAGGAGGGTCTCCATGCAAAGGAAGAAAATGTAAAAAGGGCTTTTTTATCTGTGCATTGCTTTCCCTGCAAGGCCTGGGGATATAGGATCCCAGGAGCAGCTGTAGGTCCAGTGGCTGCACCGCAGCCTAGGGTAATCAAAGCTGCGGCAGAGATGCAATGACCTGAGTTCAAGCTCCATGCTGAGAAAAAAAAATAGCTCCCTGGCTTGCAATTCATACTGTTTATTCTTCCAAGCTTTGGATTTGAACTCAGGATTTGGGTAAATCTCCAACAATGTGGATGAAGGGGAAGCTCACCGTACATGAAGATAAGAAATACAGACCTGTTCACTAGTCCTGAATTCAAGCCCCAGCCCTGGAAAACATACTATTTAAATACATTGTAAAGATAGGATTTGAACTTACCTATAGATGTTCAGGCCATACATGTTTGGTGTGGTTGTTCCTTGTATTTTTTGTTTTATTCATTTGTTTACTGTTGATTTTACTATGATGAAACCGATTCTGTTTATAACGTTGATGATATCCTATCACAGAGCATCTATATTTTTAGAAATGTTCTCCATCATGACTGACACCCAGGATTCTCAGGGAAAAGGAAAACAAGTTTCACACTTGGCTTCTTACTCCAGGATCCACTTTTTAGTGCTGGGATGTGAACTCAGGGCCTAGCAGGACCAATTGGCCAATAAATCAAGGTGCACACACCAACCTGTGAGCAATGTAGGAGCTAGTCCATTCCCAGGATCTGACATTGATTCCCAGGGGGGTCACTATAGTCATAAATTCATAATTTAAACATAGGATATATATTGACATACATGTGTGGACATCATCGTGTGTTCGGTGCATTTCTTCTTATTTTGTCTCTAATTCATGGAAATATTATATATGTTATTCAGAATGGTTACAGATATAGCTGTGCTGACATGGATAACAACCTGTTCCCATGGTTATAGGGTTGCCTATGCATTCTTCATCCTAGTTGAGATACAGGACATTCACAGGAGAGGAAAACATGTGCAACAACTGGCTTCTGACATCAGGATGAATCTTTTGTCAGTGCTAGGATTTGAACTCAGGTCTGGGTAGCTCTGTTGCACTGTGGGGGAAAGGGAAAGTCACCATCCTTGAAGATTAGAATGTCAGGCCCGGCCCAGGGCTTGATTTGAAGCCCTAGCACTGGACAAAAGAGCAAGCACACCTTTTGTAAACATAGGATCTATCTTTACCTACAGGTGTGGTATGCATCTTGAGTTCAGTGTATTCTTTTTATTTTGTGTCTCTTTTATGGATGTATTGTGTATTTTATTGTATGGTGACAGATATAACTGTGCTGACATGCATGACAACCTATTCCCATGGCTATAGTGTTGCCTGTAAAGCATTCTCCAGTCTCAATAAGACCTAGGACATTCACAAGACAGGAAAACATGTGCAACCATAGGCCTCTCACATCAAAATAAATCTTTTGGTAGTGCTGGAATTTGAACTCAAGGCCTCACAGGCCCAATTGGTGAATGGGTCATGGTGAGCACACCAGCCTGTGAGCCACTAAGGAGTTAGGCCATTCCTGGATCTTGAGATGGATCCCTGGTTGGGGCCAATGTAGTCATGAATTCATAATTAAACAGAGGATCTATATTTCCAAACATGGGTGGGCGACATCTTGTGTTCGGTGTAGTCATTCTCTTTATTTTCTGTCTTATTCATTGATGTATTGTGTATTTTCTTGAGTATAGGATGACAGCTATAACTCTGTTTAACTGGATGACAACCTATTCCCATGAGTATAAGGTTGCCTATACATTCTTCAACCTAGCTGAGACCCAGAACTTGAACAGCACAGGAAAACAGGCACAATGACTGTCTTCTCACATCAAGGTGAATTTTTGGCAATGCTGGGATTTGAACTCAGAACCTAGGAGGCCCAACTGCCCAATGGCTCCACATGATCACACGAGACTGTGAGTGACTAAGGATCTAGGCCGTTCCCAGGAAGTGAGATTAAGCCCCAGGGGGGCCAAAATAGTCCTCAATGCATCATTGAAACATGGGATGTATATTCACATCTGTGTGTGGACTGCATCGTGCATTGAGTGTAGTTATTCTCTTTATTTTGTATGCTCTTCATGGATGTACTGTGTATTTTCTTGAGTATATGATGACAGGTATAACTGGGTTGACATGGATAGCAACTTATTCCCCTGGCCACAGGGTGGCTCGTGCATTCTTCATCCTAGCTGAGATCCAGTACTTGCAAAGGAAAGGAAAACAGGTGCAATGATTGGCTTCTGACATCAAAATGAATCTTTTGGCAGGGCTGGGATCTGAACTCGGAGGCTAGCAGGCCCAATTGGAGAATTGGTCCACATGAGCACACTAGCCTGTGAGCCACGAAAGAGCTCAGCCATTCCCAGGACCTGAGATTGAGCCCCCCTGGGGGGAGAGTTGGGAGCACAATAATCATCCATTCATAAGCTGAAGGAAGTATGCAAATAAGTACATATTTGTATAGAGTAGGAGAGATGGTGATCTGTGATGGAATCCAATCTGTGTGACTACCTATTCTTGGATCTTTCCTGATGCCTCCATTTCATGACTGTGATGTTTATTGTCACGCTTCATCAACTCTTCTTTACAAATAATCGGTACCTCATGAGTCTTGACTATCATTTCCTACTCACATCATGCATGCACTACTCATTCAAGGATGAGATCGATCGCATTCCATGACTCTTCCTAGGTCCAGAAACGAGTATCTCAAGATCTCCCGCCATTCTCTCCTCCTAGGGGGACTGAATTCAAGCCTAAGACCTGGAAAAGATACTCCTTATATACATTTTAAAGATAGGATTTATATTTCCGTACAGATGTTCAGTCCATATTGTGTTTGGTGTGGTTATTTATTTTATTTCTTGTTTTATTCATTTATTTACCATTTATTTTATTGACTCTGATGACACCTATACCATATATTACACTGTTTACATCCTATCACATAGCATCTAGATTTTAGCTGTGTTCTCCATCATGCCTGGCAGTGCTAGGATATGAACTCAGTGCCTAGCAGGCCCAATTCATGGATAAGTGAGTGTGATCACAGCAACCTCTACCCAATGAAGCTGTCAGGTGGATCCCAGGCACTGAGATCGAACCCCAGGTTAGGCCAGAACAGTGATACATGGATAGACAGACTGTGGTATACAAATAAATATATATTGGTAAAGAGTGCCAGAGCCATCTATCTATGATTCAATGACACCTACTACGTTCCTACCAACTCTTAGGCATTTATTATGCCACCATTGAAGGAATATTATTCTTTTCATGCTTATAAAATTATAAGTTAAGATCAATCAACATTCTAGATCTACTGCATCCAATTTTAGACTAGACCTATGCATAAACTACTCATTCAATCAGTACTCCTATACATAGGAATGAGTCTCTTGTGATCTTCTGCCATTGCTGTCAGGACTGGGATTTGAACCCAGGGCCTATGTTCAGAGGTTGGCCTATGGCTTCACTGATAGCCAACAAGCCATCAGCAATGGCAAGTCAGATCTAATTTGTAGCCATGTTATTCAGACCCAGGATGGTGCAAAGAAAAAAATAATAAAATCCCAGCCCCCTGAAGCTCGCAACTTTTTCTGATTTCCAGTTTTTTTTTTTTCTTCCAGAAACCCCATGGGGCTAGGATCTTAGGATCAGCTATGGGGCCAGAGGCTACACCCGAGCCTAGGGATTTCCAAGCTGAGGCAGAGTTTCCATGACCCGAGTACAAGCCCCATGGTTGGCCAAAAAAAAAAAAATAAAAGAAAGAAAAGAAAAGAAAAAGAACAAAGAAAAATAATTATTTAACTAAATATTTTAAAAATAAACTCCTTAGTTTGGAATTTCTGCTAATTTTCTTTCCTAGCCTGGGATTTGAACTCAGGGTCTTGGTAAATCTGAAACAATGTGAGGGAAGAGTTGCTACTACTTGAGTTCACACCTTGTGCCATCCAAAAATGGAAAACTAAGTCACTGACCTAAGCAGGAGGAGGTAGTTGTGGAGATGGGAGTGAAGGGATGGTAGGGGGAAAAAAAAGGAGGCAGTAACAATGCTCAATAAGAAATGCACTCATTACCTTGCTCCTGTAAACTTAACTCCTCTGTACAATATGGTTACAATAAAAAACGAACAAAGACAAACAATGTAGTTCTCAGAGAACCACTTTGTAGGTAAGGGAAGGATTTCTGAGTGAATAGCTGTACAAAATTCTACATTTTTTAAAATGTTCAGTATGGAACTAAATAAACATAACTGCTTACAGTAAAAAAAATTATGTCAGTGTCTTGGAAGTGGGGCCAGTATTTCTGCCATTGCTAGGATTTGAGCTCACCGTCCAGGTAACTATTTTGCATCATGGGTGAAGGCGAAGCTCACTGTCCATGAAGAAAGAAATTCAGGCTAGAGTTCCCAGGGCCTGAATGAAGGCCCTGCAATGGAAAAAATATTTCAATACATGTGTAATATATTATCTATATACTTACATATGTATGTTAATTTCATATTATGATGAAGGTGGATCAGTGGTAGAGATCTTGCCTTGCATGCATGAGGCCCTGGGATCAATTCCTCAGCACCACATAAGCAAAAAGAAAAAATCAGGAACTGTCGCTGTTCCTCAAATGGTAGAGTGCTAGCCTTGAACTGAAGAGCTGAGGGACAGCACCCAGGCCCAGAGTTCAGGCCCCACAACTGAACCCTTCCAAAAAATGATTTTGTATTTTATTTTTCTTTGATTCATTTATTTCTTGATTACTGTATTTAGTATTTTTATACACATAATATTTATTACATTTTGCACATCTATTATAAAATTAAACCCACTAATTTAGGACATTGACTCATTTTCATTAATAGTTTATTAAGTATTGAAACATAAAACATAATTAAATGGAAGCATTTGTCACAGTCTTCACATGATTAGACTCTCTCAAAATCATGAGCTTTTTCTTATTTATCTTTGGAACTTTCCTTTCAGGTTTTCTTTAGATGATTTATACTCAGAAGCGTTTTCTTGAGGATAGGCAAGTGAGGGATAAAATTGTGAGGGTGGGGTGAGAAATGTGGCTTAGTGGTAAAGTGCTTGCTCAGCATGCATGAATGCCAGCGTTTGAATCCTCAGTGCCACATACTCAGAAAAAGCCAGAAGCTGTGGAGTAGTTCAAGTGGCTAGGCTTGAGAAAAAGAAGCTTAGAGACAGTACCCAGGCCCTAAAATCAAGCCACAGGACTGTCAAAAACAATAGGCCAGATGCCAGTGGCTCATTAGTGGAACCGTAGCTTCTTGGGAGGCTGAGTGCTGACGACCACAGTCCAAACACAGCTTAAGCAAGGAAAGCCTGTTAGATTCTTATCTCCAGTGAACCACCAAAAGACCCCATCTGGCATTTTGGATTAAGTGGTAGTGTGTTCTCCTTGAGCTGAAAGGCTCAGTGTCAGTGCCCAGGCTAGAGTTCGAGACACACAACTGGAAAAAAGTGAGGGTTAATTAACATACTTTTCCTATTTGCTAATTATGAGAACATTCTATGGAAGATGAACACTGATGTACACCAGAATTGGAGTCAGAGCTCAAGGTTCAAGTGTAGGACATACATATGCCCATCATCTCAGAGTGTAGCATTGTAATATTGTGTCCTACAGGGTTCTTAAAGGTCCAAGGTTGAAAAGCTTAATATGCTCCACAAGCCCTTTGTGATAAGCTGTTGACTTGTATTGCCAATGTCACTACAGTTCTGAACCTAGCAGAGCACAAGTAGCTCATGCCCATCACCCTAGCTCAGGAGGCTGAGGTCTCAGGATCACAGGGTGAAGCCAGCCAGGGCAGGAAATCTATGACAAAATGACTTCCACTACTGAAAAGTCAGGTGTTCAAGAGCTTCCTGTATTTCCCTTGGTGATGAGAAGTTACTTGTACATTAAATGTTCTTAGATTTCTCAAGCTATAGAAGAAGGAAAGTAACATTATTAACCTATCCTGGATTCAAATGAAGTTCTCAGGATCCAAGCCCTAGCCCTGGTAGCAGGAAGAACTCCAGTGTAACTCTGTAATTGAAGGACAGAAAACAGTTTCAAAAGCCAGGCTAGGTGCAGAGACCAGGCCTACAGGATTAGGAGGCAGAATGTATACACTCAACAGGGAAGTGAGCTGCAAAACCACTTCATTTATTCCAGGCAGAGCCAGCAATGGGGGAAAACCTGTAACATTTGTTAAAGTTGCACCAGGGTCAGGCTTTACTCAGCCTCTTCAAACAATGACTAATTAACCTTCCTCCCTCAAGTGAAGGGAGCCTCAGATTACCCTTAAGTTAGCAATAGAGAGCCAGTTTATTGGGGGAGAGGGGAGGAACAGAGTAGAAAAACGCTGTACTCTGGTCTTAGGGAGTGGGTTTTTGACTCTCCATCTATCAGATTTGAAGACCCTTTTACCTCTGCCAGTCCATTCTCCTTCCTTCATTCTCCACATAATTAATGCAAATCCCCAGACTAACTAGAGGCAGGACTGTTTCTATTTTGTCTCCAAGCACATGAGATAGAACCTAGCTCTGCCCTCTTGGCTCTGGGGCTCTTGGTTGCCTGACAAGTGGGAAAGAGACAGTCTTCCTACTCTGTGGTTATGTGAAGGCACACTGCAGAAGGCCTCATGACTAGGGAGTGTTCCCTTCATTCCTCTTGACGTCCAAGACCAGATTAATCTATCATCTTTCTATCTTTCTTTCTTTCTTTCTTTCTTTCTTTCTTTCTTTCTTTCTTTCTTTCTTTCTTTCTTTCTTTCTTTCTTTCTTTCTTTCTTTCTTTCTTTCTTTCTTTCTTTCTTTCTTTCTTTCTATGTATCTATGTATCTATCTGTCAGTCTGTCTGTCTGTCTGTCTGTCTGTCTATCTACCTACCTACCTACCTACCTACCTACCTATCTAGGTATCTCTTTGCCAGGTCATGGGTTGAACTTAAGGCCTGGGCACTGTCTGTAGCCTCTACTACTTGAGCCACACCACCAATTCTGGCCTTTTCTATGTATGTGCTACCGAGGAATCATACCCAGGGCTTCTTGCATGCTAGGCAAGCACTCTCTCACTAATCCACATTCCCAGCCCCCTCATATTTTTCTTAATTGTAGTTTTTACATATGTTTGCTTCCATTTTATGTCCCCAAGTTTAATTTTCTGAAGACTGGTTACTTCTAAGAAACCCTATCTTCTGTTCCCCTGCCTGAATTGTGACTGTTCCTGCATTGTCCTCATAATAAAATGTAAACAAAGACTGCTGAGAGCTTCAGTGTGCATCATGTAAGGACACAGGCCTGGAAACCTGGAAGAGAAAGCAATGGGCCTGAAATGAAGAGAATGATGCAGGATGCGTAAGGATCATATCTGAAAAATAAATAAATAACTAAATAAAAGAAGCAGTATTGCATACAGTATGTTTGCAATCAGGCAGGTAATATACACACAGAAGTAGGTAGGGCACTGATACATAAATGTGGCTTTCTCTTTTTGAAAAATTTTTTGAGGCTATCCCTTGGCTTAAACTCAGGGCCCGATGAGTTCCTCAGCTGTTTTTCCCAAGGCTGAGGCTTTACCACCGCCACAGCTCCACTTCCAGCCATCTGGTCGTTAATTGGACATAAGTGCATGCTAGGCTTTCCTGCCTGGTCTAGCCTGCTCCTCCTGCTCAGCTTTCTCTCTCAAAGCTCGATCTCTACCTTCTGGGCCACTGCTCCACTTCTGGTTTTCTGGTGGTTTATTGGAGTTAAGAGTCTCACAGACTTCCTGCTCAGGCTGACTTGAAGGGTGATCTCCCAAAGAGGTTTCAAGAGACTTTCCTCAGGGATTCACCGAGGAGTCCTTCCACACAAACCTGTAGTCTAAATCTCGAGAGGCACTAGAGAAAAGTGATGCATGAAGATGCTTCTAGTGTATTCTAGATACTTAAGGTTAGAGACACACAATACTCATAATTATTAGATCATTTTATGGCAAAAGAAGCAATGCAGACAGTCTAAGGATCGCTCTAGCTTTTGGTCCTTTCATCTTGAGACAGTAAATTGCTGTAGCTCAATGCTAACTGACAGAGCTGGCATGTCCTGTGGACATTTGCTCCCAAATCCTGTGACACTCATTTCTCACTTTTGGTTTCAAACCTATGAACAGATGGTAAGATGAGGAGAGAAATTCCTTCTCAGAGAAAGGAGCTATAAAGAACATTGGGTAGTTAACTTATAAATTCATAACACTGGTATTACCCTGTTAAGAAGTCAGATATTCTAGATTAAAAAATGAAGAAGAAAAGAAAGAAAGTGCCAGTGGCTTCTCATTGTAATCCCAGCTCCTCAGGTGGCTGTGATGTAGAGAATCTGAGTTTGAATCCAGCCAGCATAGGAAAGTCTATGACACTGTTATTTCTAAGAGATCACAGAAAAACCCAGAAGTGGGGTTTTGATTCAAGGTTAATGCACTACCCTTGAGCAAAAGGATCTTAGGAACAATGCCTAGGCTCATAGTTCAACATCAGGATCTGCCCCCTCAAAAATAGCCAGTACCTCAATGTCTTTGGGTATTTATGTATGTATTCCTATAGGTGAAGCTCCAGAGTAGGTGTGATGAATGTCGCCAAGCTAAAAAATTTGTATCCAATAAAATGATTTCATAACAGAGACTGATTTCATGATAGTGCATGTTCTGCGGCTCCCCTCACTGTTCCCAGTATAGCCTGAGGATTTCTCTGCATCCCAGGCCTGCTGGAAGAAGTCTCTCTCATTGTCTGGACAGGCAGACAAAAGGCCTCACTTCTGTACAGCTATGTAACAAACAACTCCATCTGTGTCAGATTGTGAGAATGAGTGTGGGTGGGCTCTGAAGGTCAGGAGAAAAGGTCTATTTTTAGCCCAATCTATTTCTTTCCCCAGTGTTCTGGTTTGACAGGAAGCCTTCATTTTTGCCACCTCCCGTGGCTGGCCAAGTCCTGTGCACTTATCCTGCCATTGTGAGACTATATTCTGGTGTTCAGATACAGTACTCAATATAATTCAGGAGTCCTTCTGGCAGACAACTAGGGCACTGAAACTCATGAAATGTTTCATTGAGGACGATGATGGGTCTATGATATCTCTCCTAGGTTTTTGGAAGCTTGGGAAATCCAAGCACATATCTGATATCACAAAGCTTCCTTTCATCTAGGGCTGGTGAAGCTCCTCAGGTTTTGAAACATTTGACCTCTCCTAGTTGGGCCCTGTCTGGCTAGGTTTTGGGGTTGAAAGCAGGGATGGGGTGCTGACCATGAGCTCAGTGTAGAAGCCTGAGCACTGTGCCTATTTTCTCTTGTATAAGGATACCCCTCTCCCACTTGAGACCCAGAGACACTTTTCAAGCTTCTTTTTAGTGATATGGTCCTGAGAAATCAAACCCAGGGTTTCATATATGCAAAGCACTCTACACATTCCCAGCCCTCTACTTTAGGTTTGTTAGTTTGTTTCTGTCTTTTCTTTATTGTTGTAGGACTTGAAATCTGGGCTTGGGTACTGTCCTTGAGCTCTTCTGCTCAAGTCTTGCGCTCTACCACTTGAGCCAAACACCACTTCAGCTTTTTTGGGGGTCCATCAGAGCTAAGTGTCTCAAGGACTTTCCTGCCCAGGGTAGCTTTGAACCATGATCCTCAGATCTCATACTCCTGGGTAGCTAGGATGACAGACATGAGCAACAAGCACCCAGATTCCACTTCGGGTTTCTTAGTGGTAAATTGGAACTAATAGGCTCATGGAGATAATTGGAGATAATAGGCTTTTGTGTCTGGGATAGTTTGGTACCCAGATCCTCAGATCTCAGATCCTGAGAAGGCAGGATGACAGACCTCAGCTATAGACCCTTAGGCTGTGGCCTCTGCTACAAGGGGATTCTGTCTCCACGTGATGGAGTGCTAGTCATAATCCCAAAATGACTAGGTACAGCACCTAGACCCTGAGTTCAAGGTTCATGACTGAGAGAAAACAAAACAAAACAATTGTCTGCAGGAGACAACTTACTAGTCTTCAGTAATACATCTTTGTCCCTGCCATGGGGACATAAATGAGCCTCAATATTCTTGTCTGCATAATCATCTCAGTTGTGGAGATCTTACAAGGACCCAAAGAAAGAATGCACCTTGTGAAGGACACAGCATATTGCACTCTTTGCATGACTCAGCACACAGCATCCTTTGAAAGACTCAGCACAGAGCACCCAATGCAGGATGCAACAAACTGCACCCTGTAAAGGACTCAGCACCTAGTTCTATTCCACAAGCTTTCATTAGAATTAGGGTGCTTTTATCAGTATCACCATTCTTTGAGGAACATTTCACAAACCACACAAGTTCACATCTAATGGTTTAGTGTGGTGTTTTTTGGGGGGCGGTGGGTTAGCCATGGGGCTTGAACTCAAAACATGAGGATACTATTCTAATAACATTTGCTCAAGGCTAGAGCTCTACCACTTCAAGCCATATTTCCAAAATTCTAGCAGACTTCCTGCCAGGTTTTAAAGGCCCTGAGCACCCAGGATGTGGGGATATGCCAGGGTAACCAGGATGACGGAGATAACCCATGGATCTGGGTCGCAGCAGTTTACATCTGGCTAAGTCAGATTAGGTGGCAGCTGTCAGCACCAGACTCCTAGATTGCCCTGTGATAAGGTGTTTGAAGTCCTGTCCTTCTTGTCCTTCCATAGTTGCAGTTAGAATATTCTACCTTATTTTGGCGGTAGTCCTGGGGCTTGAGTATGGGCTTTGACCCTGTCCCTAAGCATATGTGCTCAAGGCTAGCACACAATTGAATGAAAGACAGCAGAACTTCTGTGTTTTCTGTTTATGTGGCACTGAGGAATCAAACCAAGTGCTTCGTGCTTCCTCGGTGAGCATTCAACGACTGAGCCCCTGCAGTGAACGAGATATAAATAGATAGAGATTGCTGTATATAAATATTATATACACAAAAAGAGAAATGTCTGCATATTATTAAATTATAGATAGTATTACTACCAATTATTAGGTATTAAATTATGTCTCCATTTAATGATGTGTCCCAGTAAACAATTAATAAAGCATTAATTAAAATTACTCAATATCCTGTTATTGTTTATCACATATGTACATACATTCCTACATATAATTATTTTATAGAATGAGACAAATTCCTATGTATTATTAAATTATGCATCGTGTGTTACTACCAATTATTAGGTATTTATGTTTCCATGAAATTTTTATTCTGTTAATGCTTAATAAAATATTAAACTTAATCCACGTCCTATAATTTTTGTGTCTAATTTTATCCTAGAATGATTCCATACTAATTCAATCTGTTTTTCATTTATTGTAATGACAATTCTTCCACCTATGAAATTTTTTACATTTATTACATCCTATTACATAGCATATAGTTTTGCATCTGAATTATACATCCTACCTGTCACTGAGCACTTTCAAAGAAAAAGAAAACATGTGTCATGCTCGGCTTCTCACTCCACAATTACATGTTTGGCAGTTCTGGGATCTAAACTCAGGGCCTAGAAGGCTCAGTTCATGAATGAGTGACTGTCAGCACAGCAGCCTCTAGCCCATTCAGCTGCCAGGCAGTTCCTAGGCCCTGAGATTGAGCCCCGTGTGTTGAGTAACTACACTAAGTGTAGTTACTCATTTTATTTTTTGTTATATTCATTTATTTACCACTTACTTTATTGACTGTTATTACACATAAAATATTTATTACATTTATTACTTAGGATATAGTTTTGCCTATGTATGAAACTTCACACCTGACACTCAGGACTTTCACAGAAAAGGAAAACATCTCACCATGGGCTTCTTACTTTACGATTCAAATTTGTGAGTGCTGGCATCTGAACTCACAGTCTACAAGGCCCAATTCATTAATGGGTAAGTGTCAGCATGCCAGCCTGGAGCATAATGAGCTGACTAGCATTTCCAGCACCTGAGATTGAGCCCTAGGAGTTGACAAAATACGAACACATTGACATGAAGATGGTAAAACACACAAAAAAATAGATCATTATAGAGTGCCAGAGATGTCTACATATTATTCAACTATATAGGCTACATTCCTACCAATTCTTGGGCATTTATTATGCCTCCATGTAATTAATATTATTGTTTTCATCCTTAATGAAGTATTAATTAAATCAACCACTGTCCCGAACCTATTACATACATGTAATTAATAGTATTCTTTGAATGTGTCAAAAAATATTCATTAAAATCAATTGGGCTCCTAAAATCACTCTAATTGTATAGTAGTATTCAGAAATAACTAATTCACCCTTGCTATTCATAATCTTCCATCGGTATTCCTATGAATAGGAACGAGACTCAGGATCTCTTAGGGGTCAGGACAGGGCTTCAAACACAGGACCTATGTTGCTGTATAGGCCTATGGCTTCCCAGGTAGCCTGCCAGCTTTCAGCAATGCCAGGTTACCAACATTTTTCAACCATGTCATTCAGACCCAGGATGGTCACCTAACAAAGATAAAATGTGTAAAATTTGCAGCCATCTGCAAATTGCCAGCTTTTTTCTGTTTTGCATTAATTATTTTTTTCTTGTCAGCCACTGGGGCCCAGGAACCCAGGTTCAGCTGTGGGTCCAGTGGCTGCACCCCAGCCTAGAGTTATCAATCCTGAGGCAGAGTTGCCACGACCTGAGTTCAAGCCCCATGGTTGACAAAATAAAAATACATACAGGAGTTGTGTCAATATGCCAGAGGAGAAGCTGGAGGCTAAACAAGCTAACACATAGAAAGCAGTTTTAGTGCTCCAGTGAACAGACCTAAGCCAGAGAATCACACCAAGTGTGCAATCACAGTGCAGAGAGTTAGGCCAGAGAGGGAAAATCCAGGCAAGGAAACAGATCTGCGAGCTTGTCAGCAGCCATGGCTGTGGCAGCGGTGGCCGCAGCAGCCATAACTGCAACACATAAAGTCCAAGACAACGACACCATACGCAGCAGGTGAGTGGATTCTACTCAACACCAGCAAGAACTGACAAGGGGCAGACATCTTCATCCTGCAGATTACAGACCAGAGATGACCCAAGAACCAAGACTCTGGCATGAGTAGAAGCCTGACATCCTCACTCCTTCTCAGGGAGCAGAGGAGGTAAGGCCACCCCTCCCCACCCCAATACCAGAGATCTCCATCTTTGATACTGACAAAGGCCTGGCTGAGCAGCTAGCTCCAACTCAGGCCTTGGAAGAAAACAAGAGTCATTTAGCAGGTCACAGGAACCTATTTGACTTGTCAGGCTCAGCCCCACCCAGCAAAAACTCACCCAGCACAGCTGAGCAAGCTCCACCAGCCCCAGGAGTGGCTTTCTTCACTGGGTAAACAGAGCCAGAGGCTGCCCCTCCCTATAGTAGCCTTGACAATCAATTGACATTCAGTAAACATAAACCCTGAGAATGGCTCCAGGCTGGGCTCTGCTAGTGTCTCAGAAGCTAACCCCTCAGGGAAAAGCAACTGTTTGCTAAAAGGCCTCCACCCTACCCAGAACCTAGCCTCATCACAGCATTTCCAAACTTGAGGAAAAAGCCATCTCCCGCTTTTGTGATACTCAAAACCGATTTCCCTCCCATTGAACTAACCTGGGAGGAGGATCGCAAAATCCTGGGTAAAGCAGAGCATTTTTCTGCCTACTCAAACAAACTGACTTAAGAAAACAACCAAGCCACTGGAAAATCAAACACCACAAGCAGACCAGAGACTCCAATAAGAGACCAGTTACAGACACAAAGGAGATACAGGATCAATCCTTCCTCCCAAAAAAATATCAAAGAACTTTTTTGTACATTTTATAAAATTTTCTTTAAACTTTTTAAAATTTTTAATTTTTATCTTTAAAAAAAATTTGAATTAACTCTTTCTTTCTTCCTCTTATACTTTTTATTTTAGAGATATATGAGTGTGTGTAATTTTTTTTAATTTAATTTTTTGTTTAGCTCTACAGACTTTTGATCCTTTTCTTTCTTTCTTTTTTCTTTCTTTCTATCTTTCTTTCTTTCTTTCTCATTCTTTTCACTTTTTCTTCTTACGTTCTTCTTTGTGTGACTTAATTGCTGTTCTGCTAATCCTCAGACATACCCATAGTTGATTATAAGACCTTATCCCCCATTTTGTACACAATTATCCAGAAATTTATTACTCAGTTCAAAACCTCTTAGACTTAAATTCAATTAATAGCAGCATTTCCTCTATTCTATATACCTATATATTTTCAGCATTTTTATTTTTAAGTTTTTCACATCTCATTCTATCCCTCCCCTTCTCTTATCCTATCCCTGTTCTTCTCTGAATATTACATAGTTGATTTGCATAATTTATAATTGTTTCACTTTTTAATTTTTAATTTTTGTTTCTATTTTTTCTTGTCCTTTTTTATTTTTCTCTTTCTTTTTTTTCTCTCTCTACTATTGTTCTATCCAACCTATTTCCCCCGTTGAGATTAGGGTTTAGTCAAGTTAACTCTCCCTCTACTTTTCAACATCCCTCTATTCCTATTTTTACCCACATATCTCCCTAAACCTAATAATGTCTGCTTTGCCAAATTCTTCTTTGCAGTTCGCAGCACACTAATACATAGTTGTTTTATGTTGAATAGATATATCTGTTGAACTAGATTGTATCTGCAGATTTTACTGTGCAAATACAGACTTTGGTTGATGCTTGCCTTAAGATAGTGTTCTAGCACAAAACGTGTTTCATTCATCCCAAATGGGCAGAACAAACCTGAAAAACACAAGAAAAATGGAAAGTCCAGGTATCCCACTTTCCACTCATGGTAATCAGGGGACAGAACAGAAAATGAATAATCCGGAAGAGAGTTCCCAAAAAGCTCTACAAACACTACTGGTAAACATGGTAAATGAAAAGGCTGAAAACCTGCAAAGATTCTGTTTGAACGTGATAGGGAGAGAGAGAAGACAAACCAAAGGTCAATACAGGAATATCATGAGCATGAAGAACCTACTCAAAGATTGATACAGGAATTGTATGAGCAGCTTGAGAACACTCAAATAGAAATAAGGAATGGTGTGAGCAGGCTGAGATCAGTCAAAGAGATAGACAGGAATTGTGGGAGCTGGCATAGAAGAGACAAAGAGAAAGTCAGGAATGGTGTGGTGAGGCTGAGAACACTCAAAGAGAACTACAGGAATTGCGTGACCATAAGGAAGCTAATCAAAGAGTGATACAGGAATTGAGAGAGCAGGATGAGATTACAAAAAGATCACTAAAGGCATCCATGGAATCCATAAACAGAGAGCTGAAAGAAGTCAGGGAGTCCACAAAGGGAATGCTGAATCCAACCCTACAGAAGGAATGGGAGTCCAAGGAAACCATAACCAATCAACTAAGTGATTTGAGAATAAACACTGAACAACAAATTAAGGTAGTAAAGAAGTTCACACAAGATCTAAAACAAAGCTCCAACAAAGAATTTGAAGGCATCAAAGCTGACCAATTAGAAGGAAAAGAGATAAAAAAACAAAGTAGAAAGTCTTGACAGCAGGTTAGACCATGCAGAAGATCGAATCTCGGGGATTGAAGACAGCCTAGATATTATAGAGAAAGAACATACAACCATTCAAGAAAAATCCAAGAAATATGATAGATCTATTCAAAATGTGGAAGATACCATCAGAAGGCCTAATCTGAGGATAATGGGTGTTGAGGAACACCTAGAAACAGAAGTTAAAGGTCTAGGAAATTTGTTTAACAGGATCCTAGCAGAAAACTTCACAAACATGCAAAAAGATAGGCCTATTAAGATACAAGAAGCTTTTAGAAATACGAATAGACCTGGCCAAAACAGGACATCCCACTCTTACAGTATAATCCTGGCAGGATCAATTCAGACCGAGGAAAAGATCCTTAAAGCTGTCAAGGAGAAAAGATTAATCACCTATGAAGGGAAACCAATGAGAATCACCTCAGATTTCTCAGCAGAGACAATTAGAGCAAAAGAGCTTGGAATGATGTATGCCATGCCTTAATGACAAACAAATATCAACCAAGAATACTATACCCAGCTAAATTTTCGTTCATAACCCAAAGTCAAAGAAAATCCTTCCATAGCAAAGAAAAATTGAGACAATTTATCTCCACAAACCAGCCCTACAAAAGATTCTTAAAGATGTCCTACACATAGAAAACCAACAAGACCACAATAAAGGCCAGGAAACTGAACCCAAACTGAGAATCCAAGAAGCACAGCAAGCACTCAGTTGCCACAGCCCCCAAGAAGGTGGATAAGATGGCAGGAAATCCCAAATACCTCTCAGTCCTTTCTCTCAACATTAATGAACTTAACTCTCCAATTAAGCAACATAGACTGTCTAGTTTGATTAAAAAGCAAGATCCGTCTATCTGCTGCCTTCAGGATTCACGTCTTGCTCATAAAAACAAAAACATTTTCAATATGAAAGTCTCGAACAAAATCTACCAAGCAAACGCCCCCCATTATCAAGTGGGAGTTGCAATACTAATATGAGATAAAAATAGACTTCAAATTAAAACTAGTGAGAAGAGATAAAGAAGGTCACTACACACTAATTAAGGGTATCTCCTTCTGGAGGAAATTACAATCTAAATATCTTTTTGCCAAACAACGGAACACCCAAATTTACCCTAGAAAAACTACTTTCCCTCATATCCCACATAGACCCAAGGACATTAATTGTTGGGGACTTTAACACACCACTCTCCCCACTAGATAGATCAACTCCGCAAAAACTCAAAAAAGAAACTGCAGACCTAAACAAAAACATAGCTCAACTATATTTAACAGACCCCTACCAAATATTTCAACCAGCAGCATCAGAATACATGGTTTTCTCAGCAGCACATGGAACATTTTCCCAAATAGACCACATTTTAGGCCACAAAACAAACTTGTCCAAATTCAGAAACATTGAATTTATACATTGCATTATCTCAGAACACAAGGGAATAAAATTAGAACTCAACACTAAAAACCACCAAAGAGGTTCCTGTAACAATACAAGGAGCCTGAACAACATACTGCTGAATCACGAGTGGGTCATGGAGGAGATTAGAAAGGAAATTCAAATGTTCATGATATTCAACAAAAATGAGCACACAAACTACCAGCTCCTCTGTGAAATATCAAAGGCAGTACTCAGAGGCAAGTTTATAGCTCTCAGTTCTTACATCAACAAATTGGAGAGATCTGAAACCAACAATTTAATGAGACATCTGAGCCTCCTTGCAGTAAAATAAACTTAAATCCAGTAGACAGAAACAAATAATTAAAATTAAATCAGAATTAAATGAATTAGAATTACAAAAAACATAGAAAGAGTCAACAAAACAAAGAGTTGGTTCTTCGAAAAAATCAACAAAATTGACAAACCCTTAGCAAATCTTATCAGAAAAAGAAGAGAAAACACCCAAATAAATAAACTCCGCTATGAGAATGGAAACATCACCACAGAAACAACCAAGATTCAGAACATAATAACGGAATACTTCTCAAAACATTATGCTAACAAGTTTGAGATCTTGGCAGAAATAGACCTTTTCCTAGCAAATATTGACATGCAGAAACTAAACCAAGATGAGTTAAACCATCTTAACAGGCCCATATCAAGCATTGAAATAGAAATAGCAATAAGACACCTCCCATCTAAGAAAAGCCCAGGACCAGTTGGCTTTAGAGCAGAATTCTACAAGGCCTTCAAAGCAGAGCTCACACCAGTACTCCTCCAACTATTCAATGAAATTGAAAGAGAAAGTTCACTGCCGGACTCATTCTATGAAGCCATCATAACCCTCATCCCAAAACCAGGCAGGAACTCATCAAAGAAAGAGAACAATATATCCATTTCTTTGATGAACATTGATACAAAACTTCTCAACAAAATTTTGGCCAATCGACTTCAACAATTCATTCAAAATATCACACACCATGATCAAACAGGACTCATTTCATGGATGCAAAGCTGGTTCAATATACACAAATCAATTAATATAATTCATCACATCAACAGGAGCAAGGATAAGTACCACATGGTTATCTCAATAGATGCACAAAAAGCATTTGACAAGATCCAACACCCCTTTATGATGAAGGTTCTGGAAAAATTAGGAATCCATGGAGCATTCCTCAATACAATAAAGGCTCTATATGACAAACCTACAATATCCATTATACTTAATGGTGAAAACTACAGCCATTCCCTGTTAACTCAGGAACAATACAAGGATGGCCTCTCTCTCCCTCCACTTTTCTTCAATCTAATATTAAAATGCCTAGCTACAGCAATAAGACAAGGTACAATAAATGGGATCCAAATAGGGAAAGAAGAAGTAAAACTCTCCTTCTTTGCAGATGACACAGTCTTGTATTTAAAGAATCCTACAGACTCCACTCCCAAATTACTCAAGCAGATTCAAAACTTTGACAAAGTAGCACGGTATAAAATTAATTCTAAAAATCTATGGCTATTCTGTATGCCAACAATGAGAAAAGTGTGGGTGAAATTAGGAAAGCAACTCCATTTGTAATAGCCCCACAAAAAATAAAATACCTAGGAATTAACTTAACCAAAGAAGTGAAGGGCCTCTCTGATGAAAACTTTAAAAACTTGAAAAAGGAATTCAAAACAGAACTTAGAAATTGGCATAAACTCCAATGCTCCTGGATTGGAAAGATCAACATTGTGAAAATGGCAATACTTCCCAAGGGTATCTGCAAATTCAATGCGATACCTATAAATATTCCAACCTCATTATTCAAGATAATAGAAGAGGCAATCCAAAAATTCATATGGAACAATAAAAGACACCCGATAGCAAAAACAATCCTTAACAGAAGGAGGAATATCAATAACAAATTCCAAACTCTACTACAAAGCCATAATAAGCACAACAGCTTGGTACTGGCACCAGAACAGACCTCAGGACCAATGGACCAGAATTGCAAACCCAGAACTGAACCTATAGACCTAGAGCAATATAATCTTCGATAAGGGAGCTAAAAAAATAGAATGGAAGACAGACAGCCTCTTCAGTAAATTGTACTGGCAAAATTAGTTACTTGTAGAAAACTAAAGCTAGATCCTTATATATCAACCTGCACCAGAATCAACTCAAATGGTTCAAAGACCTTGGAGTCAAAGCAGACATTCTGAAAACATTACAGGATGGAATAGTAGAAACTCTAAGTCTCCTTGGCACAGGCAGAAATTTTCTTAATAGAGACCCAGAAACACAACAAATTAAAGAAAGTTTGGACAAACGGGATGGCATGAAATTGCAGAGCTTCTGCATGGCAAATGATATAGCTAGCAAGATCATTAGAAATCCCATGGATTGGGAGAATATCTTCACTAGCTATACAATGGACAAGGGTCTCATTTCTAAAATATACCTGGAACTCAAAAAATTAAGCACCAAAAAAGCCAGAAGGGGCACTGTGGCTCAAGTGGTTGAGCGCTAGCCTTGAGCTGAAGAGCTGAGGGACAGCATCCAGTCCGAGAGTTCAGGCCCCACGATGGGACCCCTCCCCCCCACCACAAAACAAAAACAAAAACAAAAACAAAAAAAAACCAAAAAGGCATGTTCGTATACATTTTAAATACATGATTTATATTTACACACACATGTTTATTTCATATTGCGGTTAGTATATTCATTTTATTTGGTTTTTTATTTTTTCTTATGTATTTTAGTATGATTACACATATAATATTATTTGCATCTTGTTACATAAAACATAGATTTGTCTATGTATTCTACATCATTCCTGAGACCCAGGACTTTCACAGATAAGGTAAACAAGTGGGACTATTGGCTTTTCCACCAGAATTAAGGTTTTGGCAGGTCTGTGACTTGAACTCAGGGCCTACCAGGCCCACTTCATGAATGGGTAAATACTAGCACAGCAGTCTGATGCAAGTGAAGTTGGCTGGAAAATTTGAGGACCTGAGATCAAGCCCTAGGAATGGCCAATATATAAACATATAGATGTTTAGATCGCAGTGTGTCTGTGTGTGTGCATGTGTGTGTATTTACATATGTATAAGCATCTATAAATGTATACAGAGACACAAATAGACATTTTTGTAGCTTCTAGTGTATAGCCCTATATAAAGTGTGATCTCTATATCTTATTTTTATATATTCTATTGCTACCAATTATTTGGTCTAAAATTATGCCTCCATTAATTAATCACGGTAGAAGACTTAGTAAAGTATTAATTAATCAATGACCTATGTTTATTGCATAGAATCTTATCCTGGAATGACTAGGTAATATGTAATTCAATTAGTACATTTCAAACATTCTATTAATGTTTGAACAGATAGGAATGATTTTCCTATGATATTCAGCCGTGTGTAGGTGACAATTTCAGGATCGGACTCAAGGCCTAAGTGTCTGGTTCGGACTCAGGCTTCACTGACAGCCCCCCAGCCTTTGTCCATGCAAGGTCACATACAATTTTCAAGTCAAGTCATTGAGATCCAGGAGGGTCACAGTGCTAAGGAAACAAAGATAAAACTGTTGTGTAAAACTTCCTGGTGTTTTGCTCTTTCATTTTTTTGGTTTGATGTATTTTTGCCAGTGCTGGGAGTTGAATTCAGGTCCTAGGATCCCTGGATCATCTGTGCGTGTAAAATCTGCACCCCTTACTAGGGTAATCATGGTTTAAGACACAATAAAATACTTCCTGAGCAAAAGGAGCTCAAGTAATATGTCTAGGCTCACAGTTCAAGCCTCAGGACCTGCCATAAAAAAAGAGCCAGTAACTCCATGTGTCTGTATATGTATGTATGTATTTGTATCAGTAAACATCCAGAGTCTCCATGAAGAAAGGCTTAGGCTAGGAAATTTGATTTGGATAGAATGATTTCATAACACAGAGAGTGCTTTCAAGGCAGTGCATGTTCCAGGGCTCCCCTGTTCCCAGTGTAGCCTAAGGGGTTCTCTATACCCCAGTCTGCTGGAGGAAGTCTGCCTTATTGTTGGAATAGGCAGACAAAAATCCCCACTCCTGTACAGCTGTGTAACAAACAATTCATCTGGGCCAACTAGTGAAGATAAGTGTGGGCAGGCTCTGAAGGTCAGGAGAAAAATGCTTCTTTGTACTCCAAGCTCTCTCTCTCCCCAACTTTCTGTTTTGACCGGAAGCCTTCATTTGTGCCACCTCCTGTGGCAGGCTAAGTTCCTGTACTCATCCTGTCTTTGTTAGACTAGGTTTCAGTGTTGAAACAAACTGCTACAATTAATTCAAGAGTCCTTCTGCCAGACAATTAGGGAGCTGAACCTAATGAAATGATATTGGCAATGGTGCCTCCGTGTGTGTGTGTGTGTGAGTGTGTACATATACCAGTCCTGGTGCTTGAACTGAGGACCTAACTACTGTACCTGAGTTTCTCCTGTACAATGACAGCACTCTACCACGTGAGCCACAGAGCCACTTCAGGATTTTTTTTCTAGGCATGTGGTACTGAGGGTTTAAACCCAGGGTTTCACACATGCAAAGCAGTCTACCCCTAAGAAACAATCCCAGAACTCCACTTCAGGTTTCTTTCTTTCTTTTCTTGTAAGTTGGAGGAATTGAAATCTGGGACTGGCTGCCGTCTCTGAGCAATTCAGCTCAAGTCTAGCACTATACCACTTGAGCTACAGTGCCCCTTCAAGCTTTCTGGTGGTTTATTGGAGATGACAATCTCAAGGAATTTCCTGCCCAGACTGTCTTTGGACTGTGATCTGGGATAATTTTGAACTGAGATCCTCAGCTTCCTGAGCAGGCAGGATGATAGACCTCAGCTAAAGACACCTAAGCCATGACACTTTGTTACAAGGGTGTCCTTGGCTCCACATTGTAGCATGTTAGCATGAGGCCAAGAAGAATGTCAGCAAATAGGCTCTGAGTTCAAGGTTCATGATGGAGAAAAGTAAACCAAAACAATTGTCTGCAGAAGACAAGTCATTAGAGCTCAGTATATACATAAATTTGGCCCTGCCTTGGGGACAGTGTCTGATCTCATATCTGAGCCTCAACTTTCTCATCTTCAAAATCATCTTACTTGTGTAGCTCTTATAAGGACCAGATGAAAGAAAACAACTCGTGAAGGACTCAGAACGTAGCCCTCTGTGAAGGACTCAGCACACAGTACTCCATGAATGACTTATCACCCTGTAAAGGACTCAAAACCCAGCACCCCAGGAAGAACTCTTCACATAGCTGTTTCCCACATACTGTCATTAGAATTACGGTGCTATCATCAGTATCACCATTCTTTCAGATACATGTCACAAAATGCACAAGTTCACATCTAATGATTTAGAGTGGTGTTTCTTTTGTGGGGAGGGTCATCAGCCTCGGGGATTGCACTCCTAGGTTGGAGGTACTGTCCTAAGATCTTTTCCTCAAGGCTAGAGCTCTACCACTTTGAGGCACAGCTCAGAGTCTCGCAGACTTCCTGCCAGGGCTGAGTTTTCAACCCAACAGTTTCTGATCTGATCCCCTGAGCAGCTAGAGATGAGCCAGCAGCTTCTAGTTCCATGGTGTTGGGTTGCAGCTCTTGACCTCTGGCTAAGTCAGGTTAAATGGCAGCTGTCGGCTTCAAGACTCCCAGCTTGCTCTGTGATGAGGTATTTGAAATCTTGGCCTTCTATGCTTGCAGTCAGAACATTCTAACTTGTTTTTGGTGCCAGTCCTGGGGCTTGAGTAAGGACCTAGCCACAGTCCCTAAGCTTTCATGCTCAAAACCAATGCTCAACTGCTTGCGTGACTGCACTACCTCCGGATTTTCTGTGCATGTGATAGTGTGGGATTGAACCCAGGGCTTCATACATAGGAGGCGAGCACTCTACCACTGAGTCCCAGGAATAACAAGCGTAGAAATAGATATGTAGATTGTTACAGATAGATAGATAGATAAAACAAGACAGAAATGTATCTATATTATTTAATTATATGTACTATATTAATATCAATTATTGATAAATTTTTCCTTCCTTTATTTAAGTATTATGGTTGAATACTTAACAAAGTATTAATTGAAAATTAGTCAATATACTATAATTATTGAGTATAATTTTATAATATAATCATACACTAACTACAATTGTGTTACTTTACAACATTCCATTCGTATGGATATATATCAGAATGCATTTCTTAGGATCTCCCGTGATTCATAGGTGGCAGTCCTGGGATTCACACCCCGGGCCTAGGTTGCTGGTTGGGGCTATGGCTTTCCCTGATAGCCCACCAAACTTCATCAGTACAAAGTCATGTAAAAACTTTCCGGCCATGTCATTTAGACATAGGATGGTTGCAATGCAAAGGAAAAAACAATGTAAAACTGCCTTTTGGACCTTCCAGTTTTATCTTTTTCCTTTTTATTCTACCTATCTTTCTTTCTTTTCGGTATTGGGGACAGAATTCTGGGTCTGGGTGCTGTCCTTCAACTCTTCAGCTCAAAGCTATCGTTCTACCACTTGAGCCATAGCCCTACTTCTGGCTTTTTTCTGCTTATGTGGTGGTGAGGAATCGAACCCAGGGTCTTATGCATGCAAGGCAAGCACTCTATTACTGAGCCACCTTCCCAGTATTTCTCCCTTTTTTTTTGCCAGTCCCAAGATTTGAACTCGGGTCCTAAGATCTCAGGATGGGCTGTGGGTCCAGAGGCTACAACCCAGCCTAGGATGATTGAAGCTGAAGCAAAGTTGCCATGAGCTGAGTTCAAGACCCAGGCCAGTCCAAAAAACATTAAAGCCCTGGCTTGTAATTTGCATCATTTTTCTGTCAGGCCTGGGATTTCAACTCAGGGACTGGGTAACACTGTGGCACTGTAGGGGAGAAGAAGCTCACCATCATTTAAGACAAGAATTTCAGCCCAGTATACAGAGCCCAAATTCAAACTCCAGCAATGAAAAAATAATATTCATATATGAGCTTTATTTACATACATGGGTTTACTCTATATGACATTTATTATCCTTATTTTTTATTTTATGTACTGTTATTACATATATAACAGTTATTCCATTTATTACATCTTATCACATGGATTTATTTGCATATAGATTATACATCATACTGAGACCCAGGATGTAAAAATTAGCTTCTGACTCCACATATAAAATTTTGGCTATGTTGGGATTTGAACTCACAGCCCACAATGCCCAATTCATGAATGGGTCAGTTGTAGAACAAAAGCCTTTGCCAAACTGAGCTGCCAGCCAGTTCTGAAGATCTGAGAACAAGCCACAGTAGTGGCTGATATATAGATAGAGATATAGCTCTAGATACAGATATAGATATAGATAGATTGATAGATTGTAGTTTGCAATATATATTAGAGAGACAATGTGAGGATATTAAATTATATATTATGAATTATTGTTAAATTATGCCTCCATTTAATGAAGGATCATGATTGAATACTTATTAAAGCATTAATGTAAAAGTAGTCAGTATTCTTTAATTGGGAGAATCATACCATTGTGCTAGAATGGAAGACATCATCCACTACTTTTGGTGTAGCACTGTATAAGAGAATCATAAACTACCTGCAAATTTAATTGTTACTTTTTTAACATTCCTTTAAGCATTCACATGATAGGAAAGATTTTCTCAAGATCTCCCTCCATTTGTAGGTGGCAGTCCTGGAATTTGAACTCCAGGCCTGGGTAGTTTACTTCAAATGCAAACCATTAGCATGACACTGTGTAGTTTTCAGTTTGTCACAATGAAAAAAAGAACAAGAGCAAAAGAAAGCCAGGTGTCATTTGCTCCTCCCTGTAATCCTAGCTCTTCAGGAGTCTGAGAGATAGAGAATGACAGTTTGAATTCAACCAGTACAGGAAAGTCTACAAGCACTCTTATTTCTGAGGGATCAGAGGAATAAAAAATCACCATGAGTGGGGTTGTGGCTCAAGGGCAGAGCACTAACCTTGAGCAAAAGGAGCTCAGGAACAGTGCCTAGGCTCATAATACAAACCCCGGGCCTGCGAAAAAACCACAAAAAAACAAAAAACAAAAAAACCGAAAAACAACTCCATGTCTCCCCATGTATGTATGCCTGCATTTCAATCAGTGAAGGTCTAGAGTCCCTATGATGAAAGGCACCCTGCTGGGAAATTTGCTTTAATAGAATGATTTCATAGCACAGAGAGTGCTTTCAAGACAGTGCAAGTTCCCAGGCTCCCCTCACTGTTACCAGTGTAGCCTGAGGTTTTCTCCACACCCCAGGCTGCTGGAGGAAGTCTGCCTCATTTTTGGAACAAGAAAACAAAAGGCCTCATTGATGTAAAACTGTGTAAAAGCAACTCCATCTGGCCCAATTAGTGAGGAGAGTGGGCGGGCTCTGAAAGCCAGGAGAAAAAGGCCTCTTCGTACCCCCAAGCTATCTCTCCCCCCCAGTGCTGTTTTGACAGGAAGCCTTCATTTGTGCCACCTCACTTGGCAGGCCAAGTTCCCTGCACTTATCCTGTCTTTGTTATACTATGTTCCAGTGTTGAAATAACCGGCTAAAATTAATTCAAGGGTCCTTCTGGCAGACAACAAGGGAGCTGAACCTAATAAAATGATTCATTATTGTCAACAGTGCCTTCCTAGTTTTCTGGAAGCTAGCTAATTCTAAGCACATGTATAATATCACAATGCTTCCTGTCATTTAGGGCTGGTGAAGCTTATCAGATTTTGAAACCTTTGACCTCTCCTAGTTGGGCCCTGAGTGACTAGGTTTTGGGGTTGAATACAAGGACTGGATGCTGAATATGAGCTCAGAGCACAAGCTCAGTGTTTTACCATTTGGTGTTACAGCTTCACTTCTGGCATCTGTGTGTGTGTGTGTGTGTGTGTGTGTGTGTGTGCATGCGTGGGTGTATGTATATGTGTGCATACACTTGTCCTGGAGCTTGAACTCAGGACCTGAACACTGTACCTGAGTTTCTCCTGTACAAGGATAGCACTCTATTATTTGACCCACACAGCTACTTCAAACTTTTTTCTAGTGATGTGGTAGTGAGAAATCAAACCCAGGGATTCATACGTGCAAAGCACTCTACTCCTAAGACACATTCTCAGGACTACACTTCTTTCTTTCTTTTCTTGGAAGTTGGAGGAATTGAAGTCTAGGCCTGGGTGCTGTCCTTGAGCTCTTCAAATAAAGCCAAGCACTCTACTACTTGAGCTACAGAACCCCTGCAGGATTTTGTTGGTCACTGGAGAGAAGCCTCTCAAGGAATTTCCTGCCCAGCCTGGCTTTGGACTGTGATCCTCAGCTCTAAGGCTCCTGAGTGGCTAGGATGACAGCCGCAAGTCTCTGGCGCCCAGCTTCCACTTCATGTTTCTAAGTGGTGAATAGGAGATAATAGTCTCATGAGACATTTTGTGTCTGCGATAATTTGGAACCGAGATGGTCATATCTCAGCTTCCTGATTAGGCAGGATGACAGACCTCAGCTACAGATACCTAAACTGTAACACTGTTGCAAAGGGTTCCTTGGCTCCACATGATAGGGCGCAGGTCAGTGGCTAGGCCCTGATTTCAACGTTTGCAACCGAGAAACATAAACCAAGACAATTGTCTGCAGGAGACAACTCAGTAGAGTTAGGTACATACATAACTTTGTGCTTGACATGGGGACATATATGAGCCACAAGTTTCTCACCTGCACAATCATCTTACTTGTGGAGCTCTAACAAGGACCAGAAGAAAGAATGTACCCCGTGAAACACTCAACACACAACACCTCATGAAGGACTCATCACATAGCTGTATCCCACACACTGTCTTTAGAATTAGGGTGCTTTCATCAGTATCATCATTCTTTCAGAAACACGTCAGAAACCACACAAAATTCACATCTAATGATTTAGAAGTGTGGGTTTTTTTTAGGGAGGTGGAGTCAGCCACAGTGATTGCACTGAAAGGTTGGGGGTACTGTCCTAAGATCTTTTACTCAAGGCTAGAGCTCTACCACTTTAAGCCACAGCTCAGAGTTTCTCAGACTTCCTGTCAGGCCTGGGTTTTAAACCCACCAGTGTCAGATCTCAGCCCCAAGCATCTTGGATAACAGGGGCAAGCAAGCCAGCAGCATATCTTATTCTGTGGAGCTGGGTTGCAGCGGTTTACCTCTGGCTACGTCAGGTTATATGACAGCTGTCAGCACCAGACTCCCGGTTTACTCTGTGATGAGGTATTTACAGTGCTATCGTTATATAGTTGCAGTCAGAACATTCTATCTTTTTTTGTTGCCATTCTTGAGTCTTGAGTAAGAGTCTAGACACAGTCCCTAAGCTGTTATACTCAAAGCTAGTGCTCCAGGTGCTTGAGCAACAGCATGATCTGGATTTTTCTCTGCACATGGTAATGAGGAATCAAACCCAGGTCTTTGTAAGTACTAGGCGAGTACTTTACCACTGAGCCCCAGGAGTGACAAGTGTATAAACTGATAAATGTGTAGATTGGTAGATAGATAGATAGATAGATAGATAGATAGATAGATAGATAGATAGATAGATAGATAGATGTAGATGCATAAACAAGATAGAGATATCTGTATACTATGAAATTGCATATACGATATTACTACCAATTATTGGCAATTAAATTATTCCTTCCTATTTTAAGTATCATAATTGAATACATAATAAAGTATTAATTGAAAATTCGTCAACGTAGTATAATTGTTGTGTATAATTTTATAATATAATCATACACTAACTACTAATTTGATTGTTAATTTTATAACATTCCATTTGTATGATATATATGGGAATGGGTTTCTTAGAATCTCCGTCATTCGTTAGTGGCAATCCCGGGATTTGACCTCCAGACCTAAGTTGCCAGTTTCGCTATGGCTTCCTTAATAGCCCACCAAACATCAGCAATGCAAGGTCATGCACACTTTCTAGGCCTTGTCATTTACACATATGATGGTCACAAAATAAAGGAAAAAAAGTAAAACCACCTTCTCAGTTTTATACTCCTTTTCATTTTTTTTTTTGCCAACCCCAAGATTTGAATTTCAGTCCTAGGATCCAATGGTTGGCTGTGGCAGAGATGCCAAGACCTGAGTTCAAGCATGTGCTCTGCCAAAAAAAATAACAATGATAAGTCCCTGGTTTGGAATTTGCACCATATTTCTGGCTGGCCTTGTATTTGAACTCAGGGTCTGGATTAATTCTGTGGTTCTGTGGTTGAATGGGAAAGGCTCACCCTCCTTGAAGACAAGAAATTCAGAGCAGTATCCAGGGCCTGAATTGAAGCCCCAGCACTGGAAAAAGCAATATTTATATATGGGATCTATTTACATACATAGGTTTATTGCATATGATGTTTATTACCTTTATTTATTTAGTATTATTACATATATAACATTTCATTTATTACATCATATCACATAGGATATATTTGCATAAGGATTATGCCTCATACTGAGACCCAGGACTTTCACAGAGAAGGAAAAAAAAAATGTGTCAAAATTGGCTTCTTACTCCATTAATAAATTTTTGGCCATGCTGGGATTTCAACTCACAGCATACAATGACCAATACATAAATGAGGTCACAGTCTTAGCACAGCAGCCTCCAGAAAACTGAGCTGCCTGGAAGTTCTGAAGACCTGTGATCAAGCCACAGGAGTGCCCAATAGATAGATAGATAGATAGATAGATAGATAGATAGATAGATAGATAGATAGATAGATAGATAGATAGATAGATAGATAGATAGATAGATAGATAGATAGACAGATAGATAGATAGATAGATTTGTAGATATATATGCATACAGAGAGAGAATGTGAGTATATTAATTATATATATATTATTACCAGTAATTAGATATTAAATTATGCCTCTATTTATTGAAGTAACCTGGTTGAATACTTATAAAAGTATTAATTAAAAATTAGTCAATATCCTTCCATTAGGGGAAATCATATCATGATGCTAGAATGGAAGATATAAATTCAATAATTTTTGTGTCGCATTCTAAAATAGAATCATGAATTAACTGCAAATTTAATTATTACTTTTATAACATTCCATTAGCATTCACATGAATAGGAATGAGTTTGTCAGGATCTCCTTCCATTTGAGAGTGGCAGTCCTGGCATTCAAACTCCAGGCCTGGGTAGTTTACTTGTAATGCAAACCATTGGAATGAAACCATGAAGATTTCAGATTGTTATGATTACAAAAAAGAACAAGAGGAAAAGAAACCCAGGAACCAAGGGCTTCTGCCTGTAATCCAAGCTCCTCAGGATGCTGAGATACAGAGAATGCCAATTTGAATTCAGCCAGGGCAGGAAGTCCACGACACTATTATTTCTAAGAGAACACATGGAATAAAAACATGAATGAGGCTGTGGCTCAAGGGTAGAGCACTACCATTGAGCAAAAGGAGCTCAGAGACAGGGCCTAGGCTCATAGTACAAACAAGGAACTGCCGCCCCCCCCCATGTCTCTGTGTATGTATGGATAATGTATGGATGATGGGCATTCAGCAGTTTGCCCATGCCCAGCACCCCAAACTGGGCAAGCTAGGACAAGCCCTTAAGAGTACTAAGTCTGAGCCAGCAGATTGAAGAAAGCATCCTTCTCTGCCATTTAATAACTGAAGCTTTATGTTATGGATGAGGTGTCCCATCGTGACACCTAGCAGGTACCCACTGCCTCCAGGGAGACCACAGTTCCTAGACTGTAGGAGTTATTGAAGTTTCTGGCTCCATTTTTCTATCCAGCTGTAGGATGTGAACCTAGATCTCTGGGGCCAAGTGGCTATCACTCATTTATCATTCCTCATTGCCAAGATACAGGCTGGTCTCAAATCTTGACAAAGAACTGAAATAGTCAGCAATTTCTATGCTGAAAGGGGTATGCCAATAAATCCCACCCACATAACTCCCGTTAGAAGTGAGCCTTGGGCTGTGAATATGGCTTAGTGGTAGAGCACGCACTAAGTCCTAGGCTCGATTACTCAGTACCACAGAAACAGAAAAAGCCAAAAGTCGCACTATGACTTAAGTGATAGTGTGCTAGCCTTGAGCAAAAGGAGCTCAGGAACATGCCCAGACCCTGAGTTCAATCCCCAAGCCTGGCAAAAAAAAGTGAGCCTGGCGAAACATATTCTTCTGGGACTCAGAGGAGCGCCAAGGTTATAGGTAAGAGGTAGGGTAGAGGGCAGGTGCTGGTGGCTCACCCCTGTAAGCTACTCAGGAGGCTGAGATCTGAGGATCCCAATTGCAAGGAGGAAAGTCTACATGAGACACTTTTCTCCAATTAAACACCCAAAAAGCCAGAAGAAGAGCTGTGGTTCAAGTAGTACAGTGCTAGCCTTGAGCACAAAAGCTCAGGGATCGGATAGAATCCAGGCCATGAATTCAAACCCCAGGACTGGCACACAGGCACACACACACACACACACACACACACACACACACACACACACACACACACCAAGATAGAGCAGTTGCCAGTCACCCTGCACAAGTTCCATCTCTAGCAACTCAATATTAAAAATAAAAAAGGGATAAGGGAAGATAAGACTTGCTCCAGGAGGTGATATAACCAATGTCAAAATTCCACAGGAGTTCTAAGATGTGGACATAGGACAGAGAGCCTTAGGCAGAAGGTACAGCATGGGCAAAGGTCATGAGGTGTGCTTTAGAGCAGGTGGTGTGGGTGGAATGAAGGTTCTGTGACTTCAGAAGAGTCTGGCAGGACACTCAAGGCTGGGCCAAGGTTTGTACTTGAGTCACAGGGCAGAGGGTGGGGTCCCAGAATGGGGCCAGGGAGAATAGCTTGGCTTTTCACCAGGGACCCCTGCCATTTCTGGTGGCTGCAATCCTATTTTTCACAGATTCTGACCCTCAGAATTCCTTTGCCTGGAGGAGTCAGTGCAAACGCATGCAATAACTCTTGCCTAAAAAAGCTTGTAGCCCAGTGCCACCAGTGGCTCAACCCCTGTAAATCCTAGCTACTCAGGTGACTGAGATAGAGATCGTGGGTCAAGCCAGCTCAGGGGAGGAAAGTTAGTGAGACTCTTTTTTCCAATTAACAACCAAAAGCCAGAAATGGAGCTGTGGCTCAAGTGGTAGAGTGCTAACCTTGAGGGAAATAGTTAAGAGACCAGAGACTAGACCCTGAGTTCAAGCCCTGGTACCGGCACAGAAAAAAAAAAGAAAAGCTTTCAGGAGCTCCTAGTCCACTGTGGTGAAAGGCCAGATCAGCCAGGCACTGGTGGCTCACGCCTGTCCTCCTAGCTCTTCAGGAGGCTGAGATGTAAAGATCGCAGTTCAAAGCCAGCCCAGGCAGAAAAGTCTGGGAAACTCTGATCTCCAAGGAACCTCCAGAAAACCGGAAGTGGCTCTGAAGCTCAAGTGGTAAGCTGAAGAGCTGGGGACAGTGCCCAGGCTGAGAGTTCAAGCCCCATGACCAATGCCTGGCCTGCTTGGACCTCACTCTGTGGTCTAGGCAGAGTACTTTCCAGTGGGCTCCTGAGGGTCTTCCTAGGTGTCCTACAAGTCTTGAGAGCAGCCTGTTTAGAGGCCATTGCCTACAGAGCGGGCCACAGTACCAGAGAAGGGTGGAGCCTTGGGGCATGGAGATCATCAGAATGGCAGCTGGCATGGGTGCAATGTGGATCTGAGCAGTAAATCAACATCTCAGACCATGGTTCTGGGCCAGGAGGGGCAGAAGTTGAGAGATGTCACACCAGGTAATGCCCGCTCATGTAGGTATCACAACAGTGTGAATTTGTCAGGCACACCTTGGGCAGGTGTTGAGTTGGGCTCATGAAAGACTTGTAGTCTCAGGAATCCACAGCCGGCTGGCTGCTGCTTGTAGCAGTCACTATCCCAGGAGTGCCAGGACACAGAGCCAGTGCTCTAAGGCAGGGGTAGGGGTGGAAGGAGGCAGATGAAGGTCTGCAATCATGGGCCGACTACAAAGGAGCATCCCAAGTGTCCTTCCCTTCGTCCTGAGGCCCCATGCACGGACAGAGGGGCAGGTTCCATGGAACTTACTGCCATGGCCCAGACCCTGCAGCCCAAGAAGGACTTAGGGAGAAACCACTTGATCTGCCTTGAGAGTTTACTGTGACTATGCCTCAGGATTGTCCCCAGTACTAGCTCAGCTCATCATTACTACCTTCCTGTGTGTGTGTGTGTGTGTGTGTGTGTGTGTGTGTGTGTGTGTGTTGTGTGTATATGTGTGTGTGTGTTTTGTGCATGTGTACACGTTCGCGTATGCATCTTGGTACTAGGGCTCAAACTCAGGGCCTGGGTTCTCTCCCTCACTTTTTTCATTCAGGGCTAGCACTCTACCACTTGAGCCAAAGTTTCTCTTCCAGCCTTCAGGTGGTTATTTGCAGAAAAGAGTCTCACAGACTTTTCTAGCTGGGCTGTCTCTGAATGGCAATCCTCAGATCTCAGACTCCTGAGGAGCTAGGAATATGAGAGCATGAGCTATTAGCATCTGGTGAAACTTTCCTTCTTAGCTAAAACAGACTACCTCTCTCCCAGCTGAGTACCAATCTACAGGTACCCCTCCTACCCCATGCTTCAGACAAAACATAACCTCCTCCCCTGAGGACAAAGAAATGGGATCAGGTTTGAGCTTTATATTCTCCACATAATCAGGGGCTGGTGGGAACTGACATGGTCAGAGATCTAGACCAGGGCAAGTAGAGAGCTGTTAGAACAGAAGAGAGTATGAAAAGACATCCTTGCAGCTGGATGCCAGTGGCTCATGCTTATAATCCTAGCTACTCAAGGCTGACACCTGAGGATCAATAAAGATTCAAAGCTAGCCTGGGCAGACTATTATCTCAAATGAATCACAAGAAAGATGGGAAGTGGAGCTACTGTATTTCAAGTGATAGAACACCAACCTTGAGCAAACAAGCTAAAGGATACCACTTAGGCTCTGAGATCAAACTCCAGTAAACACACACACACATACACACACACGCACACACACACACAAACACACTATAACCATCCTTAGCAGGTGCCAGTGGCTTATACCAGCAATACTAGCTACTCTCTTGAGTAGTAGCTTGGCTGAGCTTTTAGGGTGGCAACTTGAAGCCAGCACAGGCAGGAAAGTATGTGAGACACTTGTGTCTACTAAACTACTAAAAAAGATGAAAGGTGAGTTGTGGTTCAAGTGTTAGAGTGTTAGTTTGAGCAAAGGAAGCTCAGGGAGAGTGCCAAGCCCTGAGTTCCAGCTCTAAGATTTTTTTTAAAAAACACCCCCCCACCCCAGTCAGGCTATAAATCCAGATTTTGGTCATCCTAGATCTCACTTCTGCTCCTGACACTTCCACAGCACAAGTGGTCGGTGTTTGGTCAGCACTGGTTAAGAAGTGAACTTACACAAGGGGGGGGGGCATAGCCAGGGCAAGGCTAATGCCCCAGAACATTGAGGTACTGGCTATACCAGTCTCTCATCTCTCAGTTCCCTGGCCCTGGAATCTAAAGGCTGTGACACTGTATTCTGGGAATCTGGAATTATCTAGAAGGACGTGAGAGGCCGAGCTGGGGCTGGAAGTTAGACTTGCCTGCGATATGGTTCATTGACATTTCCTAGACACCATCCAATACTGATAAGCTACCTTGACCTCACCTCCCAGGTAGCCCTGGATCATCCTTGCTTGTGCAGCCTTCAGTCAGCTATCAAGCTCGAGTTGGCCAGAGCCACAAGCACCCACCCTTCCCCCACTCCACTGACAGACTGCTGGAAGTGGGACAGGCAGCCAGAGGTCCAGCTGAGGAAAAGGACAGGACATCGCATGACTGACCCTGTCATCCCAGTGGCAGGGGAGAACACATGCCAGCTGGCCCTACTGATTCAGAATCCTGTGGAGGCAGACAAAGATAGGAAAGCTGGACTTGGGCCCCAAAGAAAAGCTGGAATATCCAGGTTTCTGGCAATTTAGGACTCATTGTAGACCTTGAGGTGCCTAAAGGCAAGGTAGCCATGGAAGAGGGGCACCATCCAATGTCAGAAAGAGGCAGACAGGCACCCAGGAAGTGGACAGAGAAAGGTGAAGGAAAAATACACACACACACACACACACACACACAAACACACACACACACACACACACACACACACACACACACACACACACACACACACACACACACACACGTAGCCCAAGGCCTTACCAGACCCTGAGCACCTGAACATCCCAATCCCCGAGAAGATGGCACTACCATCCTCAGACCAAATATAGACAAACTCAGAGCCTCTCACACATCTGGAATGGCTCATAACACAGCATGGCATTTCCTACTGTACACACCACTATGAAGAAAACTCAGCCACCTTATTTTTGGTTGTCGGTCATTGGGTTGGAACTTTGGGCCTGCACAGAGTCCCTCAGCTCTTCAGCTGAAGGTGTGCGCTCTACAACTGGAGCCACAGCACCACTTCCGGTTTTCTGGTGGTTCACTGGAGATAAAGTCTCACAGACTTTCCTGCCCAAGCTGGCTTTGAGCTGTGATCCTCATATCTTAGCCTTCTGAGTAAATAGGATGACAGTTGTGAGCCACTGGCAGCACTGGCTTCAGCCACCTTCTTACACTCAAGGGAAACACAACTTGTCAGGCCACAAAGCACATGCAACCATTCACTTCAGACTTTGACACCAGATCTAAAACCATTCTTCCTTGGATGGAGAGAATATAATTGACACTACACTCCTACCCCTGCTCCCATTTGCCCATTCCCTCCCTAAGACAGGCCACAACCTCTGGAGTTCTTGGTAAGGCAACACACACCCAGCTATGACTTCACACTGGGGCAAACATGGGGAGTTCTTAGAAATATTTATACACTGAGGCCAGCACCTGGTCTCCCAAGCACAGCAACCCCAATCCTTCACCATCTCTTGCAAGCAAGGGATGTCTTTCTTTCTTGTTTTTGGTTGAGGGGCTTGAACTCAGGGCTTGGGTTCTGTCCATGTTGATTTTTGCTCAAGTTCAGTGCTCTACCACTTGCGCCATGGTGCTACTTCTGGTTTGAGATTGGAGATGAGAATCTCATGGGACTTTCCTGACTGGGTTTTGAAACTGAGATCCTCTGGATCTCAGCTTCCCAAGTAGCCAGGCTGACAGGCATGAGCCACCAGCGGAGGGCTTATGGTTTCTCATTCTTTAGAATTTCCACCTAGCCCACCTCTAGACATTACCACCTAAACACTCCTCTACCTCCCTCAGGGACAGCAAAGGGAGGCTCAGAATCTAGGTAGGGCCATGGGCATTAAAGGGTCCCCTTCACATTACTACCCCTCTCTTAGCTCCCATGTGCTTCCTCTGGATGGCCTGGTCTTCTGGGGCAGATAAGGCCCACTAGGACGTCTGGGGCCTGCCCTTTATCCCCCCACCCCACCCAACGGGTAACTGAGGAGTTCAGGGGGCACTGCTCCATGTCCTGGTGGAAGACTTTGGGACGGTTGCTGATAACCAGGTCCAGGGTTGCCCAGAGCAGAAGGAGTGTCTAGATCTCCTCTGTCAAAGAAGGAGACACAAAGCATGGGTGGATCTACTAAGAGCTACAGGGCATAGCAATTCAACTTTCACACAGGTCCCTTGGAGTGCTGTTTTATATTGACAGTCCTGAGGCTTGACCTTGGGGCCCAGGCATTGTCCCCAAGCTTCTTTGGCTCAAGGCAAGTGCTTTTCCACCTGAGCCATGGTGCCACTTCCAGCTTTTTCTGTGTATGCGGGACGTAGGAATCGAACCCAGGGTTTCCTGTGTGCTAGCCAAGTTCACTACTGCTAAGACACAATCCCAACCCTAGATAGCTGTTCTTCTGTGAACTCTTGGGCCTATCTCAGGACAGTCTTGCACATCTTTACCGAGTTTCTCACCAGCATCCCTGGCTGGAAATGAACACGTTCTACTATGTTGTCCTTTATCTATAGCATCTTTGCTCTCTGGGCTTCCTGTCAGATCCTCCTTGTTAAGCAAGACAACCTTTCAAGTGCTGCCTCTAAGAAGCCGGCTCCAATTGTCCTGGCAGAGGGGTATATTCTTTGCTTTGCAGGCTGCCGGTTTTGTCATGCCCTGCCTTCTGTCCAGTGTAGGTTGAGAGCGCACAAAGGGAAAGGCCTGGCTTCCACCACCCAATTTCTTTTCTTTTCTTTTTTTTTGGGAGGGTCCGGTCGTGGGGCCTGAACTCTGGGCCTGGGTGCTGTCCCTCAGCTCTTCAGCTCAAGGCTAGCGCTCTACAACTTGAGACACAGCGCCACTTCCGGCTTTTTTCTTTTTGCTTATGTGGTGCTGAGGAATCGAACCCAAGGCCTCATGCATGCAAGGCAAGTGCTCTACCACTGGGCCACCTTCCCAGCCACCCACCACCCAATTTCTCAAGGCTCTGATACACTATCCAGGGACTGGTGCTGTATCACACTCCGTGAGAGGGCACTCAAGGCGCAAGCAGTCTGGAAGCAACAAATGGGACCATTTCTTTGTGTGGGCTTGAATTGAGGATCTGGGAGCTGCCTCTCTGAGTTTTCATGCTCAAGGTTGTTGCTCTATCACTTGAGCCAAAGCTGCACTTCTAACTTTTTGGTGGTTCCATGGAGAGTAGAGTCTCACTGGCTTTCCAGCTTATGGCTGGCTTCGATCTTTGATCCTCAGACCTCTGCCTCCCAAGTAGCCAGGATGTCAGGCATGAGCTTGAGCCAGAGGTTACAGGCACCAGAGCCTTTCTTTTGAGCTTCTGTTTATCTCATATCAACTAGCAAGCTCTAGTTAAAATTGTCATTTACAGGGGATCAAGTTTCTCTCCTAGGTCAGTTAATCCAAGAAGATAAAGTGTCTTTGGTAAAGGCTAGTCTGAGTTGGCCTAGGTGAGTGTGTGTGTGAGAGAGAATATGAGTTTCGAGGATACCTACCCCCATCTTTCTGGTGCTTAATTCTCCCAGTGGTGAGTACATCCAGGATCTCCACCCCAAGGAAGGCAGGTAGGGGTGGGTATGTAAGGTCACATCAAGTGGGATGATCTGAATTCTATCCTCCAATGGAAACCGGGAGAGATAATAGAGAGAAGGAGAGATTTAGAGGAACATCAAGGGAAGCCCCTTACCTTTGGCTACAAGTACAAGAGAGAGGAATGATCTTTTTTGGTAGTAAGGTAACAGGTGCCTACTATTCATTACTTTTATATTTTTTTGTGAGTCCCAGGGCTTGGATTCAGGGCATTGGTGTCATCCCTGAGCTTCTTTTATTCAATGCTGAGGCTCTACCACTTGAGCCACAGCACCACATCTGGCTTTTTTTGTGGGGGGGGGGAGGTGGTTTATGGGAGATAAGGATCTCACAACTCCCCTGCCTGGGCTGGCTCTGAGTCACGACCTTCAGACCACAGCCTCCCAAATAGCCAACATGACGGCGAGAGCCACGGGCACCTGAATGCTACCATCTCTTTATAATCCCCTAGGGCTTGTGCTGAGCCACCCGCACTGCCCCTCCCTTGTTGTGCGTGGGAAGCAGACATGCGTGGGTTTGATACTTCAACAGCCCACCTACCCTTGAGCATTGTTCCGGGTCAGTCTGATGGTAGCTTCCTTTTTATACACAGCAATAACTTGGCCCTGTCACAAGAACAAATGTCCCCCAGGAGGTGTCAGGTTTGGGATCTTTCCCCTGCCCACAGTCCCCCTCCCCGAAACAACACACTCCAGCAAAGCGAAGTAGACAGAGTGAACTCATTTTCTTATAATCAGGGTCTGGCCAGATAGGTGGTGATGAGGATCAGAGGCTCGGGATTTTGCTGTGTGATTGGACAATGTGACATCTCCTCATCCAATTTCTTTAACTGTTTTAGCAGAGGGTAGTGGGGAAGGATTCATGAGATGGACTGACAATGAGTAACCATCACAGTCTAGCCTGGGCACAGAGGGGCTTACCTCAGGGAGCTAGTTCAACAGGCTGAAAGAGAAAGCTCCTGACCAACAGCCTACCTCCAGAATGAGAGGGCCACCTTGGGTCCCAATCCCATGGGGACGCTGGGCCACCTCCTCCAGCACCATTCAACAAGTTCCTGTGTGAGAGAGAGATAGAGAAAGTAGAATTACACTTAAGCCAGGTGCTGGTGGCATAGGCCTATAATGATAACTACACAGGAGGCTGAGATATGAAGATCATGGTTCATAGCCAGCTCAGGCAGGAACACGTGTGAGACTTTTAACTCCAAAGAACCACCAGAAAACCGGAAGTGGTGCTGTGGCTCAAGTGGTAGAGTGCTAGCCTTGATCTGAGGAGCTTGGGGACAGCGCCCAGGCCCACAGTTCAAGCCCCACGACTGACAAGAAGTGGACTTCCCACCACAAGAAGTGTATTGAATAGCACCCATTGTCCTAGGGAGCATGGCAGAGAAGTCAGGCCGTTTCTTGTCAACTGGGGGTCATGAGTAGGTTACCCAGCTTCTTCGTGCTTCATTTTCCCCAGTGACAAAACTGAACAGTGAAGGATCCCCTTCCTTATGGGGATAAGGTAAGGATGAAAGAGAGCCATGTTTTGTTTCATAATCCCATACCTGTGGCACGATAAATAACAGGTCACATCTGAGCCCTTTCCAAGTATCTTCCTGTCATATGCTCACAGAATTGCCAAGAACCTTGTCTGATGACCACTCCCTCTATACCTGGCCCTGCCCCAGAGATCCTGCTGTATTGATCCGTTGTTTCCTCACAACTGTCCCATGAGAAGATTGAGGTCCAATGGTCAAGGCCAAACCCAGAGCTTCACCTGTGGTCAAGAATCGGCTGCCATAGACTAAGAGTTTGGGACAATCCATCTAAACCTATGACTGGGCATGGCGCTACATGTATAGCATCCCAACTACAGAGGACCAGGCATGGTGACGCATGCCTGTCACCAGAGGACCATGGTCCAGGCCAGTCTGAGCATATATTGAGTCTCTATCTTGGAAATGCCCAAAACAGAAAGGCTTGGCTCGCATGGTAGAAGACCTGACTTGCAAGCCTAAGATCTTGAGTTCAGACCCTAATATACCAAAAAGACTCAGAGGCCCAGTGCCAGAGGCTCATGCCTATAATCCTAGCTACTCAGGAGACTGAGATCTGAAGATCGCAGGTCAAGATTTAAAATAGGGTTGGCCTAGCCCATCAGATGTCATGATGATAAGAGCCAGAGTCTGACCCATGCCAATAAGGTCCATACTAACAGGGCTCACATCCTTACTAAGTGTTGGTTATGCTCTCTGTCGCCCTGGGGAGCCACCCCCTGCGGTCCCACCCCAGGTCCTTTCAAACTTCCTCTGCCACCAACAAGGCCCAAGGGATTAGACAGTTCCAGGGCACACATACCCCATGTTCTTATAATTTAACAGTGCTGAGTTCCCTTCAAGAGTCTCACACTTCCAGGCCCCCAGACCTCAGCCACAAAGCCCATGCACCCCCCAAAAATAGCGGTTAAAAGTTACAAAAGGTTCCAGCGCTCCTTGTTACAACCCACTTGTACACACACACACACACAAACACAAAACCAGCATTGGTGGCTCCTGTCTGTCATCCTAGTTACTCAGGAGGCTGAGGTCTGAGGATCACTGTTCAAACCAGCCTCTGCAGGAAAGTCTGTGAGGCTCTTATCTACAGTGAACCACTAAATAGCCAGAGGTGGAGCTGTGGCTCAAGTGTCAGAGCACTAGCTTTGAGCACAAAAGCTCAGGAACAGCACCTATGCCCTGAGTTCAAGGCCCAGTTCTTCTACCTCCAAACACACACAGACAAGACGGATGGACAGACACACACACACACACAAACACACACACACACACACACACACACACACACACACACACACACACACACACAGATAGCCCAAAGCTTCAGCAGTCCTTGAGAACAGAACCATGAACTCCCTCAATTACAATCACATCCCACCCCTGAGAAGGTGGCACTACCGACCTCAAACCAACAGTATGACAAAACGCTGAGCCTCTCACATATTTGGAATGTCTCATAGACCAGCATGGTAATTCCTACCGTACAAACTGCTATGTGGAAAACTTAGTCACCTCTTTATATTTGTTGGTGGTCATGGGGTTTCAACTCTGTGCTGTATCTCAGCTCTTCAGCGGAAGGTGAGTACTCTCCCACTTGAGCCACAGGACCACTTCCTGTTCTCTGGTGGTCCATCGGACATCAAGTCTCACAGACTTTTCTGCCCAAGCTGGCTTGGAACCACAGTCTTCACATCTCAGCCTTCTGAGTAGCTAGGATGGCATTTGTGAGCCACCGGCAGCTTCCAGCTTCAGCCACCTTCATATACCCAGAGGAAACCCATCTTGTCAGGCCACAAAATTCTTGCAAGCCTTCACTTCAGACTTTGAAACCAGCATCCAAATCCATCCTTCAATGGAGAGAATACAGACAAAACAATCCCACCCCTGTACCCATTCACCCACTCCCTGCCTCCCACAGGCCAAGTCCTCTTGAAGCTGTGGCTTCAAACTGGGGCAAACATGGGGAGTTCTTAGAAATGTCTGTACAGTGAGGCCAGCACCTGGTCTCCCAACCACAGCGAACACCCCTCCCCCCCCACCTCCACCATCCTTTGCAGGCAAAGATGTCTTAATTTCTTTCTTTTTACTGTTGTGCGGCTTCAACTCTGGGCCTGGGTGCTGTCCCTGAGCACTTCAGCTGAAGGCGAGCACTCAACTACTTGAGCCACAGCATTACTTCTGGTTTCTGGCAGTTCCTTGAAGATAAGAGTCTCAGGGTCTTTCCTGCCCAGGCTGGCTTTGAACTGTGGTCCTCAGATCTCACCTCCTGAGTACCTAGGATGACAGCCATGAGCTACTGGCACCTGGACAAACATACTTTTCCATGTCTGTCATCCTATCCCCTCAGGAGACTGAGATCTCAGGACTGCAGTTGGATGCCACCCTTCACCACAAAGTCCATGAGAACTCTTTTTTTTTAATTTTTAATTTTTATTTTTGTGAACACATTGTACAGAGGGGTTACAATTACATGGGAAGGTTAATGCGTACATTTCTTATCAAGCATTGCAGCCTCTTCCTTTGTTTACCCTTCACATCCCTTCCCAGCCTCCCCCCCACCCCCCACCCAATCCTCCCCGCCTTCCCCCACCCCCCCACCCCACCCCCGCACCAACATTGTAAAGCTTGTTTTTGACATGACAACTTGTACTTCTCATTGTTGCAACAGGTCCACCTGTATCCTTAAACGACTTGTTTTTCCCCATCTCCTCTACAAGTTATACTGACATCAAATATAGTCAAAGCAGGGGTTATACTGTGAAGGAGGGACATACAAAGCTACAAAGAGATAATCTTATAAATGCGTCAGAAACAAATGCATGAAAGGAAAAAAAACATTAAAACACATATCTAAGGGTTCATTTTCCTAACATCACATTATCTGACCTTTCCGCTTGACTCATACATATACTAGATATTGCAAATAAGGGAAACCATGGGACCTATGTTTCTTTGGGCCTGACTCTTTATCTCCAATTAAACACCCAAAAAAGTTGGAAGTGGAACTGTGACTCAAATGGTAGAGTGATAGCTTTGAGCATCAAAGACAAGGGATAGGACCCAGTCCCTAGTTTCAAGCTTTTTCTAGCAAAGACCCACTCAAGAAAGGGAAGCAGGTAGGCACACAGGAGATCAAAGCTCACACATAATACTCAAGAATCCCAGAACAGACCCCATCTGGCTCTGGTTCTCTAGATTCTATGTCCTACATCATGGCAAGCTTAGATGGGACTGACCATGCACCAAGTTAGGACATACAAGTACAATCTCATACTGTGGATCCCCTGACCTTATCAAAGACTCAGAATCTCTTACTGTCCTGCCTCAACACTGGACAGTGATGTGAGGTCTAGTTATGCAACAACAGCATGTGGGAATGAAAAGATTTATCGGCCAAGGCAGACTGGAGGGCTCTAGGTCCCTCTCTCTAGGGAAGGTGAAAAGGGCTGATCCATCCCAGGAATATTCCTAGTTTATGAGTATCCTCAAAGAACAACCCTGTTCAGATCCCAGTGCCTCTAGTTTTCCCAGTAGCTCTACCCAACCCTGCCCCATCTTCAGTTGGCCCTCTCTGAATCCCAGATCTGCCATCTAGACTAAAGGCTGATCCAGCAAAGAGATCCACCTCTGCCTCTGAGAATCGCAGGCATGGGGTCCTAGCGCCCCCTCGAGGAAGTCTTGGGGCAACACGGGTCCCGACTCCTGCCCTCATCCCTGGCTGTCCTGTGCCAGTGGCATGCTTACCTCTGTCTCTGGTGGAGGAATGAACACTGGGGGTGTCATCTTCAGATTGAGCCCTGGAATTCCCAGTTCCCAAAGTTGTACTGCACAGGCATCCTGCGGTGGATGACAGCCAGGTGGTCAACAGTGAAGCCAAGGCACCAGGACTTTTAATAGCCTTGTGGCTGTGTCAAAGGCTCTAACACTGATGGTCTAGGTTATCAGGTGAGGTCATGGATCCAATGTCCTGACACACCTGACCTGGAATCGTCCTCTCTCTTCATATTCCTTCTTATCCCTTGCCCCCCAACTTGACACTCCATCACCCCAACACCTCCCTAACCTTTGGACACTTTCTTCTTATCTGACCAGAAAATAAACTCAGTGGGGCCAGGGGAGATTGAAACCTGGTGACACACCCTGAACCCTAGGGTCTACCTGAGGCTGCATTCCTCTGCAGCTGGCAACCACAGAATTCCTAGATGTCATGTAGTTGCTGAGGGATCAGTGGCTTTGTCCTACATACTGCCTTTATGCTCTGAAACTGTCCCCACAAAGATTGTGAATGGTTGGCTCCCTTGATCCAGGGACTCTAAACCAAGGCATGCATGTTCTCCCTTCTTCCTACCTTTCCTCTTTTTCTCTCTCCATCCCTCCCTCCTCCCTCTCTTTCCTTTCTTTCTCTCACTCCTGGGCCTTGAACTCGGAGCCTAAATGCTATTCCTGAGCCTTTTTACTCAAAGCCAACAGACTACAGCTTGAGGCACACATCCACTTCTGGAGTTTTCTATTTGGTAGTTAGTTGGAGATAAAAGTCTTACAAGCTTTCCTGTCCCAGCCTTAAGCCTCTATCCTGCCATTTCAGCCTCCTAAGTAGCTAGGATTATAGGCATGAAGCTGTGGCATCCAGCTCAAACCAAGGTTTCTTCATGTGCTGTGGAACCAGCACTGGAACCTTTCATCATCTATGTCCTGCCGGTCCCTTCCCAGCCCCTCCACCCCCCCCCCCCGAGCCTGGAGCACACTGTAACTCTTTGTTCGATAAATAAATGAGCATGTTTATGACAATACTACAGTAAAGTCCCATCTGATACAGGTAAGCATCCTGGGGCTGGGGGGAGGAAAAGACTGATGTAGCTCTCACACAGTTCTCCATCCTCCCTCTTCACACCTCCTGGTGCCACCAAACTTAACTATTTTGGCCCTGAGGACGTGAGCCACGATGTACTAGCTGGATTCCAGGGCTTCTGGGATGCCTGTCTTCACAAAGATCTCTGTCCAGTGGCTGACCAGCTCTGTGGCATTCAATTCCACACTCAGGTGTGAAAGAGGTTACCGTGAGATGAAGGCCCGGGTCAAGGGGCCTCCTCTCCTCCCCCTGGGGCCAGCCAGGATGGTCTATCACATCTGGCCCCCAAGTTTCATGTTGCAGAGAAAGGATCCTCTAGGCATCCCAGGTTTCTGAATCTCTCAGAGTCCAGGGAAGGTGCTGGGAATTGTCTCTGCTCACAGCTGGCATGCTGGGGAGGGCAAGGTCACAATCTCTACTCCCCATGACATCCTCCACGGTGGTGGTCACCCTAGAGAGAGCCAGAGGAGAATCAACAGCTGCTGGAGAAAGGTAGTCAAGGCACGACATTCATAGCATGAAACCATTTGGCTTGGGAACTCTGCCTGTGCTGCTTTGAATGTCATTGTTTAGTGGCTGAAACGGTCCATCTAATTTGACCCATAATCCCAGGCATTAGTGGAAATTGCCAGCTTCAAGGGAAAAAACCATGGAAAACGTAGCATTTCAGTTGTCCCAATCAAACTTAAAGGGTTCCAAAGTCAGCAGTCCTCTTTTCCTTCCAGACAGCCTACAATAGGTTACAGAACCTGACATTCAGAGATCCCTAGCTAACTGCCAGGGCCTGATACAAAGCAGGCTCCAGCAAGGGAAACACACTTGCTTACCACTGCACACCTGGAAACGGCCCAGGTGGGACACAGATTGGAGTCTGCAGGAATCCAGGGAGGACTGCCCGCCGGTGCACTACCCCAGGAGGGAATCCACACCACCAGTGCGGGCCCAGAGCCCCCTGCCCTAATGCTCACGGACACAGTCAATGCTGACAGCTGGGGTGGAGGCAACAGGCAGGGTGTATGTGTGTTGGAGGGGGTATGTTCTTCCCAGAAATTCACTTGCTGACTCCAAATGCCCTCACATACATAGTGGGCTCTTCTGGGACCCTCCCCAGGTCAACAGGTAACTGAGCACAGAAGACAAGGGCTCCCACAGCAAGAAGGACTTATCTTCTGATGCAACACTCCCCACCCCCAGCAAAAAGGAAAAGACCCCAGAAGGCAGGTGTGGAGGTGCTGCTCCCCATCTCTGACTAAAGCCACCAGGTTCCCACCAGGGAGAGGAAGGGTGCAGACATGTGGCTGTGTGGCTCCCACTGCTGCAGGCCAGGGGCTCTGTGGTGCCCCCTCCTCATGCATTCCTGCATCTCCCCGTTTCCTGGGACACTGGCCCTTAGGGATAGGGGTGGGATCCCCGGTCAGCCTCCCCACCCCCCCCACCTGTGGGGCACAATTGTGGCAGGGCCATGGTGGACTGTGGGGCACTGGGAGCTGGAAGGCTGGACAGGACAAGGGAGGCAGGATGCGTGGGTCTGGGTCAGTGGGTTGGGGGGGGTTGGCGGGAGGGTTTGCAGGGTGCAAACCCTAGGGGCAGCCACTCATGTGTGCTGTTGGGAGAAGCTGTTGGCAGCGGCTCTGGGTTCTTACGGGCCTGGAGTCCTAGAACCTGGGGCCAGGACCAGGGCAAAGCTGTAAGCCAGCCAAGGGCGAGTCATCTCTGATTGGCGACTGTGAGAGGGAGGCCCTGTGGGTCCAAGATGAAAGTGCCATGTTTGAAATGATCCTAAGTAGATGAATGGATCAAGAAAATGTGGTATATATACACAATGGAATTCTATGCCTCCATCAGAAAGAATGACATCGCCCCATTTGTTAGGAAATGGAAAGACTTGGAAAAAATTATATTAAGTGAAGTAAGCCAAGCCCAAAGAAACATAGGTCCCATGGTTTCTCTTATTTGCAATAACTAATATATGTCTGAGTCAAGCAGAAAAGGTCAGATAAGGTGATGTTAGGAAAATGAACTCTAAGATATGTATTCAAATGTTTTTTTCCTTTCATGCATTTGTTTCTAACGCATTTATAAGATCATTTCTTTGTTTCTTTGTATGTCCCTCCCCCACAGTATAACCGTTGCTTTCACTGTATTTGATGTCGGTATAATTTGTGGAGAGGAAGGGGAAAAACAAGGCGTTTAAATAAGGATACAAGTGGACGTGTTGCAACAATGAGAAGTACAAGTTGTCAAGTCGAAAACGAACTTTACAACTTTGGTGTGTGTGGGGGGGAGGATTGGGTGGGAGGGCGGGGGGAGGCTGGGAAGGGATGGGAAAGGTAAACAAAGGAGGAGGCTACAATGCTTGATAAGAAATGTACTCACTATCTTGCACATGTAATTGTAACCCCGTAACCCCTCTGTACAGTATTTTTACAATAAAAAATTACAATTGTAAAAAAAATAAATAAGAAAATGAACTTTGGTGGGGTGGGGGAGGATTGAGTGGGGGAATGGAGGGAGGCTGGGAAGGGATGGGAAGGGGAAACAAAAGAGAAGACTACAACGCTTGTTAACAAATGTACTCATTATCTTGCCCATCTAATTGTAACTCCTCTGTACAGTATTTTCACAATAAAAAATAAATAAAAATTTAAAAAAAGAGAAAGAAATGCGATGCTGCTGGGAGGGGGCAGGGGCTTCTGCAGGCGTGTTGCAGGGCTGCACATTGCCACTGGTCCTGCTCCTAAGCCAAGGCCGCCCACGATTCGGCCACCTCAGCTGTGCTTCTTCCACCAGGACCTTAGACTCAGGGCCGCCGTGGCCACTGCGCCTCCACGTGGCTGCTCTTGGCGATGTGCATGCTGGGCCAGCTCCTTGTGCCCTGTGCTCCTTGCCAGTACCTGGGATATGACCTGGGAGGCCACCAGCTGATGAAGCTGCTTGCCCTTGTTGTGTGTGCTTGCTCTTCTGTCTGCTCTCTCTCTCTCTCTGCCCCCACTCCTCTCCTGGGCCTCTTTGCCAGTACCTGGTGTGCCCACCCCCCTGCCCGCCCCCGTAACTCTGGCCACTGCTGCAACCACAGTGCTCCCTGGGCCCTGTCCCCTCCTCCCCTTGGCCACGCCCCCTCTTCCCCTCAGCCCCACCTCCCACCTCTGGCTGCAAGCCCAGCCCTGACTGAGCCCTAAAGCTCTCAGGCCATGGCAATTGTAACTTTACCTCAGATCATCACTTCCACCCAACACCAGTACCTACCCAGGGGATCAAATCTTCCTTCAGCCCTACCACTTGAGTAGACTCTTTTCCATCTTCCTCTACTCCACGCACCAAGCAGGTGCACGGTGACCCTCGTGTGTGTGTGTGTGTGTGTGTGTGTGTGTGTGTGTGTGTGTGTGTGTGTGTGTGTGTGTGTGATTGTTGGGCATAACTACCTCTCAAGGACTCAGAACATATACCCTTTGAGATGACTCAGCACACAGAATACTTCAAAAAACAGCACAAAACACCCATGTGTAAAGGTCTCAGCACACAGCTACCTTTGAAGGACTCAGCATAGGAGGGAGTTCATAGCCCACAGTGTAAAGGACTCAGTGCATGGTACGCTTTGAAAAACTCAGCACGTAGCACTCTTTCCCAGGGAATCAATACATAGCAACATGTGTGAAGACCACACAGCCGCCCTTGAAGGGTTGAGTACATAGCACCCTGTGTAAAACATTCAGTGCACAGTATTCTTCGAAAAACTCAGCACACAGCACAATTTTGAAGGACTCAGTACATACCACCCTGTGGAAGGACTCGGCACATATCATACTGCCAAAGGACTCAGCACACAACACCATCTGAAGGACAGTACAGAGCACCCTGTGTAAAGGATTTGGTACAAAGCACTTGGAAAATTCACCTCATCCCTCTCTCCTCAAGGGCTCAGCACATACCAGCACCCTTTGGGATGAATTAGTACACTGCACCTTTTGAAGGACTCAGCATACAGTACATTATGTAATGGACTCAGAACACAGCACCCTTTGAAAAACCCAACATGGCCCACTTTTTTCAGGGACTCAGCACATAGCATCCTTTGTGATGACTAAGCAAACAGCACATTTTTGAGGACTCAGCACAAAACCCCCATGTGGGAAGGCACCAGCAAACGGCACCCTTGGAAGGACTCAGAATGTAGATCTATGTCAAATGTTCAGCTGTCATTAGAATTAGGGTGCTTTCTTCAGTATCACCATTTTTCCAAAATAGATCACAAATCCTACTAGTTTACTTTAGCCAACCTGTGTTTTATGGGGGATGGTAAGCTGGAGGTCTTGAACTCAAAGCTTGGGGGCCCTATCCCTGAGCTCTTTGGGTCAATGCTAGAGTTCTAACACTCTGAGCCACAGATCCAATTTTATTTTTTTGAGTTGTTCTTTGACAAGTCTTATGGTAATCAGGAAGGCCAAGTTGGGGTGTCCCTGGGCAAACGCTCTCAGCTCAGCCTGGAACTGATCTCTCCCTTCCTTCGGTCCCTGGGAGCCGGGACTCCTGAAGCTCTCTTGGCCTAAGGTGGGGACACACCTGCTTTGGCATCAGCCCTCAGAGTGAGCAAAAGTCAGCTTGGCCCTGGTCACTTCCCGAAATTGAACTCTAGAGGACGATGGCACAGGGTGGCATGTCCCGCACGTGGCCACCAGGCGGCAGGAGTCGCCCACAATAGGGATTGTACCTGTGAATTGCTTTTACTCTTGCTTCCCTAGAGACCCCATCAGCCACCCTGGACAGGAAAGTCGTTGAGACTCTTACCTACAATTAACCATCGAAAAGCAAGTGGGGCTGTGACTCAAGTGGCAAAGCACTAGCCTTGAGCAAGAAAACTCAGGAATAGAGCCTACGTCCTAAGTTTACACACACACACACACACACACACACACACACACACACACCACATGCATGCAAAATCAGAGATTTCTACACTGCAATCTTTGGGTATTCTCTACCTTTTCCCCACTAAGCCTGATGGCTGTTTGCCTACGTGTTCTATGCATACAACACCAGCTGGCATCTTTAATTTTGAGGAACAGAATGGCTAGAAGGTTAGCATTCCCCCATCCCAGCTCCTTGATTGGGTCGTGGTCTATCCAGGCCCTTTGGAGCTTCTTTTACAGACTCTCCAAGATGCTTTTAAAAGGCATCACATGCTGGGCACTAGTGACTCACACCTATCATCTTAGCTACTCAAGAAGCTGAGATTTGGAGGATCACGGTGCCAAGCTAGCCTGGGCAGGAAAGTGTGTGAGACTCTTACCTCAATGAGCCATCAGAAAACAAGAAGTGTCCCTGTGGCTCAAGTAGTAGAGTGCCAGCCTTGAGAAAAAGAGCTCAGGGACAGCACTCACGGAAAACGACAACAAGGAAAGGCATTATATTTTGGCTTTGGGATTGGCATGGGCCAAATGTAATTGGAATTTTCAAGTGTGCCAAGACAAAGCAGTACATCTTTTAGGCCCATGCTCCTCCATCTTCTCTCACTCCCTGGCCTTGGCCATGCATTGGGTTAGCATGGCCCTCGCTGGATGGGAGGGCTCCGAGGAGCAAGATCCCAGAGCAATCACCCACCTCCTTCTGCCCTGCTCACCTTGCTGCTTCTGCAATAGACCTTCTTCCTGGAATCCATCCATGAGGTCATCACTGCCACCATTGTGGTGAGTGGTGGGCCCAGCCTAACTCGGGGCAGCCACAGGTGGAAGTCAGTCTGGGACTAGGAGCTTCTATCCTATGTGTGGGCTGTGGCCAGGGCTGACCTTTATTTCATCCTGAGCCTTGCAGGGGTGGGGAGACAGTGTAGACTCCACATTGAGCCAGGTAAGATCAGAATCTAGAGGACCACTTGTGTGGGGTAGGCTGTGGAGCTCAGGGGGCCATTGTTCTTGGTACTCCTCTCTCGGGACTCCCCTCTCCCTCTCTCATCCCTCAATGGTAAAAGAGAAACTTTAAATAAGGGTGTCAAAGAGAGGGCAGTGGAGTATTTCTGTGTGAACCAGATTTGTGCTTCATATTCATCCTAGCCCCTACTTCTTATTTATCTGAGGAATGGCCTTATGGGTTTGGGGTGGGGAGAATCATCCTGGCTGAGAATGTGGCTCAGTGGTAGAGTGATCATCTAGCATGCCTGACACCCTGGGTTCGATTCCACACAGAAAAAACTGGAAGGGGAAGTGGGGCTCAACTAGTAGAGCACCAATCTTGATCACAAAGAGCTCAGGGACAGTGGCCACACACTGAGTTCAAGCTCCATGACTGGAAGAACAAATGTTTGTTGGAGGCTTTTCTTCCCTTTGAAAACAAATTATTGTTTGTGATAAGCATAACATGGGTCTCTTCCCTGGCCATCAATGGGGCATTAGATGTTCCTTGAATTTGGGCCGCTTCCAGGCAGCCTCTGCCCTACCTGACCCGCAATTTACCCTTCCCATCTCGCAGCACATGGAGGCCTGAGAGAAGGCCACCTGGCCACCTACTTCTGTTGGCTGCTGAGGCTTTTGAGAGTCAGTATGTCACATAGAGGTTCGTCATCCATATCAGTCTACAGAAGAAAGGAAGGGAGCACTCCTTTCCTGAGCCCATGAGCTGTGGGCAGCTCTGGATGTGGGGCATCTGACACAGGACCTGCTCTGTCGGGGAGTAATCTACAGGGTTGGGAATGCCGACCTCTCCTCTGGTAGTTTCCAAGGTGTATTGAAGTTGCAATTTTTCAAAACCTTTCTACTCCTCCCTCACTTTGCCCACCCCAGAGACTGAGGCGTCTGAAGCAGTGGTAGTGGGGGTGACTCAGCCTGTGCCAGTGTCTGGAGCAGGTTGCCCACGCCTTCCCCTTTGAGGAGCAACAGCAACTCCCACAGCTCCCTTTTCTTTTCCATCTTCTCCTGGGAGAGCTAGCACATGTGCTTGGTTTTCTCCCAACAGAGCTCATCCAGGATGAACATCTGCTCTTTACACACCATGAGGGATTCCTCGAAGGTGCGAATGTGTGCCGACATCTGGCTACATGGATGGTGGAGCTCATCCACTGGACTATGAAAGTCCACCTCATCATGCAGGTCATGGAAGAAGCATATTTTCTTCTTGGACGCTCACGTGTCTCACTTCCCATCCCCACCCATGTTGTGGTAGCAGCTCATGGAGCAGGGGGCCTGTGGCTCCAGCTCTGTCTAGCACTGAGCTGCCAGGTGGGCCATGAGGCACCTGCAGAGGGGCCGCTGCTCCTGCAGCAGGAGTTTCCCTGTTTGGATCTCAGCCCCTAAGAGTGCTCGCAGAGCCATGTCCCTCTAGGTCTGGGGCATGTCTCCATCCTCTGTGATGGACATGTTGGGGGGAGTCTCCTCCTCACCTTTTGCTTCTCCAGGGCTCACATCTTCCCCTTCCCCAGGGAAACCAGAAAACTCAGCAGAGCCTGCAGGTGTTCCTCCTGTGGTCTGGTCACTTCCAGGCACTTGAGAGTGTCCTTCCACTTTGGGGGCACCACCTGGTCCCCCCAAGTGGTCAGGCCCTCCACTTGCTAAAGCTGCTCCAGCAGCTGGGTCTGCCTCTTCAGGTGCTGCTGCAAGGCCTACTTCTTGGAGTTTAGCCAATCATCAGAGGCAATATCCTGCTCAGAGGTGGCTCTGAGTTTCTGCAGCTGGCCCAGGGACTGCTCCTGCAGCTCTCAAGTCACTTGCTCTCTTTCTCTCAGCCACCTCTTTCCATTCCTCTATAATCTCCTCTGAGTGGTCTAGCTGTTCCCGCACATGTTTTTTCACCTGCTGCTCTGAGTCCAGGATGCTGGCGGGCACCTCCTTCTCGCCGGTCACCTTGTGGAGAGTGTCCCACAGCAGGGCCAGCTGTTCCTCTGGCTATGGATCGCACACACATGCACATCGTGGGGTCTCAGGAATCACCTGCAGATCCTTGGCCTTCTCCTCCAGTCTCTGTAGTTGCTCCCGCTGCTCCACGTTCTGGAGAGGGAGCCTCTGGTTTTCCTGGACCTGGATGTGAAGTTGTTCCTCCAGGTTTTTCAACTCCATCTGCATGCAGTTAGTCTGGGCCTGCAACTGTCACTCGGCCTGAGATGGTCCAATGGGGGGGGGGGGGGGGGGCTTGGCTTTGCCAGCTTCCTTCTCAGTTCCCCCAGCTTGTTCTCAAAATCCAGCACCTTCTTCACCCTTCGCTCCTTCTCCTATATCTGTTGGTTCACCTGCTCAGTCAGCCTCCTTCCATGCAGAAGTCTCAATGCTCTGGTTCTCCATGAGGGTGTCTCTCTCCAGATTTGCTGAGGTTACCATCCAGCTCAGATTGTCCAGTAGTCTCTTCAGTACCTCATGCCCTGCCAGCACTTATTGGAACTTGCAGATTTTATTCTTCCTGTTGCTTTTCTGTGTCCAGAGTGCTTCCAGCTTCTCCTGAAACCCTGTGTTCACTTGCTCAAGATCAACGAAGCTTCTGGTCTTTTCCTCGAGCTGAAGTGTCGTATCATTCAGTTGTTCGAAGAACATTTTGATCTCCTTCTGTGCAGCAGTGACCACAGAAGTCGCTATCTCCAGCTCCACCACCTGGCACTCTGTGGCCTCTAGGCGGCTGGTGAGAGTTTCTTGCTCCATTTCTCTGTCATTGGTCAAATGTTTCACTTGGGCTGGGCAGATTGTAAATCGCTTTCTGCCAAAACCAACCTCTTTATGGGTGGCTTGTGGATCTCTAGCTCTGTTTTTGGTGCTTCATGCACCTGGGCTATCTTCTCCCTCTCTTTCTCCCGTCGATCCTGCAGGTCTGTCTTTTCTTGATTCAGTGGTTGGACCTTGGCACAGAGTGCCTGGTTTCTTCTTTCCTGCAGTCCAGGGCAGGCACCACGAGTTGGTAGCACCTCTGCAGATCCTTGATGGTATAGGGACTCTTGACACTCTGGACCCTGGTGGCTCTGACTGTGTCCAAAGTCAGGGGAGGCCCACAGTTAGCCTCACATTTGGCTGGACCCTCCATTGAATCACGTTCCCCAGTGGTGTTTGTCTTGGGTATCCCTCCCTTTTTTGTGTTCTTTGTTTTCTTGAATGTTGCAGGTCTGATGGGAGGATTCTTCTGCCAGTGTTCTGGCAGTAGTTTCTTTCCCGCAGCTCTCTCATGGAGTCTTTGTTTCAGAGATCTGAGTGCTATGATGTGAAGGATGGGCTGTCCACATTCACAGGTTCTGGGAAATCCTCTATTCTCCCACTAACTGCATAGAACGTCAATTTTGTACTCAACTCCAAAGTTGCCTCGAGTCTCTTGCTCACCACACAGCCACATCTACTTTCCTCAACTGCTGGTGGTGGTGTCAACCAACAGAGGGAATCCTGGTGCTGGACATCATGGAATGTGGGCGTGGTCACAATTCTTATATCCCATTGGTCAGAAAGAACCATGAAAGAATGAGGTGTGGTCAGAATCCTGTGATGCAGGCACAATGGGCAGAGTCAAGATGACATTAGCTTCCCCAGCCCCTTTCCTACGGAACTCTGTCCAATTCAGATACTTTAGTTGGATGGCTGCACATATTGTTGTGTATGTCTATTTGTTGCTAGTCATGGACCTTGAACTCAGGATCTGGGCACAGTCTATGAGCTGCTTTTTCGTAAGGCTAGCCCTCTACCACTGGAGCCACATGGCTCTACTTCTTGCTTTTTTGGCACTGAATTTAGACAGGGTCTCAAGGACTTTCCTGCCTAGGGTGACATTGACCATGATCTTCTTATCACAGCGTTGTAACTATCAAGGAGGGCTGCTGAGAGCCACTGGTGAAATCCTAATTACTGCTCTTGCTGATGTTCTTGGACAGACCAGTGCGTTCATTATCCTCAGGTTTAAGTGGTGGGAGCTGGAGCCCACAGTTCAAATCCTGGTTATGCCACCTCCAAATGGCAGAGATCCTAAGAAACTCATTCCTATTCATAATATTACCAATGGAATGTGAAGTATGTCATGATTGAATGGGAAATACTTGAATGATTCTCGGATAAAATTATACACTTATATTATAGTACACTGATCAATTTTAATTAATACTTTATGAAGCATTTAAACAATCACATTCATTAAATTGGGGCATAATGAAATACCTACGAATTGCTCGTCACATAGTATAGAGATGCCATTTTTCTGCCAGGACTTTCTTTAGTTAATTGGTATATCCCATTTTCTGAATGTAGCTTGGTATATAAAACTAGGATATATTATACCTGACCAGAAAATCAGTTATTCAAACAGTTTTTTATCAGAAATGCTTATAGTGAAATGTATATGTAAATCCAAATTATGTATATTTGAAGACAATGCTTGGTTAGTCCTCTTCTCAAATTCTCCATTCCTTTCATGAGAATAATATACATTGTAAGGAAATGCTTAGAATGTTTTGGAGAAATAGGTTGACTTTAAACCAGTGAGTTACTCCATGCTGCATTTTGTTTACTTTATATCCAGGAAAGATAAATTCTTACTTTATCATTTTCCTTAGGTTTTATACTCAGATTTTATCTCTGATGAGTGACAAAGATATAAACATTTTTTTAACAGTGGCTAAATTTAAGCTGAGGAATCTAGGTACAATGATACTCATGCAGGTAGGCCTCATCAGTCATGAGACCATGATATCAAAATGTTAACCAATGCTTACTGGTGTCATGCTTATGAGATTTTGTGTATAATAAACGGTGTTTATTAGCAATTTTTGTAATTAACATCATTTCATGGGTTAGGAGCTGAAGTGAGACTATTCATACATCATGTAACACAATGATTTAAAAATGCAAGCTAAAGGAAATAATTTATGAAAAAAATATCAAGATTTACAATAAGTACAGTATCAGTATGACTGATTTTTCTTTTACCCCAGTTGCAATATGGCTTACAGGATGACATTTCTGGTTATATGTTTAATTAGGTCCTGATATTTCGCTGGAGAAGTTATGTTCTTTCATTTATTCATTGGTCAGATCAAAGAGGAAATGAATTCCATGCCAGAATCAACATCCATAATAATGTTACAGATGTACCCTGCTACTTTGCAAATGTTTCAAATCAGCTGGAGTAACCTGGGTCCTTTTTTGGATCTAACTAAATAGGTATGCAATTTTGTCAGTACGAGAAAGATTTTGAGCACCATTTATTAAAGTATAATTTTCCAGGAACTACTTCTTTCTTTCCATGAGATTTTTAATTTCATTTATATCATGTGTTGATGTTTTTCTTTAGATAAGCCACATTCAGTCTTCTACAAAGTGTAATTTGGAATATTTTAAAATTATGTACACTCATGTACACTGCTCAGATTCTTTAATTTGCATATTTTTCATGTTAAATCAGTAGGGATTAGTTCTCAATATGGATACTATTGGACTTATTCATTGCATTTCTGGGTTTTTTTTGGGGGGGGGGGGTTCCAGTCTTGGGTCCTGAACTCTGGGCCTGGGTGCTGTCCCTCAGCTCTTCAGCTCAAGGCTAGCACTCTACCACTTGAGCCACAGAACCACTTCTATCTTTCTTTGCTTATGTGGTACTGAGGAATCGAACCCAGGGCCTTATGCATGCAAGGCAAGCACTCTACCACCGAGCCACCTTCCCAGCCCTCATTTCTGTATTTTTTAAGTATGTCATGATTTTGTTATTTCATTCTTTTAAATATGTGCAGATCTCACTCCGCATATAGCCACATTTGTTTTAAACCATTTGATACATTCAAGGGATTTGCTATGGTTTATCCAGATGAAGTTAATTACAAATCAACACAACCGTATTTCTGAGACACAGTTATCTTTATGGCTCTACTCCAAGTTAACATGTATTTGAGGTGTTTGTGCTAAAAAAAATTTGTCACAAGTTTCTGTTCTTGGGGGGTTCTAATTTTTGGTTGTTTTTCCAGTTGTGCTGACATCAACATATGTGTGAATTTTATTTCAATTGTTTTGTTTCTATATTTTATTTCATATAACAAAAAGTACAAAAAAAAAGAATCAGTGATTTAGAACTTTTCCAAATAGAATTCTAAGAGAGACACTTGAAATTTTGTGACAACTGGGAATGGGCAAGTGTACATAGTGGAGAGGGTAGTAGAATAACAGAGACATTGTCTGACATGATTTGAATTCTTCCTCCTCTTGCTCACTATTTCCGATATTCTTACTTCAAAGTCTTTAGTGGAAAGAAAATAATTTTTTCTGTATGAACTCATACTTTTTGGTTCAACTGGGACACACTACATATTCATATTTCATTTTAACTCAAAATCTTCTTTCCTTTGTTTAAAAACACAGATATGAATTTATAATGCTAAAATAACATCTACTAATTTATATGAAATGGTCCAACTATTCTCACTTCACATTATATGTAACATAGATTGTAATATTAATAGTGAGTAACACAATATGTAATAATTGACTTTGGGGAAAGTCAATTACAGTGGATTTTTGTGAGATACCGAGTAATAGCAAAACTTGTATTTGATTCTACTAAAAAATTCACAGATATATCTAAAAATAACTCATAGTTACAAACTAATGCTGAAAAAGTAAGATTGTTTATTGGAAAAAGCCAGAAGTTTCAAGAAACTTGCTTTTTTAAAATTGTTTTGGATCTGGGCTTTAGTGGCTCATGCCTGTAATCCTAGATACCCAAAAGTCTTAGATCTCAGGATAGTGGTTCAAAGCCAACCTGGGCAGAAAAGTCTGTGAGACTCTATATCCAAAATATCTCTTGAAAACTAGAAACAGCACTGTGGCTCAAGTGGTACAGTGGTATCACTGGGCTGAAGAGGTGAGGAAGAGTGCCCAGGCCCAGAGTTCAAGCCTCAGACTGCCAAATATATATTGGCATGGATTTTCATTTTATTATTTCATGATTTTTTATTGTGAAAATATATACTTAGGGTGTACAATTTCATGAACAAAAAAATGAGTACATTTCTTATCAAGCATTGTTGACTCCTCCTTTGTTTCCCCTTCCCAATCCTTCCCATCCTCTGTTCTGTACGCCCTTTGCCCTCCCATGCAAAAGTTGTAAAGTTCATTTTTTATATAACGTCTTGTACATGTCTTTGTTTCAATGGGTCCACCTGTATCCCAATTTGTTTTGCCCTTCCCCTCCCCAAATTAAACCAACATCAAATACAGTGAAAACAGGGGTTATATCATTGGGGAGTGACATACAAAGCGATAAAGAAATCATCTTATAAATATGCTAGAAGCAATAGCAAGAAAGAAAAACCATTTGAGTCCTTGTCTTGGGGTTCATTTCACCTAACATCGACTTGTCTGACGGTTTCTGTTTATCTCAGACATATACTAGTTATTGCAGATAAGGAAATCATGGGACCTATGTTTCTTTGGGCCTGGCTTACTTCACTTAATATAATTTTTTCCAAAGCTTTCCATTTCCTAACAAATGGGGCAATGTCTTTCTTTCTGATAGAGGCATAGAATTCCATTGTGTATATATACCACATTTTCTTGATCCATTCATCTACTTAGAGGCATTTCAAACATGGCGCTTCTTTGATTAAGTTCATTCTAAGGTATTTTATGATTTATGGGGCTATTATAAATAGAGGATCTTTCCTGATTTCAGCCACACTTTTCTCATTGTTGGCATACAGAAAATTCATTGATTTTTTGAGGGTTAATTTTATACTCTGCTACTTTGCCAAAGTTTTGAATCAGCTTGAAGGATTTGGGAAGGGAGTCCGTGGGATTCTTTAAATACAGATCATGTCATCTGCAAAGATGGACAGTTTTACATTATCTTTCCCTATTTGGATCACGTTTATGTTTGCATCTTGACTTATTTCTGTAGGTAGGGATTCTAATACTAAATTGAAGAGCAGTGTAGAAGTGGACATCCTTGTCTCGTTCCTGAGTTAAGAGGAAATGGCTTTAGTTTTTCACAATTAAGTATAATGCTGGCTGTAGGTTTGTCATGTACAGCCTTTATTGTATTGAGGAATATTCCATGGATTCCTAATTTTCCAGAACCTTCATCATAAAGGGGTGTTGGATCTTGTCAAATGTTTTTTCTGCATCTATTGAAATAACCATGTGGTTCTTATCCTTGCTTTTGTTGATGTGATGAATTATATTAATTTGCAAATATTTTTAAGGGTATTTTATTTTATTTTATTGTAAAGATGCTGTACAGAGGGGTTACAGTTACATGAGTAAGGCAATGAGTACATTACTTGTTGACCATTGTTGCCCTTTCCCTTTCTTGGTGTTGTCCCACTATCCTTTCCCTCCTCCACTTCCCACACTCCTCCCCCATCCATCCATTTCACCTGAAGTTGTAAAGTTAGTTTCCAATATACTGTCCTGTGGGTATCCTTGTTGGAATGGGTCATCCTGTGTCTTTGTTTCAGCATTTTGTTTTTCTCATTCCCCTCCCTAGAGTAGACAAATATATGTACAAGATACAGGGTACCAAAATCAAGTACAATGACAAGAGAGGATATGCCATAGGGGAAAGAACATAAAAAGGAAACAACAATAACACCAAAAAATAAAACCACATGGTACATTTAAAACCATAACAATAAAGGAAGACCTCTTGTGGCCATATCCTGCAGTTCCTTTCACTTAGCATCATCTTATATGGTCATAGGTACATGGCTTTTGAGCTTCTCAGTTCATCTGATAAGATTATCCTAGATGTATACTAATTATTGAAAATAAAGGAAACCATGGGACCTAAATTTCTTTGAGACTGGGTTACTTCACTTAATCTGATTTGCAAATATTTAATCAGCTTTGCATCCCTGAAATAAATCCTGTTTGATTATTGTGAATGATTTTTTTGGAGAAATTTTTGAAGTCGATTGGGCAAAATTTTATTGAGAAGTGTTCATCAAAGAAATGGATATATTGTTCTCTTCCTTTGATGAGTCCCTGCCTGGTTTGGGGATGAGGGTTATGCTGGCTTCATGGAATGAACTCAGTAGTGAACTTTCTCTTTCAATTTCATTGAAGACTTGGAGGAGTATTAGTGTGAGCTCTGTTTCAAAGGCCTTGTATAATTCCATTGTAACACCATCTGGTCCTGGGATTTTCTTAGATGAGAGATCTCTTATTGCTGTTTCTATTTCTATGCTTGATATGGTCATGTTAAGTTGATTTAACTCATCTTGGTTGAGTTTCGGTATGTCAATATTTGCTAGGAAAAGGTCTATTTTTGCAAAGTTCTCAAACTTATTAGCATAAATATTTGAGAAGTATTCCTTTAATATTGTGAATCTTGGTTGTTTCTATGATGATGTTTCCATTCTCATCTCTGAATTTATATGGGTGTGTTCTCCTCTTTTTCTGATAAGATTTGCTAAGCATCTGTCAATTTTAATTTTTTCAAAGAATCAACTCTTTGTTTTGTTGATTCTTTTTATGCTATTTTGATTCTAATTCTAATTTACTTCTGATTTAATTTTAATGATTTCTTTCCATCTATGGAATGGGGTTCATCTTGCTGTTCTTTTTCAAAGGGATTCAGATGTCTTATTAAATTGTTGGTTTCAGATCTATCTAATTTGTTGATGTAGTAACTCAGAGCTATAAACTTGCCTCTGAGTACTGCCTTTGCTATGTCCCAGATGAGCTGGTAATTTGTGGGTTCATTTTTGTTGAATATCATGAACATTTGCATTTCCTTCCTAATCTCTTCCATGACCCACTGGTGCTTATACAGTGTGTTGTTCAGCCTCAATGTGTTACAGGACTTCTTTTATTGGCTTTTGGTGTTTAGTTCTAATTTTATTTCCTTGGATGCTGTTTCTTGGCCTTTACTGTGGTCTTGTTGGTTTTCTACGTTTAAGACATCTTTAAGTATATTTTGTAGGGCTGGTTTGGTGGAGATACATTTTTTCAATTTTTCTTTGCTATGGAAGGTTTTTATTTGACCTTTGGTTATGAAGTAGAGTTTAGCTGGGTATAGTATTCTTGGTTGATCGTTGTTTGTCTTTAGGTCACGGCATACATCATTCCAGGCTCTTCTTGCTTTAATCGTCTTTGCTGAGAAATCTGAGGTGATTCTAATTGGTTTCCCTTTATAGGTGATTGATCTTTTCTCCTTGAATTAAGGATATTTTCCTTGGTCTGAATTGATCCTGAGTGGATTATAATGTGATGGTGGGATATCCTGTGCTGGCCTGGTCTAGTTGGAGATCTAAAATCTTCTTGTATCTGAAAAGGCCTATCTTTTTGCATGTTTGGGAAGTTCTCTGCTAGGATCCTGTTAAACAAATTTCCTAGACCATTAAATTCTGTCTCTAGGTGCTCCTCTACACCCATTATCCTCAGATTCGGCCTTCTGATGGTGTCTTCCAAGTGTTGAATAGATCTATCATATTTCTTCGATTTGTCCTGGATGGTTGTATGTTCTTTCTCTATAATATCTAGGCTGTCTTCAATCTCCGAGATTCGAGCTTCTGCATGGTCTAACCTGCTGTCAAGACTTTCTACTTTGTTTTTTATCTCTTTTCCTTCCAATTGGTCAGCTTTGATGGCTTCAAATTCTATGTTGGAGCTTTGTTTTAGATCTTTTGTGAACTTCTTTACTTCCTTAATTTGTTGTTCAGTGTTTATTCTCAAATCACTTAGTTGATTGCTTATGGTTTCCTTGGAAACCCATTCCATTTGTTGGGTTCCAGTCAGCATTCCCTTTGTCGACACCCTAACTTCTTTCAGCTTTCTGTTTATGGATTCCATGAATGCTTCTATTGATCTTTGTCTATTCTCATCCCACTCTCACTATTCCTATGTTACTCTTTGATTGGCTTCCTCACATTCATGCAATTCCTGTAATTGTCTATGACTGTTCTCAGCCTGCTCACACATTATCTGTATTTCTCTTTGACTATTCTAAACCTGCTCATGCAATTCCTGTATTAATATTTAAGTAGCTTCCTAATGCTCACAGGATTCCTGTATTAATTTTTGGTTTGCCTCCTCGCACTCCCTATCATGCTCACACTAATTCCTTTGCAAGTTCTCAATAATTTCATTCACCATGTTAACCAGTAGTGTTTGTAGAGCTTTATGGGAACTCTCCTCTGGATTATTCATTAACTATTCTGTCACCTGATTATCATGAGTGGGAGTTCGGATACCTGGAATTGCCAGTTTTTTAGTGCTTTTCCGGCTTGTTTTGCCCATTTAGTATGAAAGTAACACCAATTTTTTTCTAGAACACTATTTTAAGGCAAGCATCAACCAGAGTCCTGTAGTTTTACAATAATAATAGCTGCAGATACAATCTATTTCAACAGATACAATCTATTCAACATCAAAAAACCATGGATTAATGGGTTAAGAATAGCAAAGAAGGATTTGGCAAAGCAGAAATTATTAGCTCTAGGAAGAAATGTGGGGAAAACTAGGACTAGAGGGATTTACAGAGGTAAAAGGAGAGCAAATTTAGCTAAGTCCTAATCTCTGAGAGAGAAATGCATTGGACAGAATGATAGGAGACAGATTAGAAAAAAAATTAAAAAAATGGAAAAACAAAAATTTTAATTTAAGAAGTGAAACACTTAAAAATTATGGAAGTTTAATGAAATGATATTGAGAAAAGAAAAGGATAGGATGAGAGGAGCCGAGGAATAGAAAGGAAACATGAAAACTAAAAAATAAAAATTTTAAAATTAGTTACTTGAAAATTATAACACTACTATTAAAGAAGTTAAGCTTAAGACGTTGTGAATTGAGTAATAAATTTCTAAAATTACTATGTACACAAAGGGGGATAAGGTCTAATAATTGATGACAGGTATATATCTGGGGATGTGCAGAACAGCAATTAAGTCATGCAAAAATAAATGAAAGAGAGAAAAAATGAAAACAATTAAAAGGACCAAAAGATCAGAAGAGATTATACATACACATACACACACACACACACACACACACACACACACACACACACACACACACATACACACACACACACACACACAACCAAAAATAAGCTATGAGGAAAAAAAGATTAACGGAAAACACTTAAAAATAAAAATTTAAAAAAAGTTTCAAAAAAGTTTATTTTTTTTGGGAGGAGGATGGGAAGACCCTGTATCTCCCCTGTGTCCATAACCATTCTCTTGGTGGAGTCTTTGGTCTTCTTGTAGTGTTTGGTTTTCCTATGGCTTGATTGGTTTCTTAAATCAGTTTGGGCAGGCAGAAAAATGCTCTGTGTTAGGCAGGATTTTATGATACTCGACCCAGGCTACTTCATTGGGAGGAAGATCTGCTTTGAGTATCACAAAAGAGACAGATGGCTGTTTCCTCTAGTTTGGAGATGCTGTGATGGGGCTATGTTCTGGGTAGGGTTGAGGCCTTGCAGCAAACAGTAGTTTTCTCTGTGGGGCTAGCTCCTGAGAAACAGTGCCCAGCTTGGAGCCATTCTCAGGATTTATGTTTACTGAATTTCAATATTTTGTCTAGGCTGCTGTAGGGAGGGGCAGACTCTGGCTGTGTTCAACTGGTGAATAAAGTCAGTCCTCCAAGGGCCGAGCCACCTTTGCCTAGGAGGGGTGACTTTCCCCTGGGTGGAACTGATCCTGGCAGGTCACTTCCTGTGCCCTTCAAAATATCTCTTTGTTTTCTTCCAAGTCCTGAGTTGGAGCTAGCTGCTCAACCAGACCTTTGTCAATATCAAAGATGAAGATATCCAATGGTGGTGGGAGGGAGGGATGGCCTTCCCGCCTCTGCTTCCTGAGAAGGAGTAAGAATGTCAGGGTTCTACTCACACCAGAGTCTTGTTTCCTGGGCCCTCTCTGGTCTGTGATCTGCAGGATGAAGATATCTGCTCCTTCTCAGCTCTTGCTGGTGTTGAATAGAATCCACTCATCGGCTGTTTCTGGCACCTTTGACCTGGACTCTCTCTGTTGTAGGTATGGTGGCTACGGCCGCTGCTGCGTCTGCCACAGTCGCTGCAGCCATGGCAACTGGCAAGTGCTCAGATCTGTCTCCATGCCTGGATTTTCCCTCTCTGGCCAAACTCTCTGTAATGCAATGGGACACTTGTTGTGATTCTCTAGCCTAGGACTGTTCACTGGAACACTAAAACTTCTTTCTATGTGAAAGCTTGTTTAGCCTCCAGCTTCTCCTTTGCCATTTTCCTCTGAACTCCCTTAAAACATTATTATGACATGATATTGTGACATCACATTGACATTGTGATGTCAATGTGCTGTTTTGTTTTTACAAACCTATTATGACATCACATGTTAGAAAATTCATGGGGTTTAGGACTTCTAGCTCCTTCTTGAATTCTTATCCTCATTGTAAACTAGTAGCAATTGAAATCAGACATGTGGTTGTAATATTACAAAATCGTAGTGACATCACAATTCCATGGGTGACCTCATTACCGCCGTGATATCACAAACCTATTGTATCATCACATTTCCATTGTGACATTTCAATCCCTTATGGTCTCTTAGCACCTTTGAAAAAGTTTATGGCCTTTGTGACATCAAAGGTAAGCTGTTTACCCATTGTGGTCTAAAAATTGAGATCAGTTATACCATTGTAATATTACAAACCCTTGGAGACAAGATCACTAGTGTGACATCATTAGCCAGTCCTCTCCTCATAGCTTTGACATGATGCTCTTTTGATACATTGGTCCTTTGTAATCTCATAATCTGTTTTTGACTTCATATTTCAGGTATGACATGTGATATTAGAAATGCACTCTGATATCATGAAAACTGTGTCATCACTCTGTCAGATATCATGAGCATTGTGTCACATTGTGATAACACAAAGCTGTTCGGAGTTCATCATGTTTGGGCCAATGCATGACTTTGTAGATATCACAATCCCATTCTGAATTCATATTTTCTTTGGGAGTTAATGAAAATTGAAGTCCAGCATGCCATTGTGACATCATCAACGCATTGTGACAACATAAACCTATTGCGACCTCACAACATTATGGCATCACCAAATAACTATGACATCAAAATATTATTATGTCTTGAGATTGTGACATCATGAGACTATTAACTTGTAAACTTGTATACTTATGATACATAAAACAGAAGACAATGCAATGAGGCACATTGATGATAACTTTATTTACACTAGAAATGGGCCTATATTTACCTTGTCCTGGGCTGTATACTCAGTGACAAGCCAGCTCCAACCACCAAATCTCAGACTTCCAATGGGCAGCCCGGAACATAGTTAATTGGTCTGCAAACCACCAACCCCCCAAATTATCATCTCCAAAGCTCCAAACTTCAATAGGTAAGGCTTTTTCCTTTTTCTTTACTCCCTCCTTCTTTATAGACCTTTCCTTCATTTCCCTTTTAGCCTTCCATCACTCCATCTTCTCTTTAGGCTTCTCCACTATCCACAGGCCTACACTTCTCTGGCCTGGGGGCCAATTGGTACCCTTCCCCTCCTCTCCCTCAAATTCCTCTTCTCCCAGGACTTTCCGCTCCTGCTGTCTCACCACTTGCTTCCTTCCAGGTCTTCCCTTGATTTTCTCCAATTCCATTGCTCTGACCATGCAGCCTATATATAGGTAGAACCCCTCCATCACTCCAGTGGATCTCCTGTCTAACAGTTTTCAACCATCACTTCACTGCCCATTCCCCAATCACTTCTTCACAGCTCATCATATGAGGATGACATCCTTCCCCCTCCAGCCGCATGCCCTGCCCCCTTTCGTTGCTTGCCCCATGCACTCCAGTGGGCCAGGACATTGGGCCACATTAATTAGTAGGCCCTGCTAATTTTTAGGGCACTGATGCTTTATATATCCCCCACTGGTTTTCATGTCCAATCAAATCCTTGATTTCTTCTTACCAAATCCTAAAAATTCGAACAGGCTTAAGATGTAACTTTAATAGACAAGAAGTAAATTATAGAAACACACTAGTTAGCACTAATTAACACTTAGTAAGCCTTATCTTTAAGGGATCCTCTGAGTGTCTCCGAACAGTCCATCTTGCAGCATTCTCTGTATATAGGTACACTGCCTGTTTCACTTGAGGGTGATGGATCCAATGCTGTTTTCCTGCTAATTTAATAGCCGACAGTAAAGTTAGCACCACTAAGTAAGGTCCTTGCCATTTTGGTTCCAATTCAGGACCATGATGCATTTTTATGCATACCAGCTTTCCAGGCAAGAAAGAGTGGATGAAGTTTTGTTTTTTCTTTTTTAAACTCCATTTTTTAGTTCATTCCACTTACTTGAGGTCTAGCTTTTGAATGTATTGCTGAAGTGAGACTTGCTATAGAGTAAACTACATTACTTACACCAAAGAAATTTTCCTTCCAAGTGGATTTAATTTCTTATTTTGTATTTGAACTTTTTATTGTCACCCTAATGTTTATTTATTTTTAAACACTTTTTATTATTATTATCTTTAAGTAGTTATACAAAGAAGTTCCCATTCTACGAAACAGTACCTGAATACAAGTTGTCTGACAACATTGTCACCCATCCCTCATAACCCTTCCATTCTCACACATTTTTTGGTAAAAATTGAGATAGGTGATTACATATATTTCACATATTTCACAATATTGTGCAATTGTGATACTTAGTTAAAGTCACAAACACATTTTAACCTTGACAAGGCAAATTATCGTTATCATGGTATAAAATTTGTTAATTCTATGAGCTTTGACAATTAAAATTATTTTCCCCACCTCAGGTACTGTTTACATTTTTTTCCTTTTGTTTAGTGTAGGCTATTCCCTCTTTCCCTCTCATTCCTCCCTTCCCATCACTGTGTTTAGGTTGCTTAGTTATTTTTCTTCTATGTCGGGTGCAGCTGATGGACCCCTTTGTTGTATGTTGTTCCATTTCCCGCTTATTCTGTTCCTCCTCCTGGCTTCCCTCTATTGCGTGCACATTTCTACCATCTACATGGTCAAGAACATGGAGTCATTAATGGTGATACAACAAATTGAGTGGCTGTCCTTTGTTTCTTGAGTCCTGTTTATTTTGTCATATCTTCTTGCACTTTGGCTTTAGCATCCACGTATCAGGTAGACCCTGTGCCGTTTGTCTCTTTGTTCTTGGCTTACCTCACTGAAATAATTTGGTCTAGTTCCAACCATTTCCCTGCAAATGCCATCATTTTGTCCTTTCTAATGGTTGCATAGTATTCCATTGTATATAGGTACCACAATTTTTGGATCCACTCATCAGTAGTGGCTCATCTGGGTTGTTTCCAAATTTTGGCTATTGTGAACAGTGCTGCAATAATCATAGAGGTGTGTGTGTCTTTGTATAGTGGTTCCTCTTGTTCAGAGTAGATGCCTAGAAGTGGTATGGCCAGTTCATTGGAGAGGTTGATATTTAGCTTTCTGAGGTAGCTCCAGACTGCTTTCTAAAATGGTTGTATTAGTATACATTCCCACCAGCAAAGTAATGTTTCTCTTTCTTTGCATCCCTTTCAGCATTTGTCATTGGCTGAATTTAGGATGTGGACCATTCTGACTGTGATAAGGTGGTATCTCAGAGTTGTTTTTATTTGCATTTTCTTTACAGCCACGTGTTTCTTTACCATTTTTATCTCTTTTTCTTTGAGGTCTCTCTTTAGCTCCCTTGACCATTTCAAGATTGGTTTGATAGGTTTGTGAAGGGTTAGTTTCTTGACCTCACCATATATAATGGATATTAGATACTTTTCTGATATATTGCTGGTAACTATTTTTCCCAATTATTTAGCTTTCTTTCTAGTTTTATTTCTATACTTTATCTGTGTAGAAAGTTTTTATTTTAAGTTAGTCCCATTTATCGAGTCATTCTCCAATTTGTTGTGACCCTGGGAATCTGTTCTGAAAGTTCCTGCCTGTGCCTGTAAGTTCAAGTGTCTCGCATAATCAGTCCTGCAGTAGTTTCAGTGTTTCCGGTTTGATTTAAGGTCTTTAATCCAATTTGAGTTGATGTTAGTGCATGGTGATAGGCTAGGGTTCACTTTTACTTTTCTGCATGTGGCCAGTTTCCCAACACCAGTAGTTGAAAAGGTTATATTTCTTCCTCTGTATGTCTTTGGCTCCTTTGTCAAATATCAATTGACTGTACATATGCAGCTGTATTTGTGGGTCCTCTAACCTGTCTCATTCATTTTCGTGTCTCTTTTTGTGCCAGTACCAAGCTGTCTTTGTTATTATGGCTTTATATAGGGCTTGAAGTCCTGTATCATGATCCCTCCTGCATTTTCTTTTTCCTAAAATTGTTTTGGCTATGCTAGGTCTTTTGATGTTCCATATGAATTTCTGGACTATTTTCTCTATTTCAGTAAACTAGGATATTGGAATTTTAATGGGAGTTGCATTGAATGTCTTTATTAATTTTGGCAGTTTGGCCATTTTCACCGTAATAATTCTGCCTGTCTGGAAACATGGGAAGTCTTTAAATTTCCTGATATCTTCTATGATTCCTTTAATTAGGCTTTTATAATTTTCATGAAATAGACCCATTACATCTTTGGTTAGGTTAATTCCCACATACTTTTTTGGGGGTTATTGCTAATGGGTTTGTTTCCTTGACTTCCCTTTCTGCTTGTACATTGTTGCTGTGCAAAAAGGTGATTGATTTTTGTTGGTTAATTTTTTATCCTGCTAAGTTTGAGATGGAGCTGTAGGGATCGTTAATTTACAAAATAATGCCATCTGCAAAAAGAGATAGTTTATCATCTTCCTCTCCTATGTGGATCCCTTTAATGTGTTTTTCTTGCCTTATTGCTCTGGCTAAGAACTCCAGAACTATATTGAAGAGGAGTGGAGTGAGTGGGCATCCTTGCCTTGTTCCTGTTTTTAGGGGAATTGGTTGTAGTTTTTCCCTATTAAGTATAAAATTGGCCTTTGATCTGCCATGTAAGTCTTTTGTTGTCTTATGAAATGTTCCTTCTCTTCCTATTTTATTCCAGAGCTTTTAACATGAATGAGTGCTGAATTTTATCAAAAACCCTTTCCGCATCAATGGTGATAACCATGTGGTTCTTGACTTTGTATCTGTTGATGTGCTGGATTACATTTATTGACTTACATACATTAAACCATCTCTGGATGAACCCTACTTGGTCAAAATGTATGAGTTTTTTTAATATGTTTCTGTTGGTTGCAATTTTATTGAGGAGCTTTGCATCTGTCTTAATCAAAGAGATTGGTGTGTAGTTCTTTTTTTGTCGGTCTTTGCCTGGTTTGCGGATGAATGTGATATTGGCTTCATATAATGAGTTTGGGATTATGTCTTCTGTTTCTATTTCTCTGAAGAGCTTGAGGAGTATGGGTATTAGTTCCTCTTTAAAGGTCTTATAGAATTCTGTAGTGAATCCATCAGGTCCTGGGCCTTTCCTGTTGGAAGATTTCTGACTACTTCTACTATCTCATTGTAGGTTATTGACATGTTTAATTGATTTATTTCTTCTTGGTTCTGTTTGGGCAATTTGTATTTCTTTTTTTTTAAGGCAGGAAAAGAAGTTTACTGAACTGTTGCCCCAACAATGCATGGTGGAGAAGCATGGGTGGAAAGGAAGGGGGCAACCCACCTCTAGGCCAGGACTTACCTAGGCCAGGGACAAGAAGAGGTGTGGCCAGGTGGGGGAAAGGTGTGGCCACACTGGATCCAGAGGTGACCTCAGGGTCTAGGAACCTCCTAAGGTCAGATGGGAGGCATGTGACCAGATTTGTCCCAGTATGTCACCTAGCAGGAGGGGAAGGTGACTGCTTCCAGGTCTGCCAGTTACCTATGTAACAGATACTGGGAAGAAACTTAGCTAAGAGGGAAGGAGGTTTCTGTGTTCAGACCTTATATTCCAGCCTTTTGATAATTATGAAAAAAGGCGAAGAGTCTCTCTGGCTACTTCCTGATTGCAAGGGGCATCGACAGTAGATGTAAAAGGCTGAGACATAGTCTTCTCTGGGAGAAGGCAGCAGGCAACAGCTGTCACTTGGGCATTGAGTCCTTAGATGAAGTCTGGAGAAGTCTCATGAGGAGACTAATTGGGGGACTAAAAAAGAAATACTAGAGACAAATATATGACAAGAGGAAGGACTTGGGGCTGAAAATGTTGGTAGAAATGTCCCTAGCTACTTCTGACATCTGGCAACTAGGTAGAGAAGAAGTCAAGTGACAAAGGCAAGAATATAAATTCCTGTGAAGTTGACACAGGAATTTATATTCTTTCCTTTGTCACACACAAAAGCCACAGGATGGATTTTTTACATTTTGTTCCTTTCCATGTTGACCTTCCTGGGTCTGAATGACATGCCTACAATGGGTACTTCAACTTGCATAGGTGAAGGCTAATGGGCTATCAGGGAAGCCATAGGCCCATGCAGCAATGTAGGCCCTGAGTAAAAGTCCTCGTCCTGATACCTATAGTGGGGGGATTTCCCAAGAGACTCGTTTCTATGCATGGGAATGCAGATGGAATGTGAGCAAACTCATGATTGAATGAGAAGTTTCTGCGTGAATCGGTCTAGTCTAAAATTACATGCAATGATCCTAGGATGCTGATTGATATTAATGAATAGTTTATTAAGCATGAAGAGAATCCTATTCCTTCAATGGTGGCATAATAACTACCTAAGAGTTGGTAGGAACGTAGTTGATGCCATTGAAACCTAGGTAGGTGTCTTTGGCACTCTATACAACTATATATTTATTGGTATACTACCATTTTCCAATCCATGTATGGCTATTTTGTCCACCCCTGTGGGTCGATCTCAGGGTCTGGGAAATGCCTGATAGCTTTCTGGGCTAGAGATTGCGGTGTTGACACACCCATTCATGAATTGGTTCTGCTAGGCCCTGAGTTGAGATCTCAGCACTGCCAACAATTGGAACGTGGAGTAAGAAGCCAAGTGTGACACCTGTTTTCCTTTTCTCTGAGAGTCCTGGGTGTCAGACATGATGGAGAACACGTATACAAATCTAGATACTATGTGATAGGATGCCATCAATATAATAAATGGAATGCGTGTTATCACAGTCAATAAAATAAATGATAAATAAATGAATAAAACAGAAATATAATAAATAACCACTACAAACAGGATATGGACTGAACATCTATAGGTAAGTACAAAACCTATCTTTACAATGTATGTAAATAGTATGTCTGCCAGGGCTAGGGCTTGAATTCAGACCTAGGGACCAGGCCTGACTTTCTTGTCTTCAGGAATGGTGAGCTTCCCCTTCGTCCACTGTGCTGCAGAGTAACCAAGACCCTGAGTTCAAATCCAAAGACTTGCAGAAAAAACAGCACCAGTTGCAAGCCAGGGAGAAAATATTTTTAAATTATTTATTTATTTGTTTGTTTATTATGGTGAAAATAATGTACAGAGAGGTTATAATTACATGGGCAAGATAATGAGTACATTTCTTATCATGCATTGATGCTTCCTCCTTTTTTTCCCCCTTTCTATCCCTTCCCATCTCCCCCGCCCTCTACCTAATCTTCCCCCTCCTCCACCCTGACCAAAGTTGTAAACTTCATTTTTCGACATAACATCTTGTATATCTCATTGTTTCAATGGATCCACCTGTATTTCTATTTAAACGATTTGTTTTATCCCTTCCCTTCCACAACGGTATAACCCCTGCTTTCACTGTATTTGATGTTGGAATATATATATATATATATATATATATATATATATATATATATATATATATTTGTTTTTGCCAAGCAAGGTCTTGAACTCATGTCATGGCAACTCTGCCTCAGCTTCCATCACCCTAGGCTGGGGTCCAGCCATTGGAACAACAGCCAATCCTGGGATTCTGCACCTCCAGGCCTTGCGGGGGAGGGGGGAATGCACAGAAGAGAAGTAGTGGGATGGCCTTTTCACCTTTTGCACCATGACCCTCTGGGTCTAAATGGCACGGCTCCAAAGTTTACTTCACCATGCATTGCTGAAGGCTGGTGGGCTATTGGGGAAGCCATAGTCCATCAAGGCAAAATAGGCCTAGAGTCGAATCCCAGTCATGTCACTTCTGGATGGCAGGACGTCCTAAGAGACTCGTTCCCATCCATAGGAATAACGATGGGATGTTATCAATGTCACGGTTCAATGAGTTGTTCGTGAATGATACTCGTATAAAATTAGACATCATGATTTCAGTAGGCTGATTGATTTTATTTAATATGATGCATTAAAAGAATACTATTTCTTACAGGGACGCAATGATTTCAGGACACTGATTTCCTTAATAGTTAATTAAGGGCGAAAACAATAACATTAATTATATGGAGGCATAATAAATACCCAAGAATTGGTAGGAATGTAGTCTATATAACTGAATACTGGATAGAAATATCTGGCAATCTATAAAGATATATATTTATTAATGTACTACCATCTGTGTGTCAATATGTTCTCATTTTCTCAACGCCAGGGGCTAAATCTCAGGTTCTGCATACTTCTTGTCAGCTCATTTTGCCCCAGGATGGCATGCTGACACTCACCGATTCATGAATTTGGCCCTGTAGGCCATGAATTCAGATGCCAGCACTCCCAAACAATAATAGTGGAGTAAGAAGTTGATGGTGACACATGTTTTCCTTTTCTGGGCAAGTCCTGGGTGTCAGGCATGAAGTGGAAAACATATGCAGTCCTATATGCTATGTAATCAAAGTAATCAATGTTCTATGTGCCAAAATAATCAATGAAATAAACAGTCAATACATGAACATAATGAAAAATAAAATGAATAACTACACAGAACGTAATATAGAATCAACATTTGTATGTAAATATAAAGCATATATCTAAAATGTACACGAATGTGATGTTTTCTATTGTTGAGGATTGGTTTCAGGCCTAAGGAACAGAATTGAATTTCTTCACTTCAGTGAGGCGAGCTTCCCCTTCCCATACAGTGCAACCAAGTTACCCAGACAATGAGTTCCAATCCCAGTCCTGGCAGAAAAAATGGTATCTCCATACTATGTGGTGCCCAATTCTTAGGTATTTCATTCTGCCTTCATTAAATGAATGTGATTGTGTAAATGCGTCATAAAGTATTGATTAAAATTGATAAATATCCTATAATAGTGTATAATTTTATCCTGGAATCATTTAAGAACTGCCCATTCAATCATGACATTCATCCCATCCCATTTGAGTTCATATGGATATGAATGAGTGTCTTAGGATCACTTGCCATTTGGAGGTGGCAGGACCAGGATTTGAACTGTGGGCTTCAGCTCCCTCTACTTAAACCTATGGATAGGGAATTCACCGGTCTGTCCAAAAACATCAGCTAGACTAATGATTAGGCAGGCACCAGTGGCTCTCAGCAATCCTCCTTGATACAAGGCTGTGATAGGAGGATCATGATCATAGTCACACTAGGCAGGAAAGTCCTTGAAATGCCTGTCCAAGTTCAGTGTCAACAAAGCCATAAGTAGAGCCATGTGGTAGAGGGCTAGCCTTGAGCAAAAGCAACTCACAGACTGTGCCCAGATCCTGAGTTCAAGGTCCAAGACTGGCAAAAAACAGTCATACAGAACAATCTGTGTAGCCATCCGGCTAAAGCAAGTCACCCTCTTGTCTCCTACTGAATTGGACAGAGTTTCCAGAGAAAGGGGCTGGGGAGCCGCTGTCATCTTGACTCCACCCATGCAGCCTGCATCACAGGATTCCGACTGCACCCCCATTCTTTCATGGTTCTTTCTGACCAATGGGATACAAGAATTGTGGCCACTCCCACATTCCATGCTGTCCAGTAGCACCCGGATTCCCTCTGTTGGTTGACACCACTACCAGCAGTTGAGGAAGTTTGAGGTGGCTGAGTGGTGAGCAAGAGTCTTGAGGCGACTTTGGAGTGGATTAGGAAACTTACAGCCTAGTCAGTGAGTGGGAGAATAGAGGATTTCCCAGAGCCTGGGAATGTGGCCAGCCCATCTCTCCCATCCTAGTGCTCAGATGTCTTTAACAACAAAACTCTGTGAGAGAGCTGTGGGCAAGAAACAACTGCCAGAACACCAGCAGAAGAATCCTGCCATCAGACCTGCAACATTCAAGAAAACAAAGAACACAAAAAAGGGAGGGATCCCCAAGACAAACACCACTGGAGAGCATGATTCAAAGGAGGGTCTGGCCAAAGGTGATGCCAACTCCGGGACTCACATGCCTTTGGAGACTGTCACAGCCACCAGAGTCCAGAATGTCAAGCGTCCCTATACCACTAAAGATCTGCAGAGGTGCTACCAACACGTGGTGCCTGCCCTGGACCGCAGCAAAATAAGAAACCAGGCGCTCTGTGCCAAGATCCAACCACTGAATCAGGAAAAGACAGACCTGTAGGATCGATGGGAGAGAGAGAGGGAGAAGATAGCCCAGGTGCACAAAGCACTGAAAATAGAGCTAGAAATCCAGAAGCCACTCATATGGAGGTCAGTTTTGGCAAGAAGCGATTTACAATCAGCACCAGCCCACGTGCAGCACATGGCTGATGACAGAGTAATGGAGCACAAAGCTCTCACCAGCTGCCTGCAGGCCACATAGCAGCGCAGGGCAGAGCTGGAGATGGAGGATTCTCCAGTCACTGCTGCACAGAAGGAGACTGAAATGTTCTTCGAACAGCTGAATGATGTAGCACTTCAGCTCGAGTAAAAGATCAGAAGCTTCTATGACCTGGAGCAAGTGAACACAGAGTTGCAGGAGAAGCTGGAAGCGCTCTGGACATAGAGGAGCAACAGGAATAACAGAATCTGCAAGTTCCAACATGCACTGGCAGGGCATGAGGTACTGAGAAGACTACTGGACAATCTGAGCTGGATGGTGACAGCAGCGAATCTGGAGAGAGAAAACTTCGTGGAGGACCTGAGCATTGAGAGGTCCACGCGAAGGAGGAGGCCCAGTGGCTGACCGAGCAGGTGAACCAACTGACAGAGGAGAAGGAGGGAGGGGGTAGGTAGGTGCTGGATTTTGAGAAAGAGCTGGGGGAACTGAGAAGGACACTGGCAGAGCCACTGCCCCCCACAGGACAATCTCAGGCCAAGGGGCAGCTCCAGACCCAGGCCTACCGCAGGTAGATGGAGTTGAAAAACCTGGAGGAACAACTTTACATCCAGGTCCAGGAAAACCAGAGTCCCCATCCCCAGAACGCAGAGCAGTGGGAGCAATTGCGGAGACTGGAGGAGAAGGCGGAGGGTTGGCAAGGGATCCCTGAGACCCCATGATGCACATGTCTGTGCAACCCACAGCTAGAAAAACAGCTGGCCTTGCTGTGGGATGCTCTCCACAGGGTGAGCGGTGAGAAGGACGAGTTTGCCAGCATCTTGGACTCTGAGCAGCAGGTGAAGAAACATCTGCAGGAACAGCTGGACCACTCAGAGGAGAAGATAGAGGAATGGAAAGAGGTGGATGAGAGAGAGACTCAAGTGGCTTGGGAGATGCAGGAGCAGCAGGAGCAGTCCCTGGCCCAGCTGCAGGAGCTCAGAGCCACCTGTGAGCATCATATCACCTCCAATGAACGGCTGAGGTCCAAGAAGTAGGCCTTGCAGCAGCACCTCTAGAGGGAGACCCAGCTGTTGGAGCAGCTTTAGCAAGTGCAGGGCCCAACCAACTGTGGGGACTAGGTGATGCTACCAAAGTGGCAGGACATTCTCAAGTGCCTGGAAGTAACCAGAACACAGGACAAGTAGCTGCAGGTCCAGCTGATCTTCCTGGCTTTCCCTGGGGAAGGGGAAGGTGTGAGCCCTGGAGAAGCAAAAGGTGAGGAAACGACTCCACCTGATGTGCCCATCATAGAGGATGGGGACATCCCCCAAAGTAAGAGGGATGTGACTCTGTGAGCACTCTTGGAGGCTGACATCCACAGGAGGAAACTCCTGCCACAGGAGCGGCGGCCCTGCTGCAGGCACTTGGTCCACCCAACAGCTCAGTGCCAGATAGAGCTGGAGCCACAGGTATCTGCCCCGTTGGCTGCCACCACAGCATGTGTGAGGATGGGAAGTGGGACATGTGGGCGTCCAAAAAGAAAATCTGCTTCATCCACGACCTGCCTGATGAGGTGGACTTCCATAGTCCAGCGGATGAGCTCCACCATCCATGCAGCCAGCTGTCGGCACATATCCACACTGTCCAGGAGTTGCTCCTGGTGTGTAAAGGACAGATGTTCATCCTGGATCAACTGTGCAGGGAGAAATCCAAGAGCATGTGCCGGCTGTCCCAGGAGAAGATAGAGAAGAGGAAAGAGCTGCAGGAGCTGCTGTCTCTCCTCTCAAGGGGCTCCAGATGTCGGTCCAGACTGAGCTCACCATCTGTGCTGCTGCTTTAGAGGCCTCAGGTTCCTGGGTGTGCAAAATGAGGGAGGAGAAGAAAGGTTTTGAAGAATTGCAACTTCAAGACCTTGTGGAAACTGCCAGAGGAGAGGTCGGGGTTCCCTACCCCGCAGAGGACTCTCCCAAAGAGTACATCCTGCCGCAGATGTCCCACATCCAGAGCCACCCACAGCCGGTGCACTCAGGCTTGCAGCACTCTGTCACATTTTTCTGTAGGCTGATGGGGATGATGACTCCCTATGTGACATACTGAGACTCAAAATTCTTGGCAGCCACCAGAACTAGGTGGCCAGGTGGCCTTCTCTAGGCCTCTATCTGCCTGGTGATGGGAAGGGTAAACTGTGGGCTGGGTAGAGCAGAGGCTGCTGGGAGGACGCAAAATTCAAGGGATATCTAATGGCCCATTGGTGACCAGGGAAGAAGCCCATGTTATGCTTATCACAAAGAATAAATTTTTTTCAAAGGGAAACAAAGCCTCCACAAAGATTTGTTCTTCCAGGCATGGGGCTTTAACTCAGGGCCTGGTCACTATTCCTGAGCTCTTTTTGATCAAGACCGGTGCTCTACCAGTTGAACTCCACCTCTACTTCCAGCTTTTTCTCTGTGGAATTGAACCCAAGGCTTCAGGCATGCTAGGCAACCACTATACCACTGAGCCACAGTCTCAGCTAAGATGATCCCCTGCCCCCAAACACATATGTTCATTACTCAGATAAATAGGAAGTAGGGGCTAGGATGAATATGAAGCACAAATCTGGTTCACACAGAATTACTCCACTTCCCCCTCTTTGACACCCTTATTTAAAGTTTCTCTTTTACCATTGAGGGATGAGAGAGGGAGAGGGGAATCCTGAGAGAGAAGTGCCAAGAACAGTGGCCCCCTGAGCCCCACAGCCTCCCCCACCAAAGTAGTCCTCCAGATTCTGATCTTAACTGACTCAATGTGGAGTCTACACTGTCTCCCCACCCTTGCAAGGTTCAGGATGAAATAAATGTCAGCCCTGGACTCAGCCCACACCCAGGGTGGAAGCTCCTAGTCCCAGACTGACTTCCACCTCTGACTGCCCCGAGTTTGGCTGTACCCACAACTCACCACAATGTTGGCAGCCATGATCTCATGGATGGATTCCAAGAAGTAGGTCTATGGCAGAAGCAGCAGGGTGAGCAGGGAAAAAGGAGGTGGGTGATTGCTCTGGGATTTTCCTCTTCAGAGCCCTTCCATCGAACTAGGGCCATGCTGACCCAAAGCATGCCAAGGTCAGGGGGTGAGACAAGATGGAGGAACACAGGACTAAAGGAGGTACTGCTTTATCTTGGTGCACTTGAAAATCCCAATTATATTCGGCCCATGTCAATCCCAGAGTCAAAATGCAATGCCTCTCCTTGTTGTTGTTTTCCATGAGCGCTGTCCTTGAGCTCTTTTTCTCAAGGCTGGCACTCTACTACTTGAGCTACAGGGCCACTTCTTGTTTTCTGATGTTTCATCAAGGATAAAAGTCTCACACACTTTCCTGCCCAGGCTGGCTTGGCACCGTGATCCTCCAGATCTCAACTTCTTGAGCAGCTAGAATGACAAGTGTGAGCCACCAGTGCCCAGAATGTGATGCCTTTTAAAAGCATCTTGGCAAGTCTGTAAAAGGAGACCCAAAGGGCCTAGATACACTACGACCCAATCAAGGAGCTGGGATGGGGGAATGCTGATTTTCTAGCCATTCTGTTTCCCAAAATTAAAGATGCCAAGTGGTGTTGTATGCATCAAACTCCTAGGGCAACAGCCACTAGGCTTAATGGGGAAAAGGTAGAGAATACCTAAATATTGCAGTGTAGAAATCTCTGATTTTGCATGCACATGGTTTGTGTGTGTGTGTGTGTGTGTGTGTGTGTGTGTGTGTGTGTGTGTGTGTGTGTGTGTGTGTGTGTGTTTACTGGGGCTTGAACTCAGAGCCTAGGTGGTAACCTTTAGCCTGTTTGCACAAAGTTGGTGCTCTACCACTTGAAATATAGTAGCTCCACTTCCCAGCTTTTTAGTGATTCATTGGAAATAAGAGTCTACCCAGGCTAGCTTTGAATCTTGATTGATCCTCCAGTGCCTGCCTTGAGGAGCTAGGATTATAGGCATGAGCCGCTCGCATCCAGCTGCATGTATGTCTTTTCATAGTCTCTTCTGTTCTAACAGCTATTTACTTGCTCTGGCCTAGATCACTGCCTTCTACATCAGCTACCAGCAACCCCTGACTGTGTGGGGAACATAAAGTTCAAACCTGTCAATGCATCCTATTTCTTTGTCCTCAGGGGAAGGAATGTTTCCTCTGAAACCTGGAGGAGTAGGGGTAGCGGTAGAGGTAGGTGGGATAGCTGTAGATGGGTGCTCAGCTAGAAGACAGGTATTCTGTTTTATCCAAGAAGAAAAGCATGGCCAGATGCTAATGGCTCATGCTCTTATATTCCTAGCTCCCTCAGTGGGCTGAGATCTGAGGATTGGCATTCAGAGGCAACGCAGCAAGAAATATCTGTGAGACTGTCTTCTCCCAAAAACCACCCTAAAGCTGGAAGTAAAGCTCTGGCTCAAGTGGTACAATGCTATCCTTGAATGAAAAAAATGAAGGACAGAACCCGGGCCCTGAGTTCAAGTCCTACTACCAAGATGCTCTCATGAGCACGTGCACACATGCACACACACACACACACACACACACACACACACACACAGAGGAAGGTGGTATTGATAAGCTGAGCTAGAACTGGGGGCAGTCCTGAGGCATAATCATAGTAAACTCGTAAACCACATCAGTTGTTTCTCCCTAAGTCCTTCTTGGGCTGAGAGGTCTGGGCCATGGCAGTAAGTTCCATGGAACCTGTGCCTCCATCTACGCACTGGGGAGGAAAGCAGGGCTCTGAGCACTGGGACTCCTGGGATATAGCGTTTACTACAAACAGCAGCCAGCCGGCTCTGGATCCTGAGCCTACAAGTCTTTAATGAGCCCAACTGAACACTGCCCAAGGTTTGCCTGACAATTTTGCATTCCTGTGATATCCATGTGAGCAGGCATTAACTGTTCTACCCCTCCTGGACCAGAACCGTGGTCTGAGAAGTCAATTTAGTGCTCAGATCCACACTGCTCTCATGATAGATGTCATTCTGATGACCCTGTCGATGACCTCCGTGTCACAAGGCTCAATCTTTCTCTGGTACTGTGGCCCACTCTGTATGCAAAGGCCTCTAAAGAGGCTGCTCTCAAGACTTGTAGGACACCTAGACATTGGGAGACCCTCAGGAGCCCACTGGAAAATACTCTTCTTAGAGTCACAGCATGAGGTCAAAGCAGGCCAGGTATTGGTCATGTGGCTCAAACTCTGGGCCTGGTTACTGTCCCCCAGCTCTTCAGCTTACCACTTGAGCCACAGCACCACTTCTGGTTTTCTGGTGGTTCTTGGAGAACAGAGTCTCCCGGACTTTCCTGCCCAGGCTGGCTTTGAATGGCAATATATATATATATATATATATATATATATATATATATATATATATATATATATATATATATTATATATATATATATAATATATATATGTATATATAAAATATATATATATTTTATATATATATATACTGGGCACTACTTTGGCAGAACTTCCTTGCAGCTCAGTTTGCCAGAGGCGGGTGTGCTAAGACTGTGACCTCATTTATGAATTTGGCATTTTAGGCCGTGTGTTGAAATCCCAGCATGGCCAAAAATTTATTCATGGAGTAAGAAGACAATTCTGACACATTTTTTTTACCTTCTCTGTGAAAGTCCTGGGTATCAGTATATGTGATATGATGTAATAAAATAAATGCTATATGTACAATAATACTAAATAAATAAGGATAATAAATGTCATATGGAGTAAACGCATATGACATAGATCTAATATATGAGGATTATATTTTATAGTGCTGGGGCTTCAATTCAGGCCCTGGGGACTTGTCTGAATTGCTTGTCTTCAAGGACAGTGATCTTCCCCTTCACCCACAGTGCCTCAGAATTCCCCACACCCTGAGTTTAAATCCCAGGCCTGCCAGAAAAATAGTGCAAATTCCAAGCCAGGGCCTTATTATTATTATTATTATCATTATTATTATTATGTTTTGGGACAAGCACCGGGTTTCAACTCAGGTCTTTGTATCTCTGCCACAGCTGATCCTGGGATCCTATGTCCCGAGTTCAAATTTCGGGGCTGGCAAAAATAAAAATAAAAAGGAGAAGGATAAAACTGAGAATTTCAAGCAGGTGGTTTTACTTTTTTTTTTTTTTCCTTTGCATTGTGACCCTCCTGGGTCTAAATGACAATGCCCAGAAAGTGTACATGACCTTACATTGCTGATATTTTGATGGCTATTAGGGAAGCCAGGCCAAAACTGGCAACTTAAGCCTGGAGATCGAATCCTAGACTGCCGGGATGGCAGGAGATTCTATGAAACACTTTCCAATATTCATCTGTATGAGTGGAATGTTGTAAAAGTAACAATTACATTAGTAGTTAGTGTACGATTATATTATAAAATTATATGCAATTATACTACATTGACTAATTTTTAATTAATATTTTATTATGTATTCAATCATGATGCTTAAAAAAGGAAGGAATAATTTAATTGCCAATAATTGGTAGTAATATTGTAAATGCAATTTCATAATATAGAGACATCTTACGTTATATACATCTACATCTATGTATGTATGTATGTATGTATGTATGTTTCTATCTATCTATCTACAAATCTAAACATTTATCTGTTTATACACTTTTCACTACTGGGGTTGAGTGATAGAGTGCTTGCCTAGTACGGACAAAGCCCTGGGTTCGATTCCTCACTACTGTGTGCATAGAAAAATCCAGAAGTTGTGCTGTTGCTCAAGCAGTTGAGCACTAGCTTTGAGCATAAAAGATTAGGGACTGTGTCTGGACCCTTACTCAAGACCCATGACTGGCACCAAAACAAAAAATCAAAAGGAAAAGATAGAATGTTCTGACTGCAACTATATAAGGATAGGGCTGCAAATACCTCATCAAAGAGCAAGCGGAGAGTCTAGTGCTGACAGCTGCCGTCTAACCTGACTTAGTCAGAGGTAAACCACTGCAACCCAGCTTCACAGAACGGGATGCTGCTGGCTTGCTTACCCCTGTCATCCAAGATACTCAGGGGATGAGATCTGACACTGGTGGGTTTAAAACCCAGCCCTGTTAGGATGTCTGTGAAACTCTGAGCTGTGGCTCAAAGTGGTAGAGCTATAGTCTTGAGCAAAAGATTTTAGGACAGTACCCCCAAACTTTCAGTGCAATCCCATGGCTGATGCCCTCCCCCCAAAAAAACCCATACCTCTAAAATCTAAATTTGGACGGTTTGTGATGTGTTTCTGAAAGAATGGTGATACTGATGAAAGCACCCTAATTTAATGACAGCATGTGGGATACAGCTATGTGAGTCCTTCATGAGATGCTGTGTGTTGAGTCATTCACGCGGTGCACTTTTTCATCTGGTTCTTGTAAGAGCTCCACAAGTAAGATGATTGTGCAGATGAGAAACTTGTGGCTCAGATATGTCTCCCTGTCAGGGCCAAAATTATGTATGTACCTAACTATAATGAGTTGTCTCCTGCAGACAATTGTTTTGGTTTAAGTTTCTCAGTCATGAACCTTGAACTCAGGACCTAGCCACTGACACTTACCTGTTGGGATCATAGCTAGTGCCCTACCACGTGGAGGCAAGGACCCCCTTGCAACAGAGTGTTAGGGTCTAGGCGTGTAGTAGCTAAGGTCTGTCATACTGCCTACTCAGGAAACTGAGATCTGACGATCTAGGTTCAAAAGTGTCCCAGACACAAATGGTCTCATGAGACTTTTATCTCCTATTCACCATTTAGAAACTTGAAGTGGAAGCCTCAAACCTGTCATCCTAGCTGAACAGGTGGCAGAGAGCTGAGGATCACGGTCCAAAACCAGCCTGGACAGAAAATTCCTTGAGACGCTTCTCTCCAGTGACCCACCAAAAACCTGAAGGGATGCTGTAGTTCAAGCAATTGGCTTTAGCTGAAGAGCTCAATTACAGCACCCAGGCCTTCCAACTTCCAAGAAAAGAAAGAAAGAACCCTGAAGTGGTGTACTGAGAATGTGTCTTAGGGGTAGAGTGTTTTGCATGTATGAATCATGGGTTTGATTCCTTAGTACCACATCACTAGAAAAAAGCCTGAAGTGGCTGTGTGGCTCAAGTGGTAGAATGCTTTCCTTCTAAAGGAGAAACTCGGGTACAGTGCTCAGGTCCTGAGTTCAAGCTCCAGGACAAGTGAATGAACACACATACATGTACACACACACACATACAAAAACACACACACACAAACACAGATGCCAGAAGTGAAGCTGTGACACCAAATGGTAAAGCACTGAGCTTCTGTTCTGAGCTCATGGTCAGCACCCAGGTCCTGTGTTCAACCCCGAAACACAGCCACCCATGGCCCGACTAGGAGAGGTCAAATGTTTCAAAATCTGATGAGCTTCACCAGCCCTAGATGATAGGAGTCATTGTGATATTACACATGTGCTTAGATTTAGCAAGCTTCCAGAAACCTAGGGAGGCACCATTGCCTATAATGAGTCATTTCATTAGGTTCAGCTCCCTAGTTGTCTGCCAGAAGGACCCTTGAATTAATCGTAGCAGGTTATTTTAACACTGGAACATAGTCTAACAAAGACAGGATAAGTGCAGGGAACTTGGCTTGCCACGGGAGGTGGCACAAATGAAGTTTTCCTGTCAAAACAGCACTGGGGAGAGAGATAGCCTGGGGGTACAAAGAGGCCTTTTTCTCCTGGCCTTCAGAGCCCACCCACACTCCTCCTCACTAATTGGGCTGGAAATTTTATCCTAGATTAATTCAAGAACTGCCCATTCAATCATGACATACATCACATTCCATTGGTAATCTTATGAATAGGAATGGGTTTCTTAGGATCTCCTGCCATTTGGAGGTGGCAGGACCAGGATTTAAATTGTGGGCTCCAGCTCCCACAACTTAAACCTGAGGATAGGGAACTCACCGGCTTTCCAAGAACATCAGCAAGATCAATGATTAGGCAGGCACAGTGGCTCTCAGCAGTCCTCTTTGACAGTTACAAGGCTGTGATAGGAGGATCATCGTCAAAGTCACCCTAGGCAGGAAAGACCTTGAAACCCCCGTCCAACTTAAGTGCCAACAAAGCCATAAGTAGAGCCATGTGGCTCCAATGGTAGAGGGCTAGCCTTGAGCAAAAGCAGCTCATGGACTGTACCTAAATCCTGGGTTCAAGGTCTGGGACTGGCACAAGCAGACATACACAACAATATGTGTAGACATCTGGCTAAATCAGGTCACCCTCTTGTCCCCAACTGGATTGGACAGAGTTCCCTGGGAAAGGGACTGCTGTCATCTTGACTACGCCCACTCTACCTGCATGACAGGATTCCAGCTACACCCCCATTCTTTCATGGTTATTTCTGACCAATGGGATACAAGAATGATGGCCATGCCCACATTCCATGATGCCCTGTAGCACTGGGATTCCCTCTGTTGGTTGACAGTACTACCAGCAGTTGAGGAAGTTAGAGGTGACTGAGAGGAGACTTGAGGCCTAAGAGGAAGGCCTTGCTCAGCCCCACCATGTGCCTGCCTGCTCCCAGGCCCCTTCCCCCCTCCTTCCCAGGTGCAGCTTTTCAAAGCTGGTGCTGCCCACTCAGTCCCATGGTGCCTCTTGGAGTCCTCAGGCAATGGTGTAATGGTGCGCCACTGGCCGGCTTGTGGCCCTGACCTGGTACTGGCCCCCCTGTCCTCTGCTCCTAGCCTGAGTGTTGCCATGCCTCTGCCATAGCTGCTCGCCCCACTGGGAGCAGCTGCCAACCACTTCTCCCAGCAGCACATGTGATTGGATGACACACAGGCCTGCACCCGACCCCATAGACACCATATCTCACCCTCTCTCCCTCCCCCCTCCCTCACTCCCTCCCTACTGGAAACTCCCTCGTGACCCACAGTCCGGTCCAGGCCCTGCCAAAAATGCGCCCCAGGGTGGAAGTGGGTGTTGATCTGAGGTTCCCACCCCATCCCTGGCTGCCAATGTCCCAGGAAATGGGGAGAAGCAGGGTTGGGTGTGGAGTGGGTGCCACAGAGCCCCTGGCCTGGAGCAGTGGGAGCCACACAGCAGCGCATCTGCACCCTTCCTCTCCCTCATAGAAACCTGCTGGCTTTAGTCAGAGGTGGCAAGGAGCATGTCCACACCTGCCTTGTGGGGTCTTTTCCTTTTTTTCTGGGGGTGGGGGTGTTGGATGCAGAAGACAGGGCCCCCTTCTTGTGTGAGCTCTTTTCTTCTGTGCTCAGTCTCCTTTTCACCTGAAGAGGGTCCCAGAAAAGCCCAGTAGGGAGGTGAGTGTGCTGGAGGTCAGAGTAGAAGGTGAATATCTTGGAGGAACACACTCCCACCCACACACTCACACATACACCTTGCCTGTCCCCTCCCTGCCCAAACTGTCAACAGTTCTCACAGGGTGATCACATTTCCCAGCTCTGCCAGCATCTGCTGGTGCTCCCGGTCCATTTTGTCTCCAACAAACTCAGGAGAGGCACTGCTCTGAGTCTGTGTGTGTGTGTGTGTGTGTGTGTGTGTGTGTGTGTGTGTGTGAGAGAGAGAGAGAGAGAGAGAGAGAGAGAGAGAGAGGGAGGGAGGGAGAGAAAGACAGAGAGACAGAGAGAGATAGAGAGACAGATACAGACAGTGAGGGAGAGAGAGATCATCTTTCTCCTTGTACAGCCTGACTGTGCTCAGGTGAGTGATCACTTGGCAAATTGCAGGTGCTGCATGGATGAGTCTTCACATGTCTGGATTTGTGTGTGTGTGTGTGTGTGTGTGTGTGTGTGTGTGTGTGTGTGTGTGTGTGTGTGTATGTATGTATGTAGAAGTGGGTTGTAACAAGGAGGCTGGATGCTTTGGTAACTTCTACCTGCTATCTTTGAGGGGTGATTGGGCTTTGCAGCTGAGGTATGGGAACCTGGAAGGATGTGACGCTTGAAGGGGACTCAGCACTGTTAAATTACAAGAAAAAAGGATATGTGTGCAATGGAGCTCTGTACTCCCTTGGGCCTGGTTGGTGGCAGTGGGAGCTTGTGAGGACCTGGGAGTGTGGCCCGCAGGGGGTGGCTTCCCAGGGGGACAGAGAGCATTGCCAACACTTAGTAAGGAATTGAGCTCTGCTAGTATGGAGCGCAACAGCATAGCTCAGACTCCAGATCTCATCATGATGTCTGATGGGCGAGGCCAACCCTACTTTAAAACTTGAGATGTGATCTTCAGATCTCAGCCTCCTGAGTAGCTAGGATTATAGGCATGAGCTTCTGGCACTGGGCCTCTGCTTCTTTTTTGTATATTAGGGTTTGACCTCAAGGCCTTAGGCTTGCCAGTCAGGTCTTCTAACTTTCGAGCCAAGCTTTTATGTCTTGTGGATTTCTGGGATGGAGACTTAATATATGCTCAGGCTTGGCTGGATCACGATCCTCCTATCTGTGACAGGCGTGCACCACCAGGCCCTGTCCTCTGTAGTTGGGATGGTAGACATGTGGTGCCATGCTCAGTCATTGGTTTAGATGGATTGTCCCAACCAAACTCAGTCCATGGCAGCCAATTTTTGACCACAGTTGAAGCTCTGGGTTGGGCCTCAACCGTTGGACTTCAATCTCCTCATGTGACAGTTGTTAGGAAACAAGGGATTAATACAGAGGGATCTCTCAAGCAGGGCCAGGCACAGAGGGAGGGGCCTTCAGATACAGTTCTCAGCAATTCTGTGAGCATATGACAAGAAGATACCTGGAAAGAGCTCAGATGGTGTGTATTATTAATGGTGCGACAAGCATGGGATTATGAAACAAAACATGGCTCTCTTTCATTATTACCCTATGCCCATGAGGAAGGGGATCCTTCACTTTGTTCACTTTGGCAGCTGGGGAAACTGAGGCACAGAGTAGCCTGGTGACCTATTCATGACTCCCAGCTAACAGGAAGCTTGGCCTGACTTCGCTGCCATGCTCCCTAGGACAATGGGTGCTATTCAGTCCAATTCTTGTGGTGAGAAGTCCACTTCTTGTCATTCGTGGGGCTTGAACTCTGGGTCTGGGAAATGTCCCAGAGCTCCTCAGCTCAAGGCTAGCACTCTACCACTTGAGTCACAGCACCACTTTCAGTTTTCTGGTGGTTCTTTGGAGATAAGAGTCTCACAGTCGTTCCTGCCCGAGTTGGCTATGAACCGTGATACTCATATCTCAGCCTCCAATGACTTAGAAGTATAGATCTTAGCCATTTGCACCTGGCTTAAGTGTAATTCTGACCTTCTTTCAATCTCTGTCTCTCTCACACAGGAACTTGTTGAATGGGTGCTGGAGGAGGTGGACCAGCGTCCCCATGTGGCTGGAACCAAGGTGGCCCTCTCATTCTGGAGGTGTGCTGTAGGTCAGGAAATGTCTTGCTCAGTCTGTTGTACCAGCTCCATGAGGTAAGCCCTTCTGTGTCTGGCTAGACCAAGACGGTTATTCATTGTCCATCTAGCCTTACTGGACTCAGTATTGTGTTCAATGTCCTTTTCTAGCAAAAAAAATTCTGGCCAAAATTTTGATAAATAGTTAAAGAATGAAAATGTAATGCCATCTTAAGAAAGTCATTTAGGGCTCTGGGAAAGTGGCTTCATGGTATGGTGATTGCCTAGCATGCATGAAACCCTGGGTTCAAATCCTCAGTACCACAAAAACAGAAAAAGAATCACTGAAAATGGTGCTGTGCCTCAAGTGGTAGAGGGTTATCCTTGAGGAAAAAAAGCTAAGGAATAATTCCTTATCCCTGAGTTTAAGCTCCAGGACAGGCAAAACAACAACAACAACAACAACAGACATGTAGTTAGTAAATGTAAAATAAAGAACACATAGTAGGAATATATAATTGCTTATTCCATACTGATACCTGACAATAGTCGCTAATTCATGCACTTTAGCTATATTAGGATACTGTGTTGAAAAAAAAATTTTGTTCATAAGGTAACGGCAATCATTTTCAGGAATGTGCTGAGATGTCAGGTGAAGATTAATTCTGGAAATTCAAAGATTCCAGGCTTTTGAGTGTTCACTGCTAATGATAATGAGAAGGGTAGTCTAAGTGAGATTTGGAAATCTTTTTGCTCAGTCATGGCTTCAAAAGGCAGAAGCTAATTAACAGTTGTGACAGAAGAAGAGGAATAACTCCAGATGGAAGGAATAAATTGTAGTAACTAAGGTATATCAGAAACCATTCTAGGGAACCATTTTTGGTTATTGAAGAACTAGTTATCAACTAGGCTTATTCCTCATTGCCTTTAGCATTCTAATCACTTAGGCTAGTTCTTAATCTCTATGTGATAAATTGTATATCCTTCTAAGCTGCTATTTCATACCTGACCTTCTTTGCTTTCTAAAATCTCAGTCTTTCTCTATTTCTCTATGAACAATTTCTGATACTAAGTCCACATATGCAGACAGCAGACAACGCTAATGTAAGAGTCCCATAGCTCAAGAGCCATTAATGTAACAACATGGAAAAAGAGGGCATATTTATTGCTACCTCAATTTTTCTGAAAAACTGCAATGTCACATCATTTGATTCAAATTTCCATTCTTTGTCTACATAATGTCTATTTCTACATAATGCAAATGTGAGCTGTGAGTTGGTGGCTCACGTCTGCAATCCTAGCTACTCAGGAGGTTGAGACCAGAGGATTGTGGTTCAAAGCTAGCCTAGTCAGGAAAATCCATGAGACCCTTATCTTCAATTAACCACCAGAAATCCAGATGTGGTGCTGTAGCTAAAGTGGTAGAGCACCGGACTTGAGTTGAAGAGTGTAGGGACAGTGCCCAGGATCAGAGTTCAAGCCCCATGACCAACAGAAAAGTGCAAATATGACTTTAAGTTTCCCCAAAAGGGAAGACAAAGTCAATAGTAATCTTCCCAAGCGGAGAAATTAATTCCAAAATGATTCAATTCACCTATTTTGCTGAGGAAAGTTATGGCCTTTTTGCTGGACACATTCACTTTTTATAAAAATTATCAATGTTAGATTTATAATAAACTTCATTTAATATTTCTTGGTTCAAAATAGAAGTCCATATAGTTGATGTCACTTGGATTTATTACTATCTCAAAGCCAACCCAGGCAGGACATTCTGTCAAACTCTTATCTGTAATTAAACACCAAAAAAGCCAGAAGTGGAGTTTTGGCTCAAGCAGTAGAGTACTAGCTTTGAGGGCAGGTGGGCAGGAAAGAAAACTGAACAGAGACAGCCTCCAGCCTCTGAGTTCAAGCCCCAGAACCAGCACAAACTAAACAAACAAGCAAACAAAACAAACCCCAGGTATTTCTTTAGGACCCTCCTTAAAGGAGCACTGGTCTGAGAAGAGGCTGATTTTGCTGCTCATACTCACGGGATCCTGCTTTTTGGAATCCTTATTGCTCTGGAGAACTCAGGCCCAAACTAAAGGAATTGATAAGTGATACCTGCAACAAGAGAATCATCTCAGGAGTGAAACATACATCCATAACACCTTTAAAACCTCCATATCTTTGTTTCTTTGCAGTAGAACATTTTTAAACAACGTTATTTCCTTTTTTTCTATGCTGGCCTTTAAATGACACATTGTTTCCTTTTGTCATACTCTCAACTAGAAGTTTATAGACAAGTTTTATATGAGTAAAGATCACAGTCAAAAAAGTCAGGGACAGAGTTTCCTGCAAGCCTTGGATTCTTTTCTTGTACACTAAAAAGGAATTCAAAAGTTAACCTGAAATTTATCATTCCTCTATGTTCAATTCCTCTCCTGGGATCAGTTGCCACATCCAGTAACAGTTGCTTCCACTTACTTCCAGTAACAATCTATGGTGCTGCTCCAGATAAAATGAATGTTTTCTGGCATCATGGAAATAACACAAGGACACCTTTGTACATGAGGTAACATGTATTTCAGAGACAACTTAGCAAAGAGAAAATATGAAATTTAAATTGCTTATAAACACATTATCCATGAGTATATTGAGTTCAAACTTCTTAAGTGCTCTGTAAATTATGGTGAATTTTAAATGGAAAGAAGGTTCTCAGACTATTTTTTGTGAGTGTATATGCTGTGCATTAATATCCCAAGTGTACATGAGTTAACAGTAAGAGAAACAATAGCAATAATAGGAGAAAGAGAAGTTCTGTGTTTAAGTATAAGGGTTCGATACAATATAGAAGACTCTAGAAATAAGACAACATTGAAACAATAAAGCCAAGTCCAGTATGTAGATTTATGTGAGTAATATAGAGAAAGCATTACTCCTAAGTGGAAAATGAAGCATGAGGCCACTCCCTTTCTAAATCACACTTGCTAATCACGTAAATTTGTAAAAAGTAGAATGGAAGAATGATTCTGTTTCCACTCCAAGTCAAATATAAGAGTATGGACTTATTTGGAAAAAAAGAGGCCATCTTGAGAGAACAGAGATTATACTAGGAATGAACCTGGTGGCTAAGATCACATTTCTTTTTCATTCTTTTTCTTGTATTCTTTTTTGCTGTTTTTGGACATGGCACTGGAAATCTGGAACTGGGTGCTGTGCCTATGCTATTCAGCTCATGGCTAGTGCTCTACCACTTGAGCCACAGTGCCACTTCTAGTTTTCTGGTAGTTATTGCAGAAAAGAGCCTCCAGGACTTTCCTACCGATGCTGGCTTTGAACTCCAATTTTCAGGTCTCACCACAACTTGGCTTATGATCACATTTCTACCAGTGTACACTCAGGATATGTAATGTATATGTTCATCTACCTTTATATGAATTCTTGAGTTAAAAATCTGGGCTACAGGTAAGACTTTACACTCACAAATATGTTTGTAGTTTAAAAGTTGATACTCCTGGAAAAATAAAACCTAAGGATATAAAGGAGTCTGGGAAGGTCAGTTTGCATCCTTCTTGGGAGGAACAGGCTTTGAGACACTACCTATAATTAACCAGCATTAAGCTGGAATACCAGTCATGAGCAAGATTGCTAAATAAGAGCTTGAGGCTTTTGCATACATACATACAAACATACACATACACACAAAGACACTTATATGTGCACACACAAATACAAAATGAAACAATTTTTAGAATATGTAGAAAAGTTAGAAATCAATAGAAAATATGTCCTGAGTAAGACTAGAATCAAGTGATAATTTTTAATATTACAAAGCCCTCATGTGAACTTTCTTCAAAAAAGTTGAAAATATTACATAGGTAGGGACCAGAAACAATAAGAGATTCAAGTAATCATTATTAATGGGATCAGATCCATGGAGGAATGAATCAGAGACCCCTGCAGGTGTCTGAAAATGTTTGTATTCTGTGTCAAATGTTAGAACATCTTTGAAAATAGTACATAAACAGTCTGAGCAGTCAGTCTAGTGGATAAGAAAATAGGATAAATTCAGAATTGCTAGTCTGTTTCTAGATTAAATAAACCAGCACACTATAGCAGGACAATGTGATACAAGCCTGGAATTATAGCACTCAGACTAAGTGAAACAGTAGATTAGAGAGTGGAAATACATAGCGATACCTTCCCTGGAACAGGTAGTATAATTTTGTCTCAATAAAACAAAACAAACAAAAAGAAAGGATTAGACAGTTGGAAGTTTGGGCTAATTTTGTCATTATGTTTTGAGAAATCAAGTTTCCTATTGAAATGCAACCTATACATAATCCTCAGCTGTGTTTTAAGTGCTCTCTTCATTACAGAACATTCCTAGATGCAAAATGCCTCATGATTCCCATCCAAAAAATTGCAAACGTAAGTAAGCATCATTCTGTTGGATTCCAAAGAAATGATGAAGTATTACAAAAGCTTAATCCTGGAGAAATAGCAAAGTTTGTCTAATATAGGACTTTGTAGAATTGAGATTTAAAATGAATAGTTTGGATTTGTTTGTAATTTCATCTTCTATAGGCTACTACAAAACTCTTTTTTAAGTAGAGGGTTTAATTGACAAATTCACAAATGATACCGACATTGTATTTTTCTAGAATATATCTCTTATAAGTTGAAGTTAGTAAATAGATAATTCCAGCAGTTCATGTATAACATGATAATGTGAATAATCTAGACAGAGTTGTCAACAAATGGGTGACATAAATTCATAAATTTGTAAAATGAAATTTTTTGAGGGTTTGGTATAATATGGTATGAAGAGAGTAATTGTGTGACATCTTCTTTCTTCTACCTATATGTAACACAGGAAGCCATTTCCTTAATTACGTGCCTTTTTATACATTGAAAAAAATGCTAGGTTTGGGGTTTGTTTTCATTTTAGTTTCTGTTTTATTGGCTTGTCCTAGAGCTTGAACTCTGGGCCTGGACACTGTCTCTGAGTGTGTTTATGCTCAAGGCTTGTGTCCTACCACTTGAACCTCAGTAGCACTTGTGTCTGGCTTTTTCTGAGAAGTTTATTGGAGATAGGAATCCAACAGACCTTCCTGCCTAGGTGGGTTTTGAACAATAATTTTAGCATCCTGAATATCTATGATAGTTTAAAAAGTCAAAAAATAAATAATATTCCAAGTGTTCTGTTCTCAAGAATACCACTGGGGGAAAATGATGCACCTCAGCTTATTGTGGTATTCTTTGCAGAACAAGGAGGGCGTCACATTAGCAGAGGTGTAGTATTTTTTCACAATAAAGACAAGCTATTCATGATGTGAATTAAGGAATTTTAAGGTGTACCTTATAAGTTGGAAATTGGTCGGCTAGGATGACTTTATGACATAAACCTTGGGATTGATGGTCATAGAAATAATAGTTTACTCTGATAAACAACTGCTTACCCTTGAAGAATTAATTATTACAGATGCTCCATAGTTTTATCTTCTACCAGAATGTAGCTGTTTTTCTGTTAAATTCTGTTAAATTTCTGTTAAATTAATGTGTAATACCCCATTGGAAACTGTATGTATTGCAGTATTTCATAACATGCAAGCAGGTACTGTTTTGAATCTCTCTGGTATGGAATGTTGAGAATTTAAAAATTAGTAGTTATTAGTCATAGGAATTTTGGATAACACATATATTCTGTCCTCTTAACAACTTATTTACTTTTAAAAGTTATGAGTTTCCATAAAATTAAACTGTTTTCAATTTCAGTATGAGAAAGTATTAAATTTATTCTTTTTTCATAATATTGGCAAGTATATTGTGAAAATATTGCCTAGTTGGATAACATTCAAGTTGATGACCCTCTGATAAAGAAAGGGTAATTAATTCAAATTAGATGCCAAATAGTATTGATTTTTAAAAAGTTACTACATAAAGAATAATATTTACCATACCAATACAGGGAAATTATATTTTATGCAGCTTATTTTTTAAATTTTATTATCAAAATGATGTACAGTGGGGTTACAGTAATTGTGAAGTAGTGAATACATAACTTTTCAAACTTGTTACCTCTCCCTCATTTTTCTCACAGTGTTCCTTCCCCCCTTCACCCCATACAAGTTGTAATGCCCATTTCCAACATATTGTCTTGTGAGTATTGCTATTGCATTGGTTTGCCCTTTGTCCTTTGTCTCACAATTTTGTTATTGCTCTTCCCTTCTCTAATTAAGGTAAATGTATACAGAATACACAGGGTACCAAAATCAAATACAGCAGGGGATAAACCATAAGGGAAAAACCCAAATAAAATAGAAATCACATAATACATCAAAAACAACAACCACAAATAAAAAAATCTGTTTCCATATCTTGGAGTTCATTTTTCTTAGCATCAGGTTATATGGTCATATAAACACATAACAAAAACACTGGAAAATAATAGTTGCATGGACACTATATCATGAAAACAACATATTAACTTTTTTATGGTAAAGGTGGAATTAGGATTGGTGAATTCGCAATTCTGATAAAGGAATTTCAAAAGAGTTTTAAAGTTATGACAGGTAAATTTTAATTGTTCAAAATTTTTAACTAGTTAGCCTATTAAGAAAATTTAAAATTCCTGGGAAAATAGGCTTTCATGCAAAGAAATCCATGAGACTTAGTTGAGAGGAAGCAATGTGGGTGAAGATGGCTCTTTCTCACACTAAACAAACAAACCTCAGAAACCTTCCTGTAAATCCTGTAGGAAGTTCTCTTGAGAATTGTCCTTATCCAGGAAATATACTCTCACTGTGTTAAACAAGGTTGTAGTGGAATTTAAATTCAAAGTTCTTAAAAAAATAAGACATCAAAATTTGTGAATTAACCTTTAATTATCAGTAATTATCAGTAATTTAATTATCAGTAATTTAATTAACAGTAATTCTCTGAAAAAGATAATTTGGGTAAAAATATTTAGGGATAAAGTACCCTCCACAATGAAAGAAGGTATTGGGTTTACACTTTTCTGTTTGTAATACTTTCCTCAATGTCTTTGCACGTGAAGCAGTGAAACACAGAAAAAAATTCTGATTGAATACAGCAAACCAATGATTTCACATTTCTAAGTGGCTCACAAAATATAATATCCTTTTTAACATGACATAGTGAAGACTTCTCTTATTACATAAGCCAAAAATTTTGGGTTCAGAAAAGAATTGAGCAAATGGAAAAGGTTAGAAAACAGTGTTCTTAGAGCCCTAGCTAAGCGTATTGGCTTCAGCATTGATGGAGGACAAAACTTTTGATATACATTGTGTTAATATTTTGCTACCTAAAGTGATTTTACAGAGCCTATTTGGCTCACTACAATGCAGAACTGATTTTATGAATTCCTGAAAATAAATGTCACATCCAAATGAGGCAACTTAAAAGATTTTAAAAAGAGAAACCATGAAGATGTAGCAGTGACTGAGGCTGTATAGTCCTTCAGCTCACTAGACTTGAAGCCAAGAAGCTATGAATAATTGGAAATCAGGCAAGAGCTAATAGGAGGACATAGAAGTAGGACATAGAAACATTGTCCTTTTGTAGCAGACACGGTCTTCCAAGGTGTGGGTGATTTAACTCTATTTTCATCCATACATCTTCTTTAGCAAATGCAAGATCAAGAGGAAAATAAACTACTGAAATAATTTTGCAAAGAATACCTTCACTGTTCCTGATATGGTATCTAAGGAGAATCTTGAGAGAAGATAAAAGTGGAGTATTCTTCGGTTTCCTCTAAACATCTTGTTAGCAAAATATACCTTTGAGGTTAGAATTGATTGAACCAAACAGTGGTGGAGTACTTATTTTTGAGGGCACTTTAGACAGAAGAAGACTTTCTGATTTGTGATTACAGCTTTCTATTTGTGATTACAGCTTCTTGGACTGGTTTTTTGGAGACAAAGTTTTACATTAGATTTGTCCTCATTATCATAAATTTCATGGCAAACAAATACAAGAGGGAAGTTTAATGGAATCGCTTGGGCAATTAAACAGCATGATAGAAAACATGGCAAATAATAATTAGTGAATTACTTTGACTAATTACTTTGCCAGAACAAAGAAGGAAAAATATAATTCAAAATCGACTTAAGGGGCTGGGATGTAGCTCAGTGGCAAAGCGCTTGCCAAGCAAGTACGACGTCTTGGGTTCGATCCTCAGTACCAAAAAAAAAAAGTTCGACTTAAAAGTATGAAGAAAGAGTAGTGAAGAGAGATGAGAGAAAACAGAGGATTGTTTTCTCTCCAGTGGAGCAATGGGTAATTGATCTTATGTCTTCTAGTCTATCTTCACAAGCTATCAAATGTGGCTTAGGACTGGAGTATCCAGTTCAGACAAGAAGAACTCGCAGAAGAAAAATATTTGCAACAGATGTAGGTGATTTATAATATGAGACAATGTATTTAAATCTGTCCCAAATTCTCCCCTACCCCAAACTTCCCTCTTTGAACAGCTTTGTTTGCTTTTCCCAAGATTGCCCTTCATCAACTTCTTAAAATTTTGAAAGGTCATATTCATACTCTCTAGAGATTGCTGTTTGGTTGTGATTTTTGTGTGTTTAACTGAATTTCAAAAGGTTGTGCAAGTGTGCTACAATTAAATATATCTATCTAATTGTCCAATACTCCTGGATCACAAGCACTGATGCTATCATTCTTAAGCAACCCATTCTCCAAGATTTATTTCCGATTTGCCACTTCCTTTATCACATGTGTACATTGAGTATTTAGGCTGTACTTGCCCCTTGTTCCATTTTTTATCTTTACTATTATTCCTGTCTGGTTTCAGCTTCCTGATAGTCATTTTGTTAAAATGTCTGATGTTATTTTGAAAGTTTTATATACATTCCATTGAGTTTCAATCCTGCATATACTTGAACTGATGTCAGCTTATATTTCCATAATTCATTCATCTGCAGTAACAATTTGCAAGACTGGAGATGTGAAGCACCTAGACATGATTTTATTCCCATCCACTTGGAAGATTAATCTTTAGTCAACAAGAAAGTTTAAAAATGGCTTAGAATGTATTCCTAACTACCAATTTTTATAGATGGCTTTGTACAATGGTGTTATCATTTTATTTTACATGGGATAATATTTTCTACTAGCTATAAGTTATGGAAAAGGAAGAAAACTAAGATTTACTACTATAGAGGAATATGATAGAAATAGAAGACAGATTTTATGTTTATCATATCTCTGATGAGTACCCATATTCAAGACTTAAAGTCATATTTCTTGCTATGTTAGACAGATAGGGAAAACATAAAACAATATATAAGGCAACTATTTGTGACTTTTAAAAATATTCCTTATTAAATGATGAAATTTCTTTAATAGCTGTTTGGGTTTGAAATATTTGATCTATTTAACCCATTTCTGGAAGGCACCTACTGAACAACAAATATGGTGGGTGGTACTATCTCTACACTTTAATGAATGGCTGAACCTATTTGACGTTGGTGCTGGGTAAATAAATCAACTCTATTGTAACTTGCTCCCTACACTTGAAAAACTTGTAATGTCACTAATTATCATCTACTTATCGAATGCTATTTTGGCAAATATGATTTTAAAAGGTTCATTTGAAAAGGAATACACTTTCAGGAGATTAAATGTAGGTTATCATTGGTATGAGAATGAGAACTAAGTTGTACTGAAGTACCAGTGTTTTGAAGCACTAAGGATCTTCTCAATTAATGTTTTTTTCTGAATTACATTTCACCTCTAAGTCAAGTTCTCCAGGCCTTGGTAGACCAATTATGGATCTATCTTTCCAGGAACTATTTTTTGTGGCCCTATTTATGCTGGACTGAAATCTTCCATTAATCATTAGGGGAGGGGTATTAAAAACAATCTCATGACACTTGTGATCTTATTAACTCATATGGGTTCGTCATCTGTCAATTGAATGTTTGAATTACAGTACTTTCTCTCAGTGATCTCATCCTTCATTTTAAGTTGCCTTGCATTTCACAATTGCTTGCTGCTAATTCCTCATCACAAGGAATTGGGGCCCTGAAATATAAGAACTGAGAAATTGAGATGGGTCTTCAATTACTTTCTGTTGGCATGTTGCATGGGCCTATGTGAGAAGTCTTGCCCCTGTTATCTGATTATACAGGTAACTGGGACCTGAGATCCTAGGATCCATGGGTCCTACAGAAGAAAAGTATGTTTTAGACATCATATCAGCAAATTTTGGGCATAATCAGGAAGAATGCTTCAAAAATATGAAGAAAAACAGTTTGGGACCAGCGAGTTAAAACAATAAACAGAGCAGCAGAGTAAAATCCCATAGAGATTAGAGGAAAACAACACTCTTTTATTGCCATGTGAATTCAGAAGACCATGAACACTTAGAAGGTATCACAAGTTTATACCTAGAATATTGCATTGATATTTTTATATTCTTATATATATTCTAAACCTAATTATTTATATTCTAATTCTATTTATTGGAATAAATATTAATTTATTTGTCAAATTATCAATTAATTCTAGTAAGGTTCAGAGTGTGAAATATAAAATCATCACATATAAATGTAAAATATATAACTATATATAATATAATAAAAGGCACATGTTTTGCACTGTTCTGTTGTGGTTAGTGTATCAAAGGCAACTCTGTTTTATTATCTCTACTTCAGTGTTTGGTAGAGTCAAACGAAAAGATTTACCATTTGTAGATTTACAGCCTGGAGGCAAGAGGAAACACTGTGGTTAAAACATTACCAATTTAAGGCCTAATAATGAAGAGAAACATATGGACTTCTCCTACAACTATGAAAATATTTGGTGATAAAATGGCAGTAGTATAAGTTCCTGCCTGGTTGGAAGATAGACAGGCCAAGACATTAGGTAATCATGCATATGAACAATTTTTCATCTTATTGGCTTTAGCTACTTTTGAAATAGTAGGTATAATAAACAATCATATTTTGATAAAATGCTTTCTAGTCTGAACAGTTCTGGCTGAACTGTTCATCTCTCTATGATCCCTTGTAACTAAGATTAGTTTTGTTCCAGTAAGACAATCTATGCTGTCAGAGTAAGATATTCTGGATGGTCTGTGACTACATGGAAGAAGGGTAAAGGGTCAGGTAGACATTTGTGCCAGTAAGACCTCATTTGGGAAAATTTCAGCTGCAGAAATTTAGAAATAGCTCTTAAACAAGGCTTACTTTGAATCCATTGGCTCCACAGCGCTAACACAGTTGGATAAATAAGTACTTGAAAAAGCCGTCATATTTGGACTTAGCTATAATTACTTGAAAATATGATCAAATTCCAAATGAAAAAGACTTAAAATAGTCATTGACAAAAAAATTGCAAATGTGAGCAATCAACTGAACAACACATTTTTTTCAACTATTCACAGAATTTTAGGGAAATCAGATCAATAGCATTTTTAGGAACAATAAGGTTTCCTTGTTACAAATAGGCACCTAAGCATATAAGCCTGTATAAATATTGCATCATTAACTACTTAAATTTACACGATACTACATTCTTCAGCAGCATGTATACCAAAATTACAACAATACAGAGATTAACATAGCACTTGTACAAGGATGATATGAAAATTTGTGAAGTATTCAAAATTTTTCATTCTTCAGATGCAAGAAATGACAAACAGCTATTAAAATGTTGATTACAGAATTACAAGTTTAACAATACACGTAATTCATATAATTAAAAATTAGTTTGATATCAGTGTATTAAATTTTCACCTTAGAAAGGCCTTTGCATAGCATAGCCTTTACACAACTTTTGAAATTAGACAACATTTTCGTTTTATCCCAAAGAAATATAATATTATAAGGACCTAGGAAAAAAAGGAATCTTAAACTGTTTCTATATGGAATGCAATCTGAAAGGACACATTAATGAACCTATATATTATAAAAACAATGTAGAATTCAATGTATTATATCTAGGAGAGAATAAAATAGATTATGGACACACTATACAAACATAGAATATAGAATATTTTAAAATATACTTTTTCAGACAAACACCTGAAACATCTTTAGTTTCTATACTACTAATTTCAACAGATAAGTTAAAATTATTTCTGATTAACAAAATCACAAACTCTGCATAAATCATTATAGATGTATACAAAAATCTTGAATACATTTTAACATCAAAGGCAGGCAATTCACTTTGAAGAATTCCACAGAATCCGTGAATTGTTACTGTAAGATATTGTTGTTATTTGGATTGTGAAAATATGTTGTATTGACACAAAGGAATTAATATCATTTTTGAAATTTAAGAAAATTAACAGAAAATTTAGGATTTAGCAAAACAATTTGTACAGCCTTCCATAACTTCAAAGAGGTAGTGATACATACTTATCCGTTTGGTATTATCAAATACAGATTCTTCCAAGTGGTTCTTCAGACCTGGTTTGATATAATGGTTAAACAGTTCCAGTTTATTTTTCCTATCTCAATTTCCAGCAGCAAGATGCAAGGGGGTCAACAAGCCTTTAGTTTGGGCATTGGTATCTGGATCATGATGAATAAAGAAGCCACTCTGGTATTATTCCACGTATATGCACTCTGCAGGGGTGTCCAGCCATCTACAGTTATTGCATGTGCCCCTTGAGCCACCAACTCACGGACAATGTCTAAGTGTCCACTGTAGGCTTCCCGACGAAGAGGGGTATACTCATCGTCATCCCTAGTATTCACATGAATGGCCTTTTTGGAAAGTAATCTCCGCACTGTAGTAAGCTGGTTATTTTCAGCAGCCCAAAGAAGAAATTTCCTTGGATCCTTCTCCATTTTTTTCTTGCAATTGTTGCCATTCTTCACTTTTTCATCTTGTTACTCATATTCATCAGAATTGCCTAACCAGATACTTTAAGTGCCAGTGGAAATGAGGTGTCCATGTATTTCCCTAATAGTTCATGTTGGTTGAACTGGTCAGAAATATCTGGTGAATTTTCTGCATATGTTTTTTCACCATGATTTATTTTCTTTTTCCATTTTTACTATTTGAAATTATTCTAACTGGATTAGGGAGTAAATGGACAGCAGAGGTACAGACTGTACAATGAAGGAATAGGTACAGGCTGTACAATGAAGGAATAGGTACAGGCTAGGAAAGCAGCTAGAGAAGGCAGGATGATTGTATCTGTGACAAAACTTTGTGGAAAATGGTATCAAGGATTACTTACTGGTGATCCACTTGCACTGGAAGCATGATTCTGAACTCTTGCTTTCTGATTCTGAATTATTGCTTTGATCATTATATTCTCCAAGAAGAAAAAGGCAGAATTGATAGCAAAGGACCACTAATACATTTTGACATTTCATTAAGCATCTTCAATCATCAAAATCACATGAAAGCAATAGACAGGTCTACTTTTTTAGATGAAAACAAGTGTCTTTAAAAAAAGAAGGAATTTAAGTAGCCTTCCAAAGGACTTGTATTTTACTTACTGCATTATACATTTTTTCTAATGTTGAGTAACAATAAATAATGGATCTATTAGAAAGCTCTTAAAGCTCATCTGTTCAATAGTAAGTTCTCTTACACTATATTATGGTATTTTTTTGTATGGTCTTAGGAAGAAATTTACATCACTAACTTGAATTTGTGACAGGACAATATTTATTATCTAAATATGTGCATTAAATAAGTATAGAGGAAAAAGTAGAAGCCACACTGGTGGATCATGGCTTTAATCCTAGATAATCAGAAAGAAGAAATCTGAGAATTGTGGTTTGAAACCAGACCAAGAAAAAAAAAGTGCATTCGATTTTGATTTGAAAGTAACCAGCAAAAGCTAGAAATGGAGCTGTGGTATAAGCAGTTAAATGCTAGCCTTGAGAAACTAAAACAAAAAAAAAATAACAAATTCTGTGACAGAGCCAGGCCCTGACTTCAACCTGTAGTATTAGCATCAAACTAATTAATTAATTAATTAAAAATAAATTAAGTGGTCACATCTGGAGAAAATGCTCAGGGACATCACCCAGGCTCTTATTTCAAAAACTACACTGTACTGAAAAAAATCCATTTAATTAACACCTGTGTAAGTAGAGTATTTTCATCACCCAAATGCACTTCCATGCTCAGTTACCTTTGCAAGATAACTCTGTTATGTCTGGAGTACCACATAACATTATCACTTAAGTAGAAAGCATTGCAACATGGGCTCACTCTATCTCTCTAATGGATTTTTCTCCACACAAATACTCAAATCTTACAATTATTCCATTTATTTGAAGTCATAGTTTTTCTTTAATATCCATAATATTAGAGTTTGAATTTAGTCTCCTAAATGGGTGTTCTTACCAGTTTGTCATGCCCACAGCCCTAAATTATCCAGATTAATTTTCAGATAGAATCTGGCTTCCTACTTGTGTATGATCATGGGTTCAGTCTAGTTGATGTTATTCTTCTTGGAATTTAGAATAACAGGTGTCTGGCATTGTGTACAGATCTTTATGTCCAGTCTGGGCTTTAACCACTATCCTCACAACAGTAGACTCCCATATATTCAAGATTTTCGTAAGCTTATCATAGCTGATTTTTTTTTTTATAAATTTTTGCATTTCCTGCAGGTTCTTGAGTACTGAATTAATTTGTGTTTTCTTGGGTTGGTTTGTTTCATTTGAATATATGTATTGAGTGGTTCCTCACATTTCCTTTGGTTTCTTTCACTCAAGTTCTTACCTAAAGTGCTGAGAAAACAATTCTTCTTTCTCAAGATAGTCAAGGTTAACTTTATTTATACCAAAGCAATTTCAGTAATATTTAAACTTTTTCATATCTATGAATGTTATACAAATGCTAATCACTGAGAAGTGTCTTTTTATTTTCAGAGCAGTCTTTGGCATTCACAGACTTATCATGAATTATACCAATATAATAAAACTACAGATGCTTGCCAGGAGGCGAAAAACCTATTACTAATTGTTTGACAGAGGCTTCCCTTCTCATGAATGAAATACGCTGCTTGATGCAGGATTTCACAGAATCATATTGCTAGGAAGAACCTATACAATCATCTAACACTACAGAGTTGAGGGAGATTAATTGACCTCCTGAATAATTTACTTTTATGTCAAATAAAAGCAGGCTTACAAAAAGAGAGTAGATTTTAGAGAAACATGATGAGTTTTATGTAAATAGGTGCTTAGCTAATTTTGTTAATTGGTGGACTAATACAGGGAAATAAAGTACAGCAAGGTAAAAAAATAAAGAACTCTGCATTGAAATACTCATTTGTGGGTGGGTGTGCACGCGCACATATGTGCGTGTACACACACGTGCATGTGCATGTGCTCATGCATGCGTTATTCATTGCTCAGGCTTGATAGTGCCTAGACACTATGCCAAAGCTTCTGTGGTCAAGGATAGTGGTCTACCACTTGAGCCACTGCTCCACTTCTGGTTGTTTTGAGATAATCACATGTATTTTCATGATTGGTCTGGCTTTGAACAGTGGTCTTCAGAACTCAGCCTCCTGAGTAGCTAGCTAAGCTGATTCAGTCTCTGAGTAGCTAGTTAAAATGCTGCCTGTCCTCTATGCTTCACTGCTCTTTTATACTTTTCCTGAGGTAATCACAAACCTAAGTCATATATGTCTAATTGCTTAAAAATATTTACTGCTTGGCACCAGGGCTCCCAACTGTACTCTTAACTACTTAGGAGGCTTGAACACAGAACCCAGGCCACACTTTAATGGGCTACCTTCTCAATCTAAAGCTGGGTGCATTGGATCATTTTCACCATCCTGCACTATCTAGAGTCTAAAATTGGAAGGACTGCCGGATCCAGGCCAGCCAAGGTAGGTAATGCAACTCTGTGCCATTGATGATGGGAAGGCTAAAAGGACAGATCAGGTGCATGGTATTGTGGAAAGGGAACCCTATCCTAAAATTAACAACGGATATGATGCCAGCCTAGCAATAACAATACACCAAGTTGAAATCCCCACAATTTCTCAAAACCAAAATAAGTATATACCTTAACATCCAAAAACATAGTAGTATTTGTTCTTTGCTCTAATATAATCTTTATCTGATTATCATATGATGTGACAGAATAGTTTCTTCGTTAAACTTATGATATATTTAAAAGGACCTAGAAAATTCTTTCTCACTTCTTAAGTGCAAACGCATGGCAAATTGACTCATTTCTTACATATTTAACTACCACTAAAAATTCGTCTAATGATTATTATAGTAATATATTCTGATTTATTACTTTACTTTGTAACAGTTTTTAAACTTTTTGCTTCTCTGTTGAAGTTTAAATATTTAAATTCTATCATCTAAATATATTACTTGGGTACTTGGGGCAGTTCTTTACAAAGTTTTTAACCAATGGCTTCTAAGAACTCTTCTTTTTTTATTGTGAAAATATTGTACAGAGGGGTTACAATTACATGGGCAAGATTATGAGTACATTTCATATTAAGCATTGTTGCCTCCTCCTTTGTTTCCACTTCCCATCTCTCCCCATCCCCTCCTCTCCCCCCCTACCTAATCCTCCGCCCCTCCACAGCCAAAGTTGTAAAATTTGTTTTTCAACATAATCTCTTGTACATCTCATTGTTGCAATGGGCGGGCCCACCTGTATCCCTATTTAAACGACTTGTTTTTTTCCCTTCCCCTCCAAAAATTATACCAACAGCAAATAGAGTGAAAGCAGGGGTTATACCGTGGGGGAGGGACATATAAAACAACAAAGAAATAATCTTATAAATATGTTAGAAATAATCGCATGAAAGAAAAAAAAACATTTGAATACTTATCTTGGGGTTCATTTCACCTAACATCAACTTATCTGACCTTTTCTGCTTGACTCAGACAAATACTAGTTATTGCAAATAAGGGAAACCATGGGACCTATGTTTCTTTGGGCCTGGCTTACTTAACTTAATATAATTTTTTTCCAAGTGTTTCTATTTCCTAACAAATGGGGCAATGTCATTCTTTCTGATGGAGACATAGAATTCGATCTAAGTATTCTTAATTGGTATATTATTTGTTTTTTTTTAATTTCAATTTAATTTTCTTGTAAACGTAATTTACTTAGGGGTTACATTTACATAAATAAGATAATGAGTACATTTCTTATGGAAGTAACATTGTTATCCCCTCCATCGATTTTTTTGTACACTCAAACAACTACTGATGCTTTTGCAATTGCTATTGATCAATGGGTACTTTTTCTTTCTTTGATCATGCATTTTTATTATAAAATTGATATAGAGAAAGTGTACATTTACTTGTCACCTAAAAAATACACTTCATTTTATTTTCTAAATTTCAAATTTTGAACTCAATTACTTATTTTCTTTTGTTTCTTTAGGGTAATTCATTTTATAGAGTTGTAGGATTAGTTAATTTAATTTTGCATGATTTTTACACATATAAATTATTCAGACACATATATTTTGCTTTTAAAATATTTAACATGTGAATATATAAAATTATTTTCTTAATTTTATATGGTTGGTGAATTTAAATAAATTTATTTTCTTATAGTTTTAAACATATTTTCCCAGGTAACAAATACTTACTGTATTTTCAAGAAGCACATAATTTATTAAGAAAGGTTTCATTACCTGGTCACTTTTTAAAAATATTTTTACCTGAATTTGAAAAAGTTTAAGCTGGGCATAGTGATTTTGTGGCTTCCATTTTCTAGCTATGGGAGGAACTGCAAATAGTTTTGTAATTCAGGAGAGCCTGGGAAACTATGAGAACTTATTCTAAAAATATCTAGAGTGAAATGATTAGAGATACAGCCATCGATAGCGAGATATGGAGCACGCAGCTGGTTATCATATTCTAAATCTTGAGTTAAAACACCAGTAACCTCAATCTTTTGTCAAAATAAAACAATATATGTTTCAAAATTTTTATTATTTAAAACTTGTTTGCAAAGGTTCTCATGTGTTCTACTTCTTAATTTTCAATTTACTTAATCTATAAGAATCCAAGTGTATTGTTTGTTATTTCTCCTAAACTTTTCTCCTCAACTTTTTCAATAGTATGAACAATATTATTATTTCATATATTAACCCTTCTTTTACTATTTGTGATAATTTCCTCTGTTTAATATGATAATATCAATATTCCAAATGTGTGTATGTGGTGTGTTTGTGGTTGTGTGTGTGTGTGTGTGTGTGTGTGTGTGTGTGTACTTTGTAATGTTGGGGGGTCAGATCCATGGTTTCACATATGCTAGGCCAAGGTTTTACCACTGAACTATACTATCTAGTTGTAATGTAAATATTGTTTTAAATTATGACTTTTAAATTTTCATTACTAGTGATTTTTCAAAATTATATATGATAAAATGTGATCCATATTTTTATTATTTAGAATATTTCCACTGCCTCTCCACTTTCAAACACTTGTGCTTGTTATTGATAAAGGTTTTACTTTGCTTCTTTTCTCTCTTCATTTTGCCATTAGAGTTTACTTATTCTTTCTCTTATTTCTTTGGAAATTAATTATCATATTCCATTACAATTTCTTTACATTGTGAGAGGTCTATACAATGCTTTATTTTCTATTTTATTTTTTCCAATCTTCTCTTACTGTCAGCCCACACTATTCAGTGGATTAAAAAGAAGCTTGTTTCAGGACTTTGATTATTTTCCCGCTTCTTTTCTCTGAAGTCTTTCTGTCTTTTGAAACAAAAAACTAATGGCATACAGCTCCTACACGGTCCATCATTCTGTCCCCTCTCACTCTCCTCTGTAGTACAGCTCTAAAGTCGTTATCATTCAGCTTTATTATGCTGTAGTGTTATCTAAATTTTAACTCATTCCTAAATTAATTTTAGTGGCTTCAAGCATTCTCCAAAGACATTTTTCTATATATAATATCTGGGGCCTTTTGTTTTCACAAGGTGCAAAATATGAGTGACTATCAAACATCTAGATAACTGTGTAGGATATTGGTCCACCTGCTCAATAAACTCGCATGTAAGTTCAAGGAATACAGATCGTTCAGAACAATCTTGTAAAATGGTGTAGCTTGAGCCCTCATACTGGATTTGAATCTTATTACCATGTTTAGTAATGAAGACAAAATAGTTCTACTATGAGAACAGACATACAGAAGAATGTAACATATTTATCAAAAATAAATTCTTAGTTTTATGGTCAAAAGATTTTTAAAAGGATGCCATGAACTTTATCAAATAAAAATAGAATTTCAAATGGGTGTATTGGCACTATTGCTTCTCTAGATTTAAAGAATGATCTTGGACTACTACCTTAAAACTTATACAAAAATTTAAAATAAAAAATGATTATCAAACTAAATGTAAGATATAAAAACCTATAATACGTAAATGTAAAAATTCATGACATTGGATCAGTAAAGGTTTCTAAACATGTGACATGGAAAACATTAGTGGCTAAAGAAAAGCAAGAATAAACGGGTTAATATCAACTGATAACCTTTCATAATTCTATGAAAGAAGTGAAAACATATCCAATCGATAGAGGGCACATATTTGTTAATGCTACAATGTTAATTCTACAATGATCCTGAGTCTTAACTACTTTTATATCTTCTAATTACATATAAATTTTTTCCTGAACAGGTTATTTCTTTAAAGACATATATAAATTAATGGTCAATAAAAGGAACAAATGAATTAAGCTCCTCTTTAGTATCTAAGAAAATATAAAAATAAAACTCATTTCTATGACCATAGTATAAAAAGATGTCATAAAATAGAGCAATGCATTTTTAGAGAAATTGTTATACTCTAGATAGCGTAGTGATTTGTATAATACTGCAATCATTTTTACAAGCCAGTTTTCAAGTCTTCAAAAGGTCAAAGAGAATAGTATATGATCCAGCCATTACACGTCTATGTATTATTAAAGAGAAGTAAAAAATTTATTTGGACAGGGAATATAGTTCATTGACAGTGCACTTGAATAGTATGTGTGAGAATCTGGAAATAATCCCCAAAACAAATTTTGAAAAGACACACTATAAAGGATATATGGAGGACAATTTCCTGTAACTGAATTTTGTATCTATTTTAATGTGTGCTCTAAAATTTACAGCATTTCTATTTGAAGAAATGCAAGTGTGTGAAAATTAGGCTTGGAAAAACTCTGATTGTACCATTCACTTCCAAAGCACTAAAATGTATACAATAAAAGGAGATCAATATATTGCATGTGAATTTCATGTCAGCAATATATATATATATGTTGTTAAAAATAATTCACACAAATTGCAGAATACCTAAAAAGATGTTTTCGTTGTTGGCTAAAAATTCTTTGTAAACTACAGTTTTTAAAACAAAGATGTGATTGTTTACTTTGTTTCTTTTGGTATTTTTTGAGTTTATAAAGAGATAACTCAATCAAAAAGTGTATGTGATAACTGGAATATCTAGGAATTATGCATCACTTATAAGTAATTGATAACATTTTCTGGAAGAAACTTTTAGCAAATGACAAAAGACCCATATCTATGCATCTACATTTTATGAAATCTATATGCTACTTGCTCAATCCAATTGCTTTCCTCTTCTTTGCTAGAAAAAAAAGTATTCTCAAGATAAGAGCCAAAAGCAGTGAAAAGAAACAAAATACACAATCATCTTGATATATTTGTGAAAATAACAAATGAATTAAAACAATTCCACTTAAGGAACTCCAATATTAGTATCTATGAAGATGTTCCTGAATGCCAAGAATTTTAATTTCTACTAACACATGAAAACTAGAACAAGAAAACAAATATAGTCTTAGAGCAAACCAGCCTTGGAATAATTTTCTTAATTGTTTTGAAATTACAAAAGAATTGATAACATTAAATGATCCTTTCCTATGGAAATCATTTAAAAATGTTTATCTCTTATTATAGTTCAAATAACAAACAAGAGAAATTTTATATAATCATTGCAAATATCATTTTATTGCTATCATAAAATAAAATAAATGACCCGACCCAATATATCATCATTATTATTAATTCCTCATCATTACCTAAATATCTTAAGCAATCTAAATAGTCATGTCTTTAACATAGTGGTAAATATTCTATACTTTTTTATAAAGAGAAGATTTTTTTATTGTGTAAATACTGTACAGAGTGGTTACAATTAAATAGGGATACAGGTGGACCCATTGCAACAATGAGATGTACAAGTCGTTATGTCGAAAACGCCTTTATTCTATACTTTTTACTTAACATTTTCCAGGGGCATATATTCATGTTTTTTTAACTGTGAAAAAACCGTACAGAGGGGTTACAATTACATGGGCAAGATAATGAGTACATTTCTTATCAATCATTTTTGCCTCCTCCTTTGTTTCCCCTTCCCTTCCCTTTCCATACCCCCCGCCCCCTCACCCAATCTTCCCCCCCCCATGGAGGCTAAAAAAGCTTTCTAAGAAATGTTCACAGCAGTTAAAAGATGTTTTTATGAAATTAATGTGATATATGTTGTTGTTCTTGTTCTTGTTCTTGTTCTTGTTGTTCTCGTTCTTGTTGTTCTTGTTCTTGTTGTTCTTGTTCTTGTTGTTGTTTGCAAGGCTTGGGCATTGTCCCTAAGCATTTTTATGCTCCAAGGCAGCACTCTACAACTTGAGGCACAGATATAATTCCTGTTTTTAGTGGTCAATTGGAGATAAGAATCTAACAAGTACTTTTCTGACTGGGCTAGTTTTGAACACAATTCTAAGATCTCATTACCCAGAATAGATCGAATTATAGGCGTGAGTCAATGGCACGTGGTTTGATGTATTTTTTAAATTTTAATTTTGTTTTAAGGTTTTTGTTTCACTATAATGTACATCATTCTACACATAAATTTAGGTATATGTATATATTTCTGGTGAAAAATAATCTCTAAAAATGTATGTCTTTCTACATATAACATATATGTATATATGTGTATATATATATATATATTTCTGAAGACAGACTCCCCTTAAAATTTTTATGCTACCTTTTTACCTTGGCACATTCTATGTTGTGCCTTTGTCTTTTTGCACATTCCTTTTGAGTTCATAGTTGCTCTATTTACATTTCATCTGTACAAACTGCTAAGAACATTGTTCAACTACCACTTCTTGTTTGCACATACCCAGTTTATGTATGAAGGTACTTTGTCCATGTTAATTCAAAGATATACATTCTATTTTTCAGAAAGTTTCCTAGAATAAAATAACTAATATTTCAATAGAATGTAGAGTGTATTACTTTCAGGGGATTTCAGTTATACACATGATATTATAGTAAAATTTGCCGTATATTACTTGAAATAATTCTATTCAAACTCTTAAATACTTGTGTGTGGTGGTGGGGATAGAGGAAGTTAATTCATACTGGTCAGGAATTTGCAATACTATAAAAATCTATTCCATAATTTGTTATAAGCACATAGTCAAGCTACCTGATATGCTTTAGTTTTTTTGTTTATTTGTTCAAAATTTTAATATGAATGCATGCACAGTGGTAACATTAAAATTATTAATCAAAAGACAAATAATCGCAAAATCATAGAAACATATCAGACTTTCAATAGTTAGCACTTATGATATAAATAATAATTTTGATGGATAGGATGATGACCACAGTGTAGCCTGATAATGACATTGTTGTGATTGAAAAGAAAAAAAAGCTTTACATATTTTTGAAGCTAGATTTCCCACATTTAATACATAGTAATAAACAGCGTTGGATTACATACAATAAGAATAACAAGAGGAGAGTTTCAATATCAAGAAATACAATCACATAAACAGGCAGAGACAGTAAAAACCCTAATTCCTCCAGTCTCCCTAATGTATACTCACTTTTCTTGATGGTACTATTTTCTTATGAATAAAATCGTTTATTTCCACATTTTGATGAACTAAAGTGTAGTTTTCAACTTAGTGTGATTAGTTCAAATAACATTCTCATATAGATACTATTCAATAACCAATGTTTTCAAATGATATATTAAGAGTATGTTCTGCAATACAGCTGTAAAGACATGACACAATTTACATAATACCAGTTTCATATCTGTAGTTACCTAGAAAGGACATAGGCCTTAGAGCCAGGAGGTAAAACTTAATTTTATTTCTACATGAAACAATTTGTGACTTTATACCAACAAAATGAATTTGACTCTTTACTTATTTGTGAGGTAAAGTGGAAAATGTAAGGACTCTTCACTTTTATTTATTCTTGCTCTAGAAGTCAACAAATATATTCTTCATTATTTCTGTTAGATTTCATTGATTTACAGATGAGAAATGTAAGGCCAACAATCAATGTAGTGAGTAAATAATGATATTGGAATATGTGTCTGAGCTCTTCACTCTGTGCTTACAAAGAGTAATTTGGTGATGGAGAGGACCAATATGAAAAGACTATGGGGAAAAAGCATACTTTCGAAATGGTTCTTTTAGGACTAGGTGACAGTGATGAGTAAATGAAACAGGCTGGTGTTAGGGGCATAAAAGGAGTACAGAGAAATCATATTGTGTAAGTCGTTATGTCGAAAACGAACTTTACAATTTTGGAGGGGGGGAGGTTTGGGTAGGGGGCGTGGGGGAGGATGGGAAAGGATGGGAAGGGGAAACAAGGGAGGAGGCTACAATGCTTGATAAAAAATGTGCTCATTATCTTGCCCATGTAATTGTAACCCCTCTGTGCAATATTTTCACAATTAAAGAAAGTCATAAAAGCTCCAAAAAAAGAATTCATATTAGTGATAGAAACTGAGTAAATCTTAATCATTCATCTTATCTAATGGGAGGGACTAGAAGGGTAAGAAGAAATCTAAAGTGATTCCACACGTTTGGCTGGTAACTGTGTTAGTGATGTTCTTAGTGATAAGAACCACAGGTAGAAATAATGGATTTAGGGAAAAAATATCTGATAGTTATAAAGTTTATATTAAACAGATGCAAAGATAGGTCTGTTTAAACATCATCAAAATATCCACAACTATGAATAGGAAAAAGGAATAATAATATTGGGGGCATTATGAAAGGAAAGAGGAAAAGGAAAGTTCTGATACAAGTGTGAGCAATGTGAGCACCAGTGTGAATAAAATTGGAAGAAAGAGATAAATAAGGAAACAAAAATAGTAGTAAACAGAGATTTACAGAATTAAAGGAAGGAAAGAATTTGCAGGAAGATCTTCAAGGAAATATGCTATTTGGATTTGAAAAGTAAAAGGACATAGACAAATTCAATGAGAAAAGTGTTTTGGTGAAAGTCATCTTGATAAAATTTTAAGATATGAATGTGAATCCATAAAATTCTGGATCCATGAATTCAACAGATCCTGTTGATTTTAAATGTTGGGAACAAATGCTTTTATCCTGACCTTAGAAGAATTATACAGATATAACTGTCATGAACTTTACTTAGAGGTATTCTGTGATTATTTTTTGAAGACTTTTTTTAGATTGAACTACAGCACAAACCAGCCTAATTTGTCCTACAGTTACAACGACTGGCCCATGTATCCACATCAGTTTGGAATTTTATTGAAATATCTTTAGATATGTTTGGATATTTTATCAGCCTATTCATTATAAATGTAGGAAAAGTAACACCAAGTATTAGGTTGAACATACAGCTTTACTGATGTGACTGAAGACTCCTGGAATTGATTCTTCTTTAGAATAGAAGAAAATGCTTCAATAGCCATTGACACATCATAATTGTTATATACTCTAGTTAACTCTAGTTCTTGTTAGGGATATCTCCATGCTGAAATAACCATGTCAATCAACCTACCAGAAATTCTTATATGTAGGAAGTTCTCTTATAAACTTCAAACTTTTATTGAATGGAAAAATTCAGACATTACTCTCACCACTAGGATTAAATGCCTGAAAAGATAAGACATTTTGCTTTAATGCTTTTCTTCATTTTCTCATACACATTTCAAGTAGGGAAGGATTCTGATGTAACAATAATACAATGGTGACTAGTACTAACACAACATCTATGATCTAGTGTTAATTCGGATACTTTCTAATTAGCTCCAGATTTTGTGGATATTTATATTTCTCCTGGGTAAACTAATGAACTCCAGGAAAATATCCCTAAGGAGCCTTTCAATTCTAATATTACTGTTTGTCTCAAAATTCTTTAAATTCTACATCCTTTAATGTGGACATAGTGTTATACTGTGGAACTTTTCTCCTGAGAGAGTGAGTACTACCCTATTGCTTAACATGGACAAAGTACCTTCATACATAAACTGGGTATGTGCAAACAAGAAGTGGTAGTTGAACAATGTTCTTAGCAGTTTGTACAGATGAAATGTAAACAGAGCAACTATGAACTCAAAAGGAATGTGCAAAAAGACAAAGGCACAACATAGAATGTGCCAAGGAAATGCTGAAGTGTAATTTCAAATTATGAGCTCAGGTGTCAGAGTGTGTTCAAAGTACAGCTTCAGACAATGTAGTTGGATATCTTGTGGGGGAAATCTGCTTTAAACTATGCTGAGATAATTGTACATGTAGAATCTCCTGACTCTGACTCTAATCAGCCACAACATCATCAACTTAGGGACTATTTTCCAAGTGCAAATTGAGAAAATAGGGCTCAACACAGTTACTGTTCAGGTTGACGTAATGGAAATCACATAACTTTTCTTATAAGTCTTCATTTATTTTGGAGCATTAAAGTAGGAAAAGGCCAAGTAAATATTTTCAAGAATCTAATTGAGTGGGAGGTATGATATTGGTCTCTTTTTAACTGGGAAGTTAAAGATTATGTCTTTTTATACTCTAACTTTGGAAAATGATCTGCTGTCAGTTATTTTCTTCTCTTCCCCTTATTTTGCCCTTCCACTTACATAATTTTTATTTAAACAGACATACTTGAGCTTGCATTTCTAAATGCTTCAAAATTATCTGAACTACTTCCTACTGCTGGAAGCCTCCTATATCTTTCTCAAGGGAATATTTTGTCACTACCATTTTTATCCTATTTGATATTGGATATCTTTCTGCCTAATTCAGTGCAAGATATGCATTAGACTCATCCAGGTATCTCAACCCATGTACCACCATGAAATCCTATCTTACACAGAAATCATGATTTTAGAATGTCTGGGGAGGTGGCATCTGTCATTTTTGAATGACCCTAAGTGATAGTTACATACAATCATGTTTTAAATCAATATGTCACTCAGAAAATGAATAATTGACAAAATGTGGTATATATATATATATATATATATATATATGTACGCAGTGGAATTCTATGCTTCCAATTCCAAATGGAAAGACTTGGAAAAATCCTACTAAGTAAAATAAACAAGACACAAAGAAAGAGATTCCATAGTTTCTCTCAGTTGTAATAATTAAGAAATATCTAGGATAGCTCTAGCAAATGAGCAGAATGGCTCAATGGATATATATAAGATGATACTGAGCAAAATGACCTCCTAGATATGGAAACAGAGGTTTTTCTTTGTGGTTGTTTTTTTTAATATACTATGTGATTTCTTTTTTCTTTTGCGTTTTCCCCAATGGTTTATTCCCTGCTGTATTTGATTTTAGTATCATGTGTCATTGTATATACATTTATCTTAATTTGGCAAGGGAAGAGGGACAACAAAATTTGAGACAAAGGACAAAGGGCAAATCAACTCAATAGTAATACTCACAAGACAACATGTTGGAAATTTACATTACAACTTGTGAGGGGTATTGGGGTGAAGGAAAACTGTGAGAAAAGTGAGGGAGATGGTAAAAAGTTCGACAAGTTATGTATTTACTACCTTACAATTATTGCAACCCGTTCTATATATCACATTGATTGGAAAATTAAATTAAAAAATAAGCTACATAAAATATAATTACACTGTATTGGTATAGTAAATATTATTCTGTGATCCCTTTCTCTATCAGAGGGTCATCAACTCGAATGTTATCAAAGTATACAATATTTTCACAATATACTTGCCATTATTTTGAAAAAATACCCATAATTTTAGTATTGTCTCATAATAAAACAGTAAACAGTTCAATTCTACGGAAACTCCTAACTTTTAAAACTGAATAATTGTTAATAGGACAGAATATATATGTTGTTCACTATGCCTATGACTACTAAATACTCATTTTCAAATTCTGAACCTGCCATACCAGAGACATTTAAAACAGTATCTGTGTGCTTTTTATTTAATTCTGCAATGGATGCACTTTCCAAGGGGACGTTACGTATTTAAAAGTCAACGGAAAAAAGAGCCACATTCTATTAGAAGATAAACCTGTGAACTATGAACTATCTAAAATAATTAATTACAGAAGAGTAAACATTTGTTCACCAGAGTAAGCTATTCTTTCTTTCTTTCTTTTTTGTTGGTCGTGGGGCTTGAAATCTGGGCTTGAGCACTATCCTTGCACTCTTCAGCTCAAGGCAAGTGCTCTACCGCTTGAGCCACAGCACCGTTTCTGTTTTTCTAGTGGTTAATTTGAGATAAGAGTTTCACAGGTTTTTCTGCCCGGGCTGGCTTTGAACCGTGATCCTCAGATTTCAGCCTCCTCATTAGTTAGGATTACAGGCATGAGGCACCGGAGCCTGGCTTAAGCTATTATTTCTATGACAATCAATGCCAAGTTTTTATGCCATAAAGTCATCCTAGCCCAACAGTTTCCAACTTGTAAGGTATACCATAAAATTCCCTAAATTCACATCATGACTAGCTTATCACTATTGTGAAAAAATACTGCACTTCTGCTGTGATGCCCTCCCAAATTTTCAAAAAACAGTACACTAAATGTTTCTGCATCATTTCCCCCGCCAGTGGTATTCTTAAGATCAGAACACTTGCAAATATTATTTATTTTTATTTTTATTTTAAGTTTATTTTATTATATATTATTTGTTGGGCCTTCGTCCACCCCACGAAAGATGGACATGGTCTGAGGCAACATATGTGCGTTGCTAGCCCATTCCTCAGCCTACCTTAACCCGGGAGATACAGCGGGGAATCAAGTGAAAGTAACTCGTTTATTCACACACAGCAAGCACTTTTTAAAAGCAAAAAAGACCAGGTGGAATGGGGAGGAAAAGGAACCAACCAATCACTGTAAAGGTCACACCCTATCATGCACCTAAGCTTACACAAGCTGTTTAGGCACTAAACATAAACAAATCGGGCTCTGCCCACTGAACTCTCTCTCAGAGCAATCTTTGTTGCCCACGTGTCCCAAAGATTCCCCCTTATTTGTTTTAATGGCAGGCCCACCTCCCAGTTAGTTATCCTTTCCCCTCCTCTGTAAAGGTTATTTTAACAGGATTACATTGGTAAGAATAGCTTTGGCCATGCAGGAGGTTCGAGGCAAGTCTGGGGGGGGGGGCGAGATTCTCCAGACAAGGATAGGGAAGGCCCTTGTGCAGGATTCCAGAGCCTGTCCCAGTTACCTCACAGCCCCACCTAGCACAGTAATAAACATCAGCCCCACTACAGTTAGAAATATCTGAAGCAGTTCAATTACTTCTGGGACATATATAAAAGTCATTATCTCGTAAGGTTGTACTCTTCAGAACATGGGAGCAGCCTGGATATTGGGAGTTCCACACATGCTGCACGGTGCATCCTAGTGGGCCCCCACATTCAGGCCATTCTACTATCGTCCAGAAAAACAAGGAAAATTTAAAACAATCTCTGCAGACATAGCAAAGCAATCCCATGCACCTGGTGTCTTTTAAGTAAGCCAGTTCCTTGTATGTGACTTTAAGCGAGCACAGGGGTCAAAATGACCTTTGAGCTTTACTGTCAACTATCAACACCCAGTCTTTGTTTAAAGAAGTGAACCCGCCTCTCTTAGGTTGGGTGGATTTGCCTTGTCTGCCTTACCTATCATTGGGAACTTCTTCAGAGCGAAGGTGAATGCTTGTTTTAGGTTGGTCAGACTGACACCACCTCTTACCTGTCTCTGGCTGCGGTTCCTCTTGGGGGAAATTCATTCACTTGGAGCTTGATCTTATGTAACTAGCTTGCTAAACTCATAAGAGATTTGCAGTGCATGGATAATGCAAAGAAGGCATAGAAAAACCATCAGCAAAAGCATTACCAGGACAAACAATATCATTAGCAGTCCTTTAACATTAGTCAGGGATGGGATAGCAGTCTTTGCCACTTCAAAATTCAGAGGTGGGGCTTGTTCTAATCCAGCTATTTGCCTATGGGGTTGAAAAAGATCTAAAGACAAGTTATTATGATTAACATTCTGTATTAGTGCCATAGCAGCTGCTGCTGCAGAGGCAGCTAATGAAATTAAGGCCAAAATCATACCAAGTTTCAGACATGTTTACAGGAAGCACATGGATTCAAGTAATGCTGCTATACAAGCAATTAGTAAAAGAACAATGAGAGCAAGTAACATTAAAATAATTAGCTAAACACATGCCTTGGCCATCATAGCCATTTTTCTTTCCTTGTGGGTTTGTTTATCCTTGGGCATCCTGTATAGAGAAAACGGGTAAAAATTTGGGGATCCTGGCAGGGATCCAAATGGGGCATGTAGGGCTAGATCTCCAGCAGGAGGTAAGTGTGAATGATGCCCACAAGGAATAAACACAAAGAAAATAGGCTTAAACAGGTCTCCTTTATTCTTGCTCAAGGTGGCGGGGGGGGGGGGGGTAGTGCGAGGGAGGGGAGGGATTTTTGCAGCCCCAGCTTTCCCAACCTCCTGAGTCCTTCCCTTCCCTGCCAATCACTTCTCGGGGAGTTGATGTAAGGCTCTTGTGACAGGCACTGTTTGGTGACAGGCACTGATTTGTCTCCCTGGGGCATGTAGGGAGCATGGACAGCTCACGGCTGTCAAGCTAGGAAGACGTGCCTGTGGGTCACATCTCTATGAGCAGAAAGTGCAAGAAGTGGGCTTCAACTGCTACTCTATCTGACTCAAGCAGATCTGACCGGCTCTACCCACAAATTCCCCCTTTACTTTTAAAAAGACTGTCATTATGGTGACCCGTCATTGGAGGCATTTTTGCCGGGAGTGTAAGCATTTAATAATTCCCAGGAGAATAAACCCTAATAGCGCAAGGCCTTCCCAGGTGACCATAGAGGATGGTGAAAACCACTGCTGTAACTTTTTAAGCACATCTTAAAAAGGCAGCGCAAATAAGCTGTATGGTGGTCTGGTTTAGGCGGGTAACATCATGCAGCAGGTGGTGGGTGAAGTTTAAGTACTTACGGGACCAAGGGCCTTTGATATAGTTACTAAGTTCAGTGACATTGGGCACTGGAGTGGAAAGCTGACAGACAGAAGTAATCATAGCATTACATAGTCCTTGTAATCGAAGAAATGTAATCTGTTTTTGGAGCAAGTCTATTTGTTGATGGAGCACAAGGAGGCCTCCCTTAAGATGATTGGCAACTTGCAAATGTTGTAATTCTATGGATGACAGTTGAGGGATGAGCTGGTCTATCTCTTACACAGTGGACACCCTTTGGGACAGCAATATAGTGGTGTTGGTAGCTGAAGGCACTGTAGCAATGATCACCGACATGATTGTAATGATCAATCCTACTGCTCTTTTAGGGTGTGGATGAACTAATTGAACCTGAGAAAACTGAGAGTCATTAGTAGCCAGAACAATAAATGGGGGAACACATACCAAATCTGCAAAGAGATATGAGTCATTGGTTTGCCAGTGATTGCTGAGAGTGCAAGTAGTGGAGGAGTTGTCTCCTAGACAAAAAGAATGGGGCTCTAACCACTACCATTCCAGACACCTGGTTGTATGCAGAGCAGTTACAGCGATGAGTATTGGCCCATAGGAAAGGGAACAAATCCAGGCAGGAATATGCTGAACAAACGATTGGCATGGGGCTTCTAGTTCTCCCAATCTTTCCCCTGAGGAGCTCTAAAATTCCTTTAGAGTTTGAGGTTTGGGATTTTTTTCAGATTGGTTGTATATAGCCGGGTAGAGGGAAAATGTGAGGCCCCCAATTACTCTGCCTTGCCAGGAACTGGCACAAAGGCTAATCACTAATTCCTCAAGAGGAGTGGGAACATTGCCAAAGCTATCAAAGTCCCTGCATGGGCATAACTGCACATGAAAAGGTATGTCAGTAGCCTGAGTACAATTTTTCCAGTGGGACAAATGGGTTAGGGTGCCATGTAGTTCCACCATCCTGTCCCATGAGTTACTGTTGAGAGGGGGATGGTACAGCCATCAAACTGTTTTACAGTCTCGTTTGAAAAACAAAAAGAGATGGTTCCCTTCCATCCAAAAGTAAGGTTTGTTTTTTGGTACCATAGGGCATCTGCCAAGAAAGGAAGGCCAAACGTGCCATTGGAAGAAAGCATTTGAGGGATGATGGTGGTATCTTCCCCTACCATCATCAAGATTTGGGGGCTGGACATTAACGTTATTTTACCTTGCCCTGCAGCAGATTGAGAATTGGCTGTAATAATGGCACACATTAGGAGGAGTAGAGTACCATGCCCTGGGACAGGGTCCGGGGCCATAGCCTGGGCTTGTTCTACCAATTCCTTTAGGTCTCCCCAAGTGATGGCATGGGCTCTAGCTCGAGGTTTGTGTCTCCTCCTCCTCGGGCTGTTCAAGTGTAGTCGACCCATCTCATTCATACGTGGTGACAGTTGGTTGGACAACTCCAGCTGGGATCCAAACAGGTTTATCACTCCTGTGTGGAAAGATACAAACAAGTCCTCTCCCTTGTGCCGTTAAGGGAGAAGGGACCTCCCATTTTCTAACCAAAAGTACTGGAGTAGGTGTTTTCATAAGTCCCCAATGCAGGGCCTCAGGGGATGCACGTGTGGTGGGTGTGAATGTTAAAACGTTTTTCACTATAAGGCAATAATTTAATTGTGTTTGGGGATCTTTATGTCCTAGCCCCTCCAGTTTCCCCTTTTCTTTTAAAAGAAGAGTCTTAATTTCTTTATGACTGAGTTCAACAATGGCTTGGCCTTGTGGGTTATATGGAATACCTGTCTGGTATGTAATGTTCCAAAGGGTACACATTTCACGAAAATGTTTGGAGGTGTAAGCAGGGCCATTGTCTGTTTTAAGGGTCCAAGGTACGCCCATAATTGTAATGGCATGTAGAAGTGACTTAATGGTGTGGCTTGTTTCACCTGTTAAGGCTAAGGCTGTTAGAAAGCCTGAGAATATATATATATATGCATACATGGACGTATTTTTGTTTTCCGAACTGGGGGATATGGGTTATGTCCATTTGCCATGTGCCATTGGGCCTCACGGATTTGTTTCCATGGGTTGAAGTGGTCCTAAGGGTAAAAGAGGTGCACAGGAGGAGCAGGACCGAATCATGTGCTTGCATTGTTGGTGTGTCAAATCAAGAAATAATTGTTTGATAGTGGTAAATGAAATCGATCATGCAACGTTCGGGCCTGGTCCATGGAAATATTGGTGAGTAATACAGTTGGTGTGACAGCACAATCAATGGCTTCATTACCAGCAGCTAGGGATCCGGGGAGGTTAGTATGAAATCTAATGTACTGAATGTACCAGGGTTGGGCATGATTGTCTAGTACAGTTTTCAGTTTACACATTATTCGTGTTATATCATGACCATCATCTCTTAATAAAGCTCCAGGAAGAACAGCAACAGTTTGTACAGCATATAAACTATCAGAAAAAATATAAAGCGGTTCTCTGGGAAAAGATGTAAGGGCGAGTAAAATGGTCAGTAACTCAGCAGCTTGAATGGACAGGAAATGTTGTTGAAGCATGTATTTTTTAGTATTAGCATTGTAAAATCCATAAACAGTTTTGCTATTATTGGTAAAAAGCACAACAGCTTTAGGGATAGGTTGCTTCTTGGGACAAGTACAACATTTCTATGAAAGTCGGAGTTCTTGTGTAACTTTTAAAATGGGGCTCTTGGGCATATGATTATCAATGTTAAACTAGTAATGGATCACTTGTAAGGCTAATTCCTCTTCAGTTGTCAGGAAATCAAAGACTGTTTTTCCAATGGGCCAGATAAGACGGTCGGGGAATCGGCCATACGTTTGATGGCATCGTTCCATATCTTTGATGGTTAAGTTGCATAACATGGTAATGGGTGTGCTAATTTTTGGTAATTGGGAAGTGTCAAGGTATACCCATTGTAACACACCAGGAGTTTGAGTCAGCTCCGCCATTAGTCAATTATTAGTTAATATAATCAGGGTGATTTCATTGGTGGTATCTAAAAACACCAAGGGTGTTGACCATAATCGATCAGTGACTTGTTGTAAAACTTGTTGAGCATCAGGGGAAAGTATACAAAGGGAAATTGAGTCAGAGGGTCCCTGATGCAATTGAAATAAAGTTTGGAGATCTTGGGTAGGGAGGCGCATAAAATTGCGTACCCAATTAATATGTCCACATAATTGTTGTAATTCAGTTAAAGTATATTGGGACTTAATGACAATATTAGACCCATTTGGGGTAATTGTTTGATTTAAATGGTATCTAAGATAGGTGTAAGGGGATTTGAGTTGAATGATTTCGGGGGCAATATGGAGGCCTAGTTTCCTGGAGTTGTGTTAAACAGGCTTGCATGGTTGTAGCATCTTTATGTGCTATTAAAATGTCATCCATGTAATGGACACAAAAGCATTTTGAAAGCAAAGGCCTAATAGCATAGGCAACATAAATCTGACATATAGTAGGGCTATTTTTCATTCCTTGAGGGAGAACTTTCCATTGATATCAATGTTTGGGTAACTGATAGTGAGGTTTCCATACTGAGAAGGCAAAATATTATTTATATTTGGGATGTAGGGGGATAGAAAAAAAGTAGTCCTTGATGTCAATAATGGCAAGGTGCCAATCTTTGGGTATTGCAGAAGGATGTGGGAGTCCGGGTTGAAGTGTTACCATCTTTTTCATATGAATATTTATGTAGGTCATGGAGAAGTCTCCATTTTCTTGAGCTGTTTTTTTGGATAATAAAAATGGGAGAATTGTGGGGACTGATGCTTTGTTCTATATGTCCCTTTTCTAGTTGCTCCTCCACTAGGGTGTGAAGATGAGGGAGCTTTTCAGGGGAAATAGGCCACTGTTCAACCCAAATGGGTTTGGTGGTATCCCATTGGAGTGGAAATGGCTCTGGTCCCACAACAGTGGCCATTAAATTGGGGGTACTGTGGGTGACTAATGACTTGATCGGTTATGATGTCTTCATAAAAAACCTTATTATCTGTTGTTATCACAATACCCATATTAGTGAGGACATCTCTTCCCCAAATATTGCACAGAAGGCCAGGGGCAACAAGAGGTTTAAAAGCCCTGGTGGCCCCATCAGAGTCTTCCCATTTTACAGGCCATTGGACATGGAGGGAATCTGTTTTTCCACTGACACCTTGTATGCAGAGGCCAGAAATTAGGTTCCATCCCAAACCTTCTACTTCTTTTTTTCTAAGGACTGTACAGTCAGCTCCTGTATCAATGATGCCCTTAAATTTTGTTCTTTAACCTTAAGTTCCATTCTAGCTTTTGCATTTTGGATAAGAATAGTCCATAACACTTGAGGTGGTGGTTGTTGTTTTTGTCCTTGGAGTAGGGGCTGAGGATTGCCCCATATTTAGTTTAAAGGCTGAGTCTTAGAGTGGCATTCAGAGGCCCAAAAAAAAACCTTTTTATATTTAGGACATACGGAAGGAGGTTGCTTTCTTATGGGTGAACCTCGGAGTGATAGGCAATCCTTTTTAAAATGACCAGTTCCCAGAGGCCTAAAATGTGGTCTATTTTAGAAAATGTTTCATATGCTGCTGAGAAAAATGTGTATTCTGATGCTGCTGGGTGAAATATTCGGTAGATGTCTGTTAAGTCTAGTTGTTCTGAACCTCCTTGAAAAAGACCAGCAAGATAAACCCCAATACAATAGACGGAAAGAAATAATTGAAATTAAATGCGAATTAAATGATTTAGAATCCAAAAAACTATAGAAAGAATCAACAAAACAAAGAGTTGGTTCTTGGAAAAAATTAACAAAATTGACAGACCCTTACCAAATCTTGTGAGAAATAGAAGAGAACACAGCCAAATCAATAAACTTAGAGATGAGAATGGAAACATCACCACAGAAAAAACCAAGATTCAGAACATTATAAGGGAATACTTCTCAAAACTTTATGCTAATAAGTTTGAGAACTTGACAGAAATGGATCTTTTCCTAGCAAATATTAGCATGCCAAAACTAAACCAAGATGAGTTAAACCCTCTTAACAGACCCATATCACGCATTGAAATAGAAACAACAATAAGACACCTCCCAGCTAAGAAAAGTCCAGGACCAGATGGTTTTATAGTGGAATTATACAAAGCCTTCAAAGCAGAGCTCACACCAATACTCTTCCAACCCTTCAATGAAATTGAAAAAGAAAGTTCACTGCCAAACACATTCAATGCAGCCATCATAAACTTCATCTCCAAAACAGGCAGGGACCCATCAAAGAAAGAGAACTGCAGACCCATTTATTTGATGAACATTGATGCAAAACTTCTCTACAAAATATTGGCAATGGACTTCAACAATCCATCCAAAAAATCATATACCATGATCAAACAGGATTCATTTCAGGGATGCAAAGCTGGTTCAATATAAGCAAATCAAATAATAAAATTCATCACATCAACAGGAGGAAGGATAAGAACCACATGGTTATCTCAAAACATGCAGAAAAAGCATTTGACAAGATACAACACCCCTTTATGATGAAGATCTTGGAAAAATTAGGAATCCGTGGAACATTCCTCAATACAATAAAGTCTGTATATGACAAATCTACAGCCAGCATTATACTTAATGTATTTCCTCTTAACTCAGGAACAAGACAAGGATGTCCACTCTCTACACTTCTCTTCAATATACTATTAGAATTCTTAGCTAGAGCAACAAGACAAGATGCAAACATAAAGGGGATCCAAATAGGGAAAAAAGAAATAAAACTCTCCCTCTTTGCAGATGACATCATCTTGTATTTAAAGAATCCTATAGACTCCACTCCCAAATTACTCAAGCTGATTCAAAACTTTGGAAAAGTAGCAGCGTATAAAATTAACCCAAAAAATCAATTTCTTTTCTGTATGCCAACAATGAGAAAAGTGTGGATGAAATTAGGAAAGAAATTCCATTCATAATAGCCCCATAAAAAATAAAATACCTAGGAATTAACTTAACCAAAGAAGTGAAGGACCTATAAGATGAAAACTTTAAAAACTTGAAAAAGGAAATCAATACAGAACTTAGAAAGGGGCAAAAACTCCCATGCTCCTGGATTGGAAAGATTAACATCGTGAAAATGGCAATATTTCCCAAGGCTATCTACGAATTCAATGTGATACCTATCAAAATTCCAACCTCACTTTTCAAGGAAATTGAAGAGGCAATCCAACAATTCATATGGAAAAATAAAAGACCCCGAATAGCAAAGATGATCAACAGAAAGAACAGTGCTGGAGAAATATCAATGCCAAATTTCAAACTCTACTATAAAGCCATCGTAATCAAAAGAGCTAGGTACTGGCACAAGAATAGAACTCAGGACCTATGGACTAGAATTGAAAACCCAGAAATGAACCCACAGACCTATAGCCATCTAATCTTCGATAAGGGAGCTAAAAAAATTGAATGGAAGAAAGAAAACCTCTTCAGTAAATGGTTCTGGCAAAATTGGTTAAGTAATTGTAGAAAACTAAAGCTAGATCCTTACATATCACCCTGCACCAGAATCAACTCCAAATGAATCAAAGATTTCGGAGTCAAAGCAGACACTCTGAAAACATTTCAGGATGGATGAGTAGAAACCCTAGGTCTCCTTGGCACAGGCCGAAATTTTCTTAATAGAGACCCAGAAACACAACAAATCAAAGAAAGGTTGGACAAATGGGATTGCATGAAGTTACCGAGCTTCTGCATGGCAAAGGACATAACTAGCAAGATCAATAGAAAGCTCACGGATTGGGAGAAGATCTTCACTAGCCATAAAACAGACAAGGGTTTCATATCTAAAATATACCTGGAACTCAAAAATTAAAACCCCCAACAACAAGTCTTCAAAGAAACAACTGCCCAATAAAAAAGTGGGCTAAAGACTTAAACAGAAACTTCTCTGAAGAAGAAAGAAGGATGGCCAATAGACACATGAAGAAATGCTCAATCTCCCTAGCCATAAAAGAAATGCAAATCAAAATTACATTGAGATGCCACCTCAGTCCAGTTAGAATGGCTAAAATCAAGAACTCTAAGAACAATGGATGCTGGAGGGGATTATATAGAAGGGAACCTTACTGCACTGTTGGTGGGAGTGTAAACTTGTTCAACCACTTTGGAAAGTAGTAAGGAGTTTCCTCAAAAGTCTCCACATAGAGCTTCCCTATGACCCAGCAATCCCACTTTTGGGCATTTACCCAAATGTTTACGAACAAGACCACACTAAAGCTACCAGCACGACTATGTTTATTACAGCACAATTTACTATAGCTAAGATATGGAACCAACCCAGATGCCCCTCAGTAGATGAATGGATCAAAAATTATGGTATGTGTACACAATGGAATTCTATGCCTCTATCTGAAAGAATGTCATTGCCCCATTTGTTAGGAAATGTAAAGGCTTGGAAAAAATTATATTAAGTGAGGTAAGCTAGGCCCAAAGAAACATGGTTTCACTTATTTGCAATACCTAGTGTATGTCTGAATCAAGCAGAAAATGTCAGATAAGGTGATGTTATGGAAATGAACCTTAGGATATGTATTCAAATGATTTTTTTTTCTTTCAGGTGATTGTTTCTAACACATTTATACGATTCTTTCCTTGTTGCTTTGTATTTCCCTCCCCCACAGTATAACCCCTGCTTTTGCTGTATTTACTGTCAGTATAATTTGTGGAGGGGAAGGGGAAAAACAAATCGTTTAAATAGGGATACAGGTGGACCCATTGCAACAATGAGATGTACAAGTCGTTATATCGCAAAATGAACTTTATAACTTTTGTTCAGGGGTGGGGAGGTAGCAGGGAGGATTCAGTGGGGGTTTGGGGGGAGAATGTGAAGGGATGGGAAGGGGAAACAAAGGAGGAGTCTACAATGCTTGATAAGAAATGTACTCTTTATCTTTCCCATGTAATTGTAACACCTCTGTACAGTATTTTCATAATAAAAACTAAAAATTAAAAGATAAAATGAAATGACCAGTTAAGCTATATCCCCAACAAGGTCAATTTCCCATTGTGCCATTAGGGGGCGCGCACACTGGCGGTCATAGAGGTGAAAGCCTGTGCAAAGGTAGTCATAGCATGAGTTGATGTCCCCAAATCTTTGGTGGCAAGGATGCAATCAGTGATCTCCCCATTTCATTCAGGGGCAATGGATTTTCTGCATTCCTGTGTGGCCCCTTCCCATATTAGGCTCTTGGTTAGTGCATCTCAGGCTCCAGCGTGGGATACCTTCCTGGCCACTGCTTCCAGAACAAGGGTAACGAAGTCAGTGAAAGGCTCATTGGGATGTTGTATGAGGGTTTTTAGTTGTTTGTTTCCTTCTTTAGATGGGACTGAGGAGTCAGCCCACAATGCAGAGAGGAGTACTTGGTCAAAGTACTGCGGAGATGCCACTGCTTGTACAATGGGAGACCCATAAACTCCCTCCCCTTTTAAGCAATCAGGGTCCTCCATGGTTGCATCATATCCTCCCGCAGTGACATTTCATGTGCTTTGTTGTTCACATTCATCATAAAAGGCAGCCTTCCATAAAAGGAAGTCCCCTGAAGATGATACTGTGCGCATTAATTTCTTCCAATCACGGGGGCAACTCAGATCAATGCTAATGGTTTCAAGCATCTGTTGAGCATATGGGGAGTGCAACCTATCTTCCTTAACAGTGGTCCAATATTTGTCAAGCACTTTTGGGCCATGGGGGTACCATTGGTTAGGTCATGCAGTGGTTCAGTGGATGTTTACCGGGAACATGAACTGGGGTTCATCCATAGGCTTGGCTGCCATTTCCACGGTAGTTGTGGGGCCCGCAAACAACTGTTAATTATGGGGGAACAACGGGTTTTCTTTCTTCGGCAAAGTTGGATATGAACGCCCAAGGATACAAAGTTCCCTGAGGGGAGTTCCCAGTCTGGCCTAAATGGCCAAAAGAACTGCTTGGGCAGGTTTCCTGGGACCCATAGTGTGGGGGAGGAGTTTTAAAAGCTTAACTGGCCGGCCCTCTGGATCACATGATGGTGGCAGTTGTTGGTCATCTGCATTCTTACTGGAATTGTTTGCTGCCTCCACAAGAAGATGGGAGTGCCTGAGCAGCTTTGCCATTTTGTGTATGCTCTGTTTCTTTTCGCAGTGAGGCCTTAAATGCCTGAAGAGTTTCCCCTTCTTGTCTCCCTAATATACAGGCTTGAATGGCTACTACAATGGGGTAAAGTTTAGGGGTAGCTCAGCGCCTTCTCAGATTTCTTTTTTACCAGCTACCTGAAGGAGCAGGTCCAGCTGTCTGGATCCAAATGGCCCCATAGTCAATCCAAGGACACAATTCTTTTACTATTTCCCATATTAAACTAGCTTCCTTTTGTGATACTTTTAACTGCCTACTCCAAAGCAGGGCAACAAGCGCTCATAATTGAGGCTCTCCTGATGCAGGGGGAAGGTTGCCCATGGACGCACTTACCTTGCATTAGATTGTCTGTCTGCCGAAAACACTTGAGCCCCACGTTGGGCACCACTTGTAGGGCTAGATGTCCTGCAGGGGGTAAGCATGAATAATGCCCACAAGTAACACACATTGGGAGAATAGGCTTAAGCAGGTCTCGCTTATGTTTGTGCAAGGGGGGGGATTTTACACCCCAGCTTTCCCAACCTCTTGAGTTCTTCCGGGCCAATCACTTAGCAGGTAGTTTATATAAGGCACTTGTGACACGCACTGCTTGGTGACAGGCCCTGATTGGTCCCCGGGGGGCGTATAGGGAGCGTGGACAGCTCATGGCTGTCAAGCTAGGCAAACGTGCCTGTGGGTCACATCTCTATGAGAAGAAAATGTGCTTCAACTGCTACTCTAGCTGACTCAACCAGATTTGACTGGCTCTACCCACAGGGGCTGTCTCCCGCATGGAAAAAACACATCCAAATCCCCTGCCCATAGTAACTAGGGGGTCAGGTCCTCTCAATTGTTTTGTCAGGGAGGTCCTTCCACCTGACTTTCACTTTGGGCTTAGGGTTTAGTTGTCCCCAGTGCTTCTGAAATCTGGATTCAGTTGCCCCTGTTGAAAAATTTAAAATGGTAAACAAAGCTATCTGTAACTGTATATGGGGGCTAACTCCCCCTTTTTGTTTTAATAATTATGATTGCTCCTTAAGACATTGGTGATTTCTTTCTATAATTGTTTGGCCTTGGAGATTATAGGGAATTCCTGCTCCTGCATCACCAATATTCATATATATATATATATATATATATATATATATATATATAGTTGGTCCTGGGGCTTGAACTCTGGGGCTGGGTGTTGTCCCTCAGTTCTTCATCTCAAAGTGAGCGCTCTACCACTTGAGCTACAGATCCACTTGTGGCTTTTTCTGCTTATGTGGTGCTGAGAAATTGAATCCAAGGTCTCATGCATGCAAGGCAAGCACCCTACCACTGAGCCACCTTCCCAACCCCTTCCTGCACCTGGGGAAGGGTGTAGGGGTCGGTTTGGGCCCCCCGGGCTGGTTGGTGGGGGATTGTTGTGAACAGTCCTTCTTAAAGTACCCCTCCTGCCCACATTTAAAACAAGTCCCTCTCCCCAATGGTCTTGGGGTTCCTTGGCCCTGGGATGCAAGCGCCTGAGTAATAGCCTCAGTCATTGCAGATGTCTGAGCCTGTAAGGATAAAGCTAGTGATTAGGACTAGTGTTGTTGTGTTACCATATCCTGCGAGGCCACCACCCATCTGCTCAGGGAACTCTCTCTCAATCCCACGCAGGCCATGATGTGGTCTGCATTTATCCCTTCCCAGACCAGTAGCTTTACAAACTGATCTTGGAGGTCCCCTGCCGGCAGCTTGGGCTATAAACTCAAGTAGAGTCTCACCAGGTTTTTGCCTCACTCCTGCTATGGGGGACTCAGTGGGCCTATCATCCAGTTTGTACCACACGGCAAGTCCTGCCTGCCTCACCTGGTCATGGTACAGGACAAGTATTGTGGCCTGTTGGACCCCAGTGGAGCACCCTTCCCCCATCCCTGTTAAAATGGCATAAATAATAGGTATTGCGCTTGAAGCTGCCAGTTATTCTCTGCCCACAATCTGCATTCCTCTTTAAAGAAAGCACACCAATTAATAATCTGAGAACTAGTGAAGAAGGCTTTGGCCACATCCAGCCAGTCCTTAGGGACACATGGGTGATAAGCAATGTCCTGTAATTGGGTATGGGCCCAAGGAGAGTTCAGGCCATTCTCTGCCACCGCCTTGTGGATCTCTTTAAAATCCTTAGCTTCCCATGGATACCATTCCAAGGGCCTGTTAGCTCCTGGTGAAAGATTGACTGGATATGCTTGGGGAAGTGAATCCTGAGGCCCAGATTCTGGGCTCCCAGGTGGCACTTCCTTTACAGGGCAGGCCTCCGAGTAGGTTTCTTCCCCAGTCCTCAGCCCCTCCATAGAAGGTCGGTATGGGTCTGGGTCTTGCAGGTCCTTCTCACAGGCCTCCTAGGGCACTGTACCTCTGGCCCAATCAGGGGAATATGGTGGAAGCCTAGGAAAGTCAGGGCACCCAAGTCAGAGGGGTAACCTTCACCTTTGTTTTGACTTCCACTGTGCATGTTTCAGTGCATTCTCAGTCAAATTTGACCCATTCCTTTTCCTTCTCACTTCCCAAGTCCTCCTTTACTCCCTCTAGGCTTAATGTTGCCTCCTCCTTCTTCTTCTGTGAAATAGCATTACCCATACTAAGGGTTTTACTTACCCTGAGAGATGGCTTAGTCTCAGCCGGTATTTTCCTTTCTTGCCCGAGTTGGGCTCCTGATGTCAGGTCTTCCTCCATCCCATGAAAGATGGACGGGGTCCAAGGAAAGGTAAGTGTGCCACTTGCCTGTTCCCCAGCTTCCCTTAACCCAGGAGACATTCAGACACAGCAGGGAGTCAAGTCAAGCAGGAACTCATTTATTAACACACAGAAAGCACTTTTTAAAAGCAAAAAAATACCGGGTGGCATGGGGAGGAAAAGGAACCAACTAATCACAGTAATGGTCACACTCTATCATGCACCTAAGCTTCCAGAAGCTGTTTACACACTGAATATAAACAAATCGGACTCTGCCTACTCAACTCCCTGTCAGCACCATCTTTTCTGCACACTTGCCCCACAATTATTATTATTTTGTCTATCATAGATATTCAGGAGATCTGAATATATGAATATTATGATCTGAAGATTATGGCTCAAAGCTCACCCAGGAAGGAAGGTTCCTTAGATTCTTATCTCCAGTAAACTGCTCAGGAAAAGCCAGACAAAATGGCACTGAACTTCAAGTGGAAGAGGTGTAGCCTTGAGCAAAAACAGGATCAGGGACAGTGCCCAGACCCAGAGGACAAACTAAGCAACAAAAACAAAATAAAAACAAACCTCAAACCTAGCATTTTTCTAGTTGTATACAGAAGTACGTAATTAAGGAAATTTTTTACTGTGTTATGTATAGGTAGAAGAATAAAGATGTAACACAATTTCTCTCTTCACACCATGTTACACCAATGTCTCAAAAATTGCTCTTTTTCTAAATTTATAAATTAATAGCATCCATTTGTTGGCAACTCTGTCTAGATTATTCACATTTTCATGTTATGCATGAACTGTTGGTATTATCTATTATGTTCTAATTATACCTCAATTGAAAGAATATTCCAGGCAAATAGAATGCCAGAATCATTTGTCCATTTCTAAATTAAACCTTCTACTTGTAAACCATTTTGTAGTATCCTATCGAATATGAAATTACAAACAAAACTATTTATTTTAAATGTAAATTCTAATTTAGCCAGGGCCACAAAGTCCTACATTAGATGAGCTTTGCCATTTCTCCAGGCTTAAGTTTGTGTCATCCTTCATCATTTCTTTGGAATCCAACAGAATGATGCTTACTTTCTCAAATTTTTGGTTGGGAATCATGAGCCATTGTGCATCTAGGAATGTTCTGAAATGAAAAGAGCATTTAAAATACAACTGAGGATTATATATGAGTTGCATTTCAATAGGAAACTTGACTTCTCAAAACATAGTGACAAAATTAGCCCAAACTTCAAACTGTATATTTCTTTCTTGTTGTTTGGCTTGTTTTATTGAGACAAAATTATACTACCTGTTCCAGGGAAGATATAATTAGTGATCGCTCAACATGGCCTTTTTTCCCTTATATCTGACTTGCTTTGAAACTAGAATTATTCTTCCATTCTACTTTTTACAAATTTGTATGATTAGCTACCATGATTTAGAGCTACTAGAAGAAATAGAGTGGCCTCTTCCTTCATGTTCCACTTAGTAGTAATGCTTTCTCTATATCACTCCCATAGATCTACATACTGGCCTTGGCTTTAGTGTTTCAAAGTTTTCTTATTTGCAGAGTCTTCTGTACTGTATTGAACCATTATACTTAAACACAGAACTTCTTTTTCTCCTAGTATTCATATTGTTTCTCCTCCCGTTAAGTACACTTGGGAAATAATGCACAACATACACACACACAAAATGTATCTGAGAACAATTTTCCCAGTTAAAATTTGACTTAATTTATAGAGCACTTAGGAAATTTGAAATTAAAGTACTCCAGGACAATGGATTTTTCATGTTTTTTTAATTGTAAAAATGGTGTACAGAGGGGTTTGAGTTACATAAGTAAGTAAATGAGTATATAATCTATCAAGCAATGTTACCTCCTCTTTTATTTATCCCATGCCATCCCTTTCCTCCCCGCCATCACAAATTCCCTCTCCCCTCCCCAAGTTGTAAAATTCTTTTTCTACATAGTGTTTTGTACAACTCATTGTTACAATGGGTCATACTATATCCTTGTTTCAGCATTTTGTAATCGCGCTTCCCCTCCGCACATAAAAAAAAGTGTATGTGCACGATGCAGTTCACTGACATCAAATACAGTAAAAACGGGGGTTATACCGTGGAGTAAGAAAATAGAAGAGAAACAAAAAAAATCACATAGTACATGTTAGATACATTAAAAACAATATCAAGAAAGAAAAACCAAGTTGTGTCCTATCTTGGGGTCCACTTCACACGATCTTATATGGCCATATGTATGTTGATAATGTTTTATAAGCCATTTAAATTCCATATTTTATTGTTATTAAGTTGTCTCTGAAAAACGTGTTACCTCATGTACAAAGATGTACTTGTGCTATTTCAATGAAGCCACAGAACCTTCATTTTACCTGGAGCAACACCATAGATTGTTACTTGTAGTAAGTGGAAGCAAATGTTACTGGAAGTGGAAATTTTAATTACAAGTAAGAGTTTGACAGGCTCTCCTGCCTGGGTTGGCTTTGAGATAGTAATAAATCCAAGTGACATCAACTATATGGAACTTCTCTTTTGAATCAAGAAATAGTAGATGAAGTTTATTATCAAGCTAACATTTGACAATTTTTATAAGAAGAGAATATGTCCAGCAAAGAAGCTATAACTTAACTCAGCAAAAGTAGGTGCATTGAATCATTTTGCAATTATTTTCTCTGCTTGGGAAGATTACTATTGACTTTGTCGTTCCTTTTGAGGAAACTTAAAGTCATATTTGCACTTTTTCTGTTCGTCGTGCGGCTTGAACTCTGATCCTGGGTGCTCTCTCTCAGCCCTTCAGCTCAAGTCAAGTGCTCTACCACTTTAGTCACAGGACCACTTCCGGATTTCTGGTGGTTAATTGAAGATAAGGGTCTCATGGATTTTCCTGACCAGGCTGGTCTCAACCTCCTGAGTAGCTTGCATTACAGGCATGAGCCACCACCACCTGGCTCATATTTGCATTTATGTGCACTTAATGACATTATGTAGACAAAGAATGGAAATTTGAATCAAATGATGTGACATTGCAGCTTTTCAGAAAAATTGAGGTAGCAATAAATATGCCCTCTTTTTCATGTTGTTACACTAATGAATCATGAGCTATGGGACTCTTACATTAGCTTCGTCTGTTGTCTGCATATGTGGATTTAGTATCAGAAATTGTTTATAGAGAAAGACTGAGATTTTTAGAAAGCAAAGGAGATCAGGTATGAAAGAGCAGCATAGAAGGATATACAACTTATCACACAGAGATTAAGAAGAGTCTAAGTGATTAGAATGCTAAAAGCAATGAGGAATAAGTCTAGTTGATAAATAGTTCTTCAATAACCAAAAATGGTTCCCTAGAACGGATTCTGCTATACCTTAGTTACTATAATTTTCCTTCCATCTGGAGTTATTCCTTCTCTTCTGTCACAAATGTTAACTAGCATCTTCATTTTTGGTGCCATGACTGGCCACAAAGTTCTTTCTGATTATCACTGACCACACAAAATCCTGGAATCCTTGAATTTCCAGAATTAAAATTCACCTGACATCCAAGCACATTCCTGGCATTAATTGCCATGACCTATTAGCAAAACTTTTTTTTTTTTGCTCAACACAGTATTCTAATATAGGTAAAGTACATGAATTAAGGACTATTGTTATGTATCACTTGGAAGGAGCAATAATATATTCCAAATATTGGTTCTTTATTTTGCATTTACTAGCTAAATAACTCTTTTGCCTGTCCTGGGGCTTGCACTCAGGGCCCGTGAACTGTTCATGAGCTAGAATTCTACCACTTGAGGCAAAGCACCACTTCCAGTGTTTCTTTTTCTGTTTATGTGGTGGTGAGGAATTGAACCCAGGGTTTCATGCAATGAAGCCATATAGCCAGAACCCTAAATGACTTTTTTTCATATTAATAATTTTTGTGTGAAAATACACTACAGATGAGTTACAATTACATAAGCAAGGTAATTAGTACATTTCTTATCAAGTATTGTTGCCTCCTCCTTTGTTTCCCCTTACCATCCCTGACCACCGACCCTCCATCTCCCTGCCAAAGTTTTAAAGTTCCCTTTTCAACATAAAGTCTTGTTCCAATGGGACTTTCTTAAGATGGCATTACTTTTTCTTTCTGTTAATATGTATTATAATTTAGGTCAGGTGGTAGGAAAGGAAGTGGAAAACAATATTATGTCCAGTAAAGCTGACATCCTATTACATCACTAAGGAAGTAGTTTTAAGATCTGCGGGACTCATAGGTTGTTGCATGTGACATTACTATGTAAAACACTATTAACAAGCATCTCAGACATCCAAAACATTCTGCTTCCATTTTCAAGGTCAAGAGCAAAATATCTATGCCTTTTTATTGATTGGGTGTGTTTCCTAGGGAGGAAGAAGGATGATGTGGTAGGTGATGATGGAAAAATAGGTATATTAGCCCCCTGTCCAAATTTTTTGCAGTTTTATTTATTTATTTTTCTTTTGTATATTATTTTTATTGTGAAAATACTGTACAGAGGGGTTACAATTACATGAGCAAGATAATGAGTACATTTCTTTTCAAGCATAACCTCCTCCTTTGTTTCCCCTTCCCATCCCTTCCCATCCTCCCCCTGCTCTCCCCAATCTTTCCCGCTACCCATCCCACCAAAGTTGTAAAGTTCATTTTTCGACATAACAACTTGTACATTTCATTGTTGCGATAGGTCCACCTGAATCCCTATTTAAACGATTTTTTCCAGTTTTAAAAAGTGCTCCTGATGAACTCACACCTACATCTAATTGACTTGCTGTCTGCACAAGATGCATATAAATGAAGATATTTATTCTGGTGGATAGTCACATATATTAACAAAATCCATTTCTGGAAAATAAAAGATACTAGGTGAGAAATTATAAAGTATTGTCTATAAAATGGTTTATTTTCTTGGAGAACAAAAGGTAGTATTGAAATGATTAGTCCAGCTTTCTTCGAGATTTTATGCTGTCTTAATATCAAAATGTTCTTAAATTCCTGTAACATCCAAGCATAAAAGACATGATTTGAAGATCTCAGTAGTTTTAGAAAAAAAGGTACATAATACCTTTCTTCCTGCAGAGACATGTGAGCATAAGTACGATTGATTGTATTATAGTTCTCTTTTTTCTCTTTATCTCAAGTGTTGCACATCTTGGTATATTACTCTATGTCTTGCATCAGCTTCTGTAGGTGAGATTTACCTCTACCTGCAATGTCAGAATGGGTCATGTGAATTACTTCAGCTTACAAAAGTGAACCAGAATTGGAGAAACACTATTTCTAGGGGAAGATTTCTATCTCATTGTCTGTGTCTAAAAGCTGACTTGTTTTCCCTTAGCCATAAAATAGCATATTTCAGAGAGAGTCTTCCTTCAATTTATATACTGGAAGAATATAACATGTGAAATTGAGGCAAAACTCAAATACAGCACCATCCATATAACACAGGCAGAATTAAGCTAATATTAGAATGTGATAAGATGTTAGTTTCTTACGATCCTTGTATACCATTATGATAGTTCACTGTAGCACACCAGAATTTAACATATCCTAACCAAGAAGTTAACAAAGAGATAACATTTCCTATTGGAAATTATTACAATTTTTTATAAATAAGCATTCTCCATGTGATCACTTGTAGGGTTCTCTTTTTCTATAGATGGGTTGAATCGCTCTAGAGCACTGTATCTAATATCCATTATCATTATCCAGACCTTGTGATTGTGATGAGGAAAAATAAAATACCTAGATTTCTTCTTCTCTTTTCCTCTTCTCCTATTTCTAGTGTGAATTCTCATCCTTTCTCCAAATTCTATTAATAAAGGAAGAAAGACATATTGTGGATATCAAGCAGAAGGCTTCAAATCAAGAATTTCATTCTTTCAGAAACAGATGAAGTAAATCATAGTGACTCAAGGAAGAATAAAAACAGGATTTTTTCCCTTTCTGGATTTCACCATAGAGTCTGAACATGACTATAAATATCTAATAAACAATTTCCCTTGACTAAGTTTTTAAAAATATAGTTTTTTAAATAAATTATAATTTAAAATTAACTAGTAATTTGTTGTTTGCTTTTTGGGAGGCATGAAGTAAGACTGCATTAACAATGTGTGAGTTGCCGGGCGCTGGTGACTCACACCTGTAATCCTAGCTACTCAGGAGGCTGAGATCTGAGGATCGTGGTTCAAAGCCAGCCCGGGCCGAAGAGACCGTGAGACTCCTATCTCCAATAAACCACCAGGAAACTGGAAGTGGCGCTGTAGCTCAAGTGGTAGAGCACTCACCTTGAGCTGAATAGCTGAGGGACAGTGCCCAGGCCCAGAGTTCAAGCCCCACAACCGACCAAAAAAAACCAAAAAAACAAAAAACAATGTGTGAGTTGAGAGGCTAAATTATATCAGAATCTAAACATAATGAAAAATAGACGATTTTAAGATTAATAGCTTGTAGATACATTTTCAATGTGATATTTTCTTTTTTTTTCTCTCCATGCTGATTCAACTTCAATAAGCAGTTCATGTAATTCAAATGGCTGCCTTTCTTTCAAAAATAGATTAGACCCAAAAAAGTTAGAAAAAGAGAACCAGTATTTGGTGATGCATTCTTTAAAAATAGAAGTCAAATAAATATTAAACATAATTCCAAAATAATAACAATCAAACACTCTTGAAAAGAGAATATTGTATACAGAATATATAAAAAGTTATAGTGCCAGAACTGCTTCAGGAGCTGCTCTCTGGCATTTAGGATTTCTAGTATATGACAATGTTTTAAACAGGATTAATTGCTTTCAGGGACTAAATTTTTTCTAGTTATATTTCATTGAAGAAATATGTTGTTCAGGTTAATGAAAGGATAGAGGTTATAGTAGAAAGAATGCTACACACTCATTGTACATAGCAAAATACCTTCACAGAGTATCTGTCTGTCCCACATACCTAATCCTTCAAATGTAAATTTGCATTATATATATGTTTGTAAAATAACAACCTCTCATTACCCAAGGAACACAAATTTGAATAATTATCATATGGGGGAAGTATACTCAAATTGGTAGTTAAAAGTCCCAGGTGTAGTACAAAAGGAACATGATTAGGTAAGAACCATCAGAAAGATGTAAAGATGCTACATTAGAAGATAAAGGAAAAAACAACAACCCAGATTCCGAATTTCTGGAAAGCAGAACAGGAGATAAATACCTTTTCCACTAGAATCATTTGAAAAATATTTTAGCTCTGTGGGTGTCTCTATTTTAATCTAGTGAGAGTTATATTAGATTTCTGTAATTTAAACTGTAAAATGGTAAATACGGATTATTTAAGGCAATTACCTTGTAGAAATACTTTACAGCAGATTTGGTTTAGTAAACTAATTCAACTACAGCCTTTTGCTGATGTAACTACAGGGACACCACATTTCCAAGTTTCTGAGAATAAGAAAAAGTTGCCACCAGCTTAGTACACATGTATGATATACATATTACTAAGGGCCTTGCATTAATGAAGTCTTGAAATACTAAATAATATCAAAATAAGAAGCTCCCTATCCTTATTTTCACATTTGGGGATACTAAGTACCAAAGTTATGTAGAAGACTAGGGTAAGAATATGGAAATAAAATCTGTCTGCTAATATTATATAGATAATTTATGTCATTTTGAGTTAGAGTTTCTAAAGTAATTAAAAAAGGTAAAACAGAAACAGAGAAATTAGAGAATCCAGTAATGATATAGTCATCCCAGGATGGTATAGGATATTATAGGAACACTAGATGGTGATAAAAAGATAGCAAAAATGAGTCCCCTGGAACAATGGGAAACAAAATCTACACCACAGATTGTCATATAGCAAGAAAATAGTTTCCACTATGCTGTCTTTGATATTTTAGGTTTGTTTACACAGCAACTTTAACCTCTTAGGAAATGACCTTTATTAATACTCAAGGCTTTGCAGCTTATAACCCAAAAACAAATAATGCTTCTAAATTTAAACAAGCATGATACTAAGTATAACCCAGGCTACTTCCATCGCTGTAGCTGATAAATAAGAATGATCTTCGGGAATAGTCAAACAATCTTGAAATTTTTCATACCTTTCCTCTTCTCCAACATAAGAAGTCCTAGACAAGATATGTAAAACATTAATAAAGGATTTTTATATTTTTTATTGTTCACTCCAAAGCAAATACACTTTCCTCTTTGCAAGCCTGACTTTGGAAGAGTCACACCCTCACGATTATTTTATAGACAAAAGTTTACTGCTTTGGCTTAGGTGTTTTCCTGACTTTGGGTGTTGCTCTCTATTATATTGGCAACTCCATAGAAAAACAAGATAAATCTATTATGCTTATATTGAATTGTTCAAAGTCAAAATGTCTTCAAACACAGGTTTCTGTTACCTTCTTCACTGCTAATTAAATTTTAAATATTGCTCTTTAAATGCAACAAAAACGTGTTAATTTAATGTATATTCTCATTGAAACTGTTGATTACAGGAGTGTCTGTGATTGCTTTTTTAATTGTTTTCAAGCATTTTCCTTAGCTATTTTCATGATTTCCTTTGTTGCAGTCTTCTAGTCAGGAACAGAGGGTTACCCAAAAAGATCTACCTAAGATAAAAGATGTTAGGCAGAAAAAACTAGATGTATAATTAAAGATTTTAAGTTCTTAAGAGACTGCAAAGCTCAGAAGACATTTTGCTATTACTGGCATGGTTAAGATGACTTGAAAATTTTGGATCTTAAACTAAGTGAAATTCATGTAAAAGGTTACAGTTCTTCCAAACAATGATTATAGCTTATACTTTTCTGCTCCAACGAGATGAGACCTCTGATAAAGTTGGAGGGTATATCGATTTTAGGGTAGAAGGGTTAATGTTAAAAAGCCAAGGGAGATTCCTAAAACAGCACTGCCTATCACATATCATTTAATTATACTTATGGTATATAAGTATATAAATATACAAATATGAATTGAGTGACAAATATGTGATTTACAAAATTCAATGACAACTAAATCCAGAAAAATTTCTCTATATTTCTATAAACTAGTATATCTCGTGAGGATTTAAAATTTTTTAGAATATATATTTTAACATTTATGTCAAAATATTTATTTTAACTGTTTATTTTTAGTCAGTTGTGGAGCTTGAAATCTGTGCCTGGACACTGTCCCTCAGCTCTTTAGCTCAAGACTAGTGTTCTACACCTTGAGCCACTGCCAGTTTTCTGGTGGCTCATTGGAGATAAGAGGGTCGTCGACTTTCCTGCCTAGGCTGGCTTTGAACCATGATTCTAAGCTCTCAGCCTCATTAGTAGTTAGGGTTACAAGCATGAGCCACTGGCTCCTAGATACATAATTATTTTTTACATATTTATAAAGTATCGAGTGGCAATCCCATTTCTTTATATATTGAGTAATGATAAGCTCCATCATATCCATAAATTTCTGCATGTAACATTTCTTTTTAGTGAGAATGCACTAAAACGTATCTTCTGGGTGTGATGAAATATCTATTCTCAACTATAATAACTTTGTTTCTTGTGGTATACAATTAATATATTTACTTTTACTCATAGAAGTCTGCAAATTTAAGTTAAATAAAACATGATTTGTAAAGTGAAAGTAATTTATGGTTTCATTGATTGTTTTAAGAAAACAATTATGCCTTTTGTTTTCAATTATATTTCTGTGGGGATGTGTAATTTTCATTGATTTAACTGTTAAAATGAATAACAGTTATATTATATCAAGTTGATTCAAACTTGTATTTGAAAATTGCACACTTAACACAAATATACTTCCACTTTCCTCTACCACATAATTAAAATAACAGTAAAGCAAAGATTGGCGTTAGCCATTCATGTGTACAATCCTAGAACTCAGGAGGCTGAGACATGAATATTTTAGTTCAATGTCAGTCCAAACAGACAAAAATGTGAAAACTTATCTCCAATTATCCAGCAAGAAACAGAAGGTGAGCATGTGACTCAAGGATAGAGTGTCATCAGCCATGAGCAAAAAATACAAGGGAGACCATTAAACATCGAGTTCAAGCCCTAAAAATGGCACATACACACAAGACAACAACAAAATGTGCTATGATTATCAATAATGAAGACAAAAGAGTAAAAAAAAAAAGATCCTGAGAAATGTGCAAACATCTGGAAGACAGAAATCATTTAACAGAATTTTGATTCATGAGAGGGAAAAGTCACAGCCTCATTTGTACAATCTCATTGTAGTCATTTGTGTTGAAACCTGGTTACTGGGTAACACGTGAAAGAGTAGATTGGATTACCAGATATAGGAGAAATTGCCTGTGACTATGTACTATACCACTCTGCAAAACTTTAAAATTGTTCTTGTTAACTTAAATAAAACTTATTGTTAAAGACTGTTTGGTCCACACAGACTGAAGTCCTTATTTTGAGGCTTCAAACCAGTGCTTTTGTTTATAACCACTCCTATTTTAACCCCCTTCCTTTGTGCAGCCATACTTTACTTAGCTGGCGCCAAGCCAAGTCTTTGAACTAGACACCCCTGCCTTAATCCCTCCCTTTCTCCAGCTACAACTCATTTCACATACTATCTCTGTCTTAGCATTAGTTGTTTTCTGACTAATCCCCATCAGAAAACTCTTATATTCATGTAAACCCACTATAAATAACCTAGTTAGAAAAGGGAGAAAGGGTTTACCATTGGATGAGGCTCTCATCTGTAGGTTTGCTACCTAATAAATCTGCTACACTATCTCTTTTTTCATGGCTTTTGAGTCTGACAAATGATTGATTTGGTTTGATGTAATCCCATTATCCAGACTTATTTTGGAAATATTGACCTATGCCAAGGAGCCCTCATGTTTCCCCTAACTCTTCCTGTAAGATTCCTAAGGCATCTGGACTTACATTGAGCTCTTCAATCCATTTGGAATTGGTTCTGGTGCAGGAGGATACAAAATGATCTAATTTCAGTTTTCTGTGTACAGCCAGTTAAACCAATTTTTTGAAGAGGCTGTTTTTCTTCCATCCTGTGTTTCTGGCTTATGAAAGATTATGTGCCTAAAGGAGTGGATTCATTTCTGGATCTTCAATTCTGTTTTATTGATGGAATTCTGTGCTTCCATGGGAAAGAATGGCATTACCCCATTCCTGAAGAAATGGAAAGACGGGGGAATATGCTATTAAGTGAAATAAGCCAGATCTAATTACATATATGCTGCGTGGTTTTCTTCATTTCTAATAACTAGATATGCCCATAAATATACACGTTAATCCAATAGATAGTAAAAGATAAATAATTACACTTGGATATGATTAACAACACTCTAAGCATTCACATGGCAAGAACAAGGGAAGCTATTCTTAGGAGAGGATCACAATGGCTCAATAGCTATGTGCATATGACCAGATAAATGTTGCTTTTTGCAATGAACTCTAAGAATCTATCATATATATGAAATACATATATCTGTATATAATTTTAAAAGATGTCACAAATAACTGACTTCTCTGTAAACTCAAAAGCAAAATTCTAAGTTTAGAAGATAAAATTGAGGAGTTTTCAACACATAAACTAAAATACATAGGGGAAAAGGTGGGAGAGAAAATATAAGATGAAAATTATAATAGCTAACTTTTGAAGAATTCATAAACAATTTTCAAAACTACACAAGAGAGCTTGGGTACAGCTAAGTTGTAGAACTAGACTAATATATACAAAGCCATGATTTCAATCTCCAAACCTAAAGGTCTAATAATAAGTTAATAAATAGTAATAATACAATATTTACTTGAAAAAAATGCTTTTATATTAGAGAGACATGAATCCTAAAACAGTAAACAAAATACTCTCAATTCTTGTATCCAATGAAATGAAACCAAGAATGAAGAGCAAATATTTTCTTTTTATCCATTCCTTTCATATTCTGTTTTCTTCTTTTCTTTTTCCATTGGCACTACTGGTGCTTGAAATTGCTAACCACTTTAGATTATTTTTCAGGCCAAGCCTCCCTTGAGCAATGATCTCTTACCTATGGCTTCCACATCATGAGATAACAGGAAAATTACACTATATCTAGCTTTCTTTGTTTTTGTAGTTTTTTACGAATTTTTTTTTGTCAAAACTGGCCATGATATCACTCTTCTAAATCTCTGCCTCCTAATTAGCAAGGTATATTTCATCTCAAGCTTGGGAGCAGACTAGTTTTTAATGTAAACATTCAATATTGACTTCTGTTTTCTAGATATAATTAAATTATATTGAGGTTTGTATGGATCTTTATGATGTTGCAAGAACACACATAATTCCTTGGAAACCTTTTTCCAATTTATTTAAATATTTCTATTATACAACACAAATACGACATTAATATTTCACAAGTACCTTATGGAGACTTCAGTTACTTTATTTTGTGACATATTAACTCCAATATAATTTTATCAAGTCTATATGAATATACAATATTTACAGATATATTATTTAGAGAATTAATTCATATTGTTTACTTTTAATATTTTTTGGTAAGTACTTGGGTTCAAATTCAGAGCCTTGCATTTGCCAGACAGGCACCTTACCACATCCAGCAATTTTTGCTTTGATTGTTTTTGATATAGAATCTTGCATCTGTTTAGTCCTAGGCTACCTACATACTGAACTTTCTAGTTGTATGTCCAGTAATAGGTAGGATGACATCCACACATTGGCATACCCAGATTTTATTGATTGAGATGTAGGTCTCTTGTATGTTTTCCAGTTTGACTTTGAACTGCGACTTTCTATTTTCAGAGTAGCTAGGATTATAGGTAAAAACCACCTCATTTGGCTTCTATTATTTAGGTTTATGAAAAGTCTGAAAGTATGAGAAAATCATCTAGAGTTTACTGCCATACCCAGATTCTAGGTTGTACATTTGTTTGTTCTTTCAGAAACTGTTTTGTGACAAACTGTTTTATATAGCGATATGGCACATCAATAATAAAAATATATATTGCTAATGCCATTTCAAACAGCTGTGATGATCTAATTTCTACGTGTGGATTTGTTTCCTGGGAAAACATCCTGAGAACATAGGCCAAAAATTTGATAGTCTAAAAAGCAAAAATTTGCTTCCATTATGATCAGCAGTTTGCAAAGAGGGGTTCATGCCTGTATAGGAGACTGGTCACAGCGGAATTCCCTTCTGTGACCCTAAAATAAATCTGCTCTTTTCAAACTCGCAGAATGGTAAATTTTGTCAAAATTATTATATGGGAACTTTCTTGATCTGATAAAGAGTACTGCATTAGAATGGAAGTATTCCAAGTTGCTCTGAAATCAGGCAAAGATGTCATCCATTTCTATTCAAACACCTAGCAGGCATTTTTGCTAATATAATGAAGCAAAATATAAATTCTTGTCAAATAGCTTTTATTCATAATATATAAAGAACTCTTAAATACATGAATCATACAATAAATAACCCAATTAAGCAGATACAGAGAGAAGGCAAATAAGCACATCAAAAACCTATACATTACAATACTATTGTAGAAATTCTTCCAAATGGGTTCAGATAATGCTTTCTGGAATGTAAGGAATGTTAATAATTTCACTATCTTGAGACTTAAATATAATAATTTAAAGGGAAATACATAAAGAACTTCAGAATTCATGGAATACTTGTTTCATGTTCTGTGCATAATACTTCACAAAAGGTATATATTTTGGGGGGGGGTCCGTTCGTGGGGCCTGAACTGTGGGATTGAGCGCTGTCCCTCAGCTCTTCAGCTCAAGGCTAGCGCTCTACCACTTGAGCCACATGCCACTTCCGGTTTTTTTTCTTTTTGCTTATGTTGTGCTGAGGAATCGAACCCAGGGCCTCAGGCATGCAAGGCAAGGGCTCTACCACTGAGCCAACTTCCCAAGGCATATTCTTTAATTCTAGAAAACACTAATATTTTTATTTGTTTACAGGAAAAACAACAACACATGACAACTCTAAGAAACATGTCCAATGTCACCCAGCTAGCACAAGAGTTTTAGATATTAGTATAGTCATGGGGTTTGCAAATCATGAATTGAATCTGAGCCATGGATTCTGGTTCTGCTCAGTCTCAATTGTCATTTACACATCAGCCTTCAGAAACACACCAATTCTCCTCGTGCCTCCATTTCTGCATTTTCAAAATGAAGATAACATTCTTCCAACCCTAGATGATGAGATAGGTAACACCATCAGATGATACAGAACACATATTTGCATTATTGTGATTTATCCAACAATTGTTGAATAGCTTCTATAAAAATCTATGAAAAAATTATCTTACAGCTTTTATAAAAATCTCAACCATAATTTTATTGGCTTAACACCTTGCTTGAAATTGTATCCCATATACCAACAGAACTTACCGTAATTTTTCAAGTTGATATAAAATCAACTCAATCCTCCTGTTCTCTTAAGAAATAAATCCTCTTCATGAGCTCCTCACATTCTGACACCTAGCTATGAAGTGCATTTTCATGAACCAATTATCTCTCATTTTCAGCTCATTGAACTCTGCTTGACAAAATTGTTCTGTTAAAAAACTGGTTGCAAAGACTTTCCAGTGATTCCCCAAATGATGGTAGTCATTTATGTAAGTGACTTCATAAACCTTTTAAGGCAATTGAAGAAGGAAATTGTAGCAGAAAGTTGCATAGGAAATATCTTGAAAATTGTATCATAATCTTTCTTCCTTTTTCTTGTCTCTTTTTCTCAGGAGAAGAGATTGAACTCAGGGCCTCAAACTTGCTGGATAATTGCTCTTGATCCATACACATAGAACTTTTTTTAGCTTTAGATTGATTTTCAGATTGTTTCTTATTAACTGCCTAGGCTGGCCTCAAACCATGACCCTCCTACTTCTACCTCTCTTAACACCATGTGGCACCAGTGTGTTTTAAATATTGAAGTCCCAGTATTATACTTTTACCATACCAACTGCAAACCTCCAATGCTTCCAGAGTCTAGCTCATAAGTAGTTAGAATTATTGACATGTACCACTATATCAAGCTGAATTTTCCTAAAAAGAAATCTTCAGTAGCTCTGCTAACAAAGAAGTATTCACTCACTGCTCTTTAGTTTCCAATTCTCTGCCTCTGTAACTTCTTTCTCATTTTTCTCCTCACTGAAGCAGGCAAGTTTCTGATAACTTCAGTTTTGTTAATGTTTTCAAAATATTCCTTGTTAGTCTAAATTATTCATTCCTCATGTTCTATATCATAATGATTTTCCTTTCCAAAAATATTTGTCTCAGCTAGGAGAGGTGACTGATGCCTGCAATCCTAGGTACTCTGAAGGTCGAGATGTAAATATTTTGGTTGGAAGACAGCTAAATATTTTCTACCTAAAAGGAAACTGGGTGCCTCCTACAGACATAAAAAACATTATTTCATATTTGTTATAATAACAACTTACAAATTTAAAGTTATTCACTTCATAAGCTTAATAGAAACAAGGAATCAAACATGAATTTCTCTCAGGAAATCCAGGTCATTCAATACGACCCTTACTTGATTTGTGAAAGAGATGAAATATTATTCAGGAAACATAACTATGTTCCATTGTTACATTCTCCTTTCTGTCTTTATCAAAGATGATTCAGATGAAACAGACCTAAACAGATATGAGTCCTGGAACATATTGTAAATGCCAGCTTTGAATGATCTCTCCATGATTAGAAAGACAATTTCGCAATTTTTCACGCACCTGAACAACTCATACTTTTGCTTTGTTTTGAGCCTGGATGAGTTTTCCCATTTGTCCTTCTGTGGCACTGCTTCTGTGTCAGGTGTGTGTCTTTCATTTTATTCGGCCAAAGTGGAGTCTTATTTCCACTTGCAAACATTCTGAAAAGCTATTGCCAGGCCACAAGAAGTACAGATAAAATTTTCATCCCATGTTCTCCTCTCACAGTTCTCCTGTCCTGAAAAGCTGTTCACTGAACAAAATGGAGCAATGATTGCACAGTGATATAAACCTGAGCAAGCATTATCACACTAGTCATAACACCAGAAAGGAACAAGTAGAGGAATCATTATCTGAGTGTCACCAGTATTAATCGACCTACTGCTCCGCTTGTTTAAATGGGACAACTAATAGATGTTTTGCTAGCTGCCAGTGGCTCACACCAGCAATCATAGCTACTCAAGAGACTGAGGTCTGAAAACTGTGGTTTAAAATGAGCCCAGGATAAAAAGTCTATGAGATTCTTACCTCCAATTACCTACCATAAAGCTGGAAGTGATACTGTGGCTCAAGTGGTAGAGTGCTAACATTTAGGAAAGCAGCTCAGGGACAGCACTCAGGTCTCAGAACCAGCACACACATAAATATACATGCTTCTAATTCCTGGCCATGTTTTTTTATAATGCTTCTTTTGGTGAAGATTTTGTAAGTCAAATAATCTTGATCCAAAGTAATAGCTATGTTGTCTTGGGCTTGTAGTCCTCAGCTTCATCTTCCTTTTCTGTACAATGAAGAAATTTCTTTGCCAAACTGGTGCAGTGGGAGAATCCAGTCATAATATTCAATGTACATGTGTGAAAATGTGACCACGTAAATAGAGGAGGTGAGATAGAGAAGAATGATCAAATTGACGACATCGATCAAGATGTACTCACAAACCGACATATTAAATTAAAACTCCTTTGTACACTACTTATGTATTATTTTGTAAGTAAAAAAAAAATGAAACCAGTGCTTCAGTGCAATCCACAAAACTTAGGTATAGATTGCACAAAGCTGTTTCTTTTAAAGAATACAGGACCGAGAAGAGTGGAACAAATCATCTCCAGAATAAAGCTGATCAACTCTACCCCAAAGTTAACATCAATAGTGATGCTGACCATACACCCTTGATTTCATGCACTGAGAACACATTTCTTCCCATCCCCCAATCTTGGGTTTCAATTCAGGGCCAAGATTCTGTCCCCCCGTCCCACTCATAGCTAATACTCTAACATTTGAGCCACAGATCCAATTCGGGTTCTTTTTGTTTAATTGGAGATGAGTCTCATGGATTTTCCTGCCAAGACTGACTTCAAATCATAATCCTCAGATCTCAGGCTCGGGATATAGATGTCAGCCATCAGTACCCAGCTAGAGATCTCACTTTTCCATTGTAATTCTCCTCCCCGAAACCTCATAGCCACAATCTTGGAGAAAAGATTCAGAGAGCCCCCAATTGAAGAACATTCTATAGAATGCCCTGTCCCATACACCTAAAAAGGGAGAAATGCTATCTCTCTCCCTTTGATGAAACAATAGATGTTAGATTATTAAATGATAATAATAGTAGATATTATTATAATGCTCTCAATATGTATTCCCATCCCCATTGCTACCAAGCTTGTTTGTAGAACTTACTTTGACAAATGACATGTGAGAAATGATGGCATGTGTCTTTTCTGAGCTTTAGCCCTGTGGTTTTCACTCTTTGCATCCCCTGGGAACCTCCAGCAGTCAGTCTGGATCCCAGAATGGACAACATGCTGAGTGGAAGTGGATCTGGAATAGGCTTTGCAACATGAGAGATAGTAATCAAAATTGAAAGGTATTGCGTCCTTGGGGTTGGTTTCCCACAGTAAAATTAAGCTCACATTGAGGTCCCAGCTCTAGGTAGTCTAGGTCTCTTTCTCTCTATTCCCTCCCACTTCCTTCTCATTCTTCCTGAATATTTCCTCTTTCTCCTCAGGTGACACCAATTCGTGAGTCTCCTTATGCTAGAAATTTGTTTAAGGGTTAAACATTGTGGCTTTCTGTTTTACATTTTCTCTTAAGTGTTTCTTGACTTTTGTCTTTCTGGAGTTTTCAACCAGAAGGTCCCAAGTGTGATGGATCTTCAGATAAAAACCCTCTGCCAGGGCTGGGAAGGTGGCAGAGTGGTAGAGTGCTTGCTTTGCATGCATGAGACCCTAGGATCAATTCCTCAGCCCCACATAAGCAGTAAAAGCTGGAAGTGACACTGTGGCTCAAATGGGAGAGTGCTAACCTTGAGCTGAAGAGTTGAGGAACATTGCCCAGGCCCAGAGTTCAAGCCCCAAAACTAACCCAAAAAAATTTTTTACATGAAGTAAGCCAGGCCCAAAGAAGCATAAGTCTCATGGTTTCTCTTATTTTTAATAACTAGTACATGTCTGAGACAAGCAGAAACTGTCCAATAAGTAGATGTTAGGCTAAATGAACCCCAACATAAGAATTCAATTTTTTTCTTTCTTGTGATTGTTTCTATCATATTTATAAGATGATTTCTTTGTTGCTTTGCATGTCCCTCCACCATGGTATGCCCCCTGTGTTCATTGCACTTGATGTTGGCATACTTTGTGGAGGGGAAGTGAAAAAAACAAATTATTTAAATCGGGATACAGGTGGATCCATTGCAACAATGAGATGTACAAGACGTTATGTTGAAAAATGAACTTTACAATTTTGGCGGGATAGTTTGCCTGAGGAGGGACCGTGGGGTGGGGGCGGGGGGTTGGGAAGGGGTGGGAAGCAGAATTAAAGGAGGAGGCCACAATGCTTGATAAGATATGTACTCATTACATTGCCCATGTAATTGTAACCCCCCTGTATGGTATTTACACAATTAAAAAAAATAAATTCGTCTGCCACATCTGCCTTGCTTGCTTTCACTCCCCTCATGTTGGCATACTAGGAGGCCAGAATAACATGAAGCTCCAGAAACCTTTTGGATAGAAAAAGAAACTACTGCATGGGAAGTGAGGGGTGTATTACAAGAGATTGGGAGCTGAACACAGGTAGAAGGGATCATAGCTTCAGCCTCAACTGTCTCCTGAATCATTGCCCAGTTACCAGCTGTAAGCCTTTTTCCCCAAAATCTATGTGGCGAATTCTACAATTCTTACTGAATCATCCACACACACAGACTTAGTTAGGCATCCAGCATGATATAAAATATACATTTCTTAAATTAGAGAAATCTGTACCGGAGAAAATGGGCAGAAGAACTACATTTAATCAGGTTCACTTCATTTTTACATGCTTATAATTTGACTAAGAGAACAATATCAAATTCTCTTAGCCTTCACAAAATCAAAATATCCAAGCAATACACTACTGTAATGAAAAAAATCTTTTTAATAAAGTGAGTATTTGGAATGGGAAAAATCAAATATTATAAAACTTAAAAATTGATCAAATAACAAAAGAAAAAAAAGACACTGATCAAGAATGAAATACCAATGTGTTTAGTAAATAAATGAAATGTTTGAGATTCTTATCCACATAGGAAATACATAGGAAAATAAATAGGAAAGTCACTGAGATCCCATCTTACACACCAGAATAGCTATCACCACGCAAATAAACAAACTGCTGGAGAGTTGAAATAAAGCAGGAACTGTGTTTGTTGGTGTGGCATTGTAAACTAGCACAACCCATAGGGAGATAATAATGGAAGTTTACACGATACAAAAAAGACACATATCTTGAAGACCATTATTGCAACTTGGATACATACTGAAAGAATATAAATCAATATGAACATATATGTTCATGGCAGCAATATTCATAGCAACCAAGCTGTGTAATCAACCTGGATGTTCCATAAAGAGGGAATAAAGAAAATGCACCTTTCATAGCTATAAACATGTTTTGGTACATAAGAGAAGTGGATGTTTCTACTATATAATTGTTAAATATTTTTGTATAGATACCTAATCCTAATTTCACTGGGTTTTGTGGCATTGTGTTTTTCTTTAATGAATGACTTCCATATTGATTTCAGAGCAGTTACAATAGGATGAAAATATCATATAAAATGTACATATTAGATAAAAATTTAAATATATCAATGAACACATACAGGTCATAATATAGAGTTTATAATTTGAAGCAATTTTAAGAAGGCAACAGTAGGGGAAAAGACAATGTTAGAAGCTTAATAACAAATATACAGATATGGAAAAATACAAAAAATGGTGCAACTAATTAGTGCTAACAGTAACAAAACATTTTCCGCAAGTTTTAAAAATGAAAGTATTAAAATAATACTTAATAACATCAAATAACAATGGCATGGAAGAAAATATAGCATAGACATATTTTCCCCCAAATTTGTTTTATTTTATAACAAATGGATTAAAACAAAATGTAATTACATGTCTGAAGATAACACTTTCAAGTGTCATTGATTGAATCCAGCAAAGGAAAGTAACCGACAAGTTACAGGGTAAGAACAACCTGGGTTATGGAAGAAGATACTTAGTAGAACTTTGTGAGGAAAGAATGTGCTCCTTTTTCCTCATCAAAATAGGACAGCTATCTTTTGAGAGAACACTTGTAGTGTAGTCAGAGAAGTGGAGTTACTAATTTAGGTAGTAATTTATTACTTTTATTCCCTAATCTTGTGATGTGATTCCCAAATGATGTGAGTAATCCTAGATTTTCTGAGCCCTTTTTTCAACCAGAGTTTCTAATTCCTCCCCATGCCAATGATTCTTCTGCTACACTCATTTCTCCTTGTTTCTCAACTCAACTCCTGTGACCTTTAGTTTCAGGAGAAAGAGCTGAAGAAATATGAGGATGGCCTGGTGTCTGAGGTAACAACCTACTGCTGTTTGGAGGATCTAGGGAACAACCACCACGTGGGCCTCATAATCAGGTATTAATTGACCTCTTTGGAAATGAAGAAACTCTCACTCCCTCAGGCAGAATCTGTCATTCCTTGAGTTTCTCTGAAGAGATTTGGTAATAGGGAACAATTCAGAGAATGAGCTTTCCCACCACCCACCACAGCCTTGTCAGAATGAACAGGATCAAAATTAAAAGTGGCCTCAGTTCCCATAGGGCTAATCAAAAGCCAAGATATCACACATTCCTCCTCATCAGGGACCTTCTGGTAGGAATAGAGTCGGAGCAAAGTCTAAGATGAAGATAAAATGAGACTGGGCCTAAGGATGACCCTCTCTTTGACTATAAGTGAGTTGTGTAGTGAGACATGACAACTTCCTTCATATATGAAAATTCACTAGATGAGTTATCTCACTGCAACTTTGCAGGAGATCAGTTTCCCCAAAGGAGAAGTTGTTAAATGTTGTGACTGCCAGTTTGCTCTCTAGGCTGTTGCCTCTCCAACCCCTTCCCATGCTAGGAATTCATTGCTTCTTTTAGGCACTCAACTACTTGTCCTGACTCAGGTAGGAATACTGTAGGCTATTCTTTTGCCAACCTCTTGCATTTGAGGTAGAATAGGGCCAGGCACAGCTCATGCCAAGGGGTAGGTTCAAGAAGGTGAGTATAAGCTCATATTTGTATTGAAAAATAATCATATTGAAAGAATTAAATGAAATTAATAATTGAGAGATTTAGGGTTTATAGCCGCTAAATGTAAGAAATTATTATTAACACATCTAGAATCATGGATTAGGAAGAGAACAGTGAAGTAGTTTCAATATAATTTGCAAAAGAAACACCATAGCCAGAACATTTGAAGGAACTATTGGCATTGTTCCAGTTACTATCTTAGGAGTGACCTTGGATAGGAGGCTTTTATAATAATATCTAAAAGAGAGGGACTTGCTTGGCACTGGTTCCTCACACCTGTAATCCTAGCTACCCTGGAGGCTGAGATCTGAATATTATGATTCAAAGCATGTCCAGACAGAAAAAGCCAGAAGTGGTGCATGGCTCAAGTGTTAGAGCACTAGCATTGAGCTCAGGGACACTGCCTAGGCCATGAGTTCAAGCTTCAGGATCAGCAATACAACAACAACAGAATAATAATGATAAAAAGAAATAGAAGAAGGACTTAAAGATATGTGATGGAATGAGGCTGATGTGTAACTGTTTACGGAACCTACAAGGAGAAAAAATTTGGAGCCAAATAATATCTATTCATGACTAATCAAGGATGCAAACAAAATGCAAAATTCCCCTTCTCAATAACTTGCAAACTTGGGCTGGGATGGTGGCTCAGTGGTAGAATGCTTTCTGGGCATGCATGATGCCTTTGGTTCGATTTCTCAGCACCACATAAGCTGAAAAAGCCAGAAGTGGAGCTATGGCTCGAGTGGTAGAGCACTAACCTTGAGCTGAAGAGGTGAGGGATGCCCAGGCCCAGAGTTCACGCACCATGACTGGCCAAAAAATAAAAAAAAACTAAACTAAACTAAACCAAACTAAACTTCCAAACATATCTTTTCTCATAATTGAGGAGAGGCTTCTTTTACAGGAACTCTCCTTATCTAGCTCAAGGTGATCAGAACTTCAGTAGAATTTTCCTGTTGAGATGTAATGTGCCTAACTGTACTGAAGCTAATCATGGCTAGGAAAGTATTGGCTGATACATTTGTTGTATTTTTCCTTATAAATATATAATATTCTCAGGTATTATATAAAATATATTTTATAATAAACAATATAGTATACATTATCTATTATATATTAAATATATAATAATATAACATATATATTAACAGTCTTCCTAATTTTAGAGTTAGGAACAAGCAACATATTAAAAGAAAAATGCTTGAATCTCTGAGTAATTTCTCTACAACAGGACAATTCCAAGTTTCATTCTTATTACCCAAAGAGCAACATAGGAAAGTGATGCCCATGGAGGTGGCTCCCTGGATTTTGGAAACTATTATATATATATATATATATATATATATATATATATATATATATATATATATATATATATGAAATATTGTTTTATAATAGTGAATATATCTAAAACTGAATATATCTAAAACTATAACAGATAAATAAGTGAACACCTATATGCACACACACTCAATCACTTCCAAATATAAGAATTTCTTTTCTATGCTGCCTATTCACCTACAGAGAGAGTACATGAGTTGCCATTGAATTGTCCTGGAAGTTCTTTATCTGGCTACTCTAGCTTCACATCCTTTGTTCTGTAAGTAGCCAGATATGTGTTCAACAATAATACTTGTTACAGGCAAAAGTATCCACCCTGACACACAGAGAAACTTGGATTTCAGAAATGCAACAAGTAAGTGGGAGGTACACAGTACTTTTCAAAACTGAATAGATTACATATTTATTAGAAAGCTCGTAAGAAAAAATATTCAGTGTAGGATGAAACACTTCAGAAAACTACAGTTTAAATTACGTATAACCTGGTGGAGGTAGCTCATGCCTGTAATGTTGGCTAATCTGGAGGCTGGTATATGAGGATCACAGTTCAAAGCCAGGCTGAGAAAAGTTCCCGTGGGACACTTATCACCAATTAATCACTGAAAACTAAAATTGATACTGTGGCTTGAAGTTGTAGAGAGTTAACCTTGAGCAAAAAATCTCAGGAGCAGTGCCCAGGCTCCGAGTTCAAATTCTGTAATAAATAATAAATAAGTATAAAAAATAAATTACATATAATTTTTTACCAACTCTGTAAAAGGAAAATAAGATATGACACATGGCAAGGGCATTTCCTCACTCTTGACAACTAGGAGTAATCCATATCAAAAAAAAAAAAGTGAACAATTTATACCAAATTTCAAAATATGTTATACAAAGTAAATGCAATAAACATGCAATCCACAGTCTAGTAACATCATATGGTGTAAAGAATCTGATTAACTGATCCATGAAAATCAATAGTATGCAGTTAAAACATCCAATATCTCAGGTGTCAACTTAGCACAATACTTTCAATCCATGTTGTCTGTTTTGTATATTATCCAGCCCTATCCTTCCCACAATGGCAGAAAGCTCTTCCTGAGAAAATCCAGAGACCTGTCTACTGTAAGTGCTCAATGTAGACCTATTCCCATTCTCTATTATTTGGGCATGTGATAGACTGAATATCTGATAAATTGGAAAAGGCACAACTTGGGACTGGCTTCCAGTAATGATATTTTAGTTCTCAGAAAAAAAAGGAAATTGAAGACAGAGGGAAAAATCTACCAGATCCCTGAAAGATTTCTATCCTTGTGCTAAAACTGTACCCTTCTACTTACACTTGAACAAATGACAGTAATTGTCACTCCAACCACATGTCCAAAAAATGACTTTCCAAATATTGACCTGTTTTTACTTTGGGAAATCAAGACACAATATTGTGGCCCTGTTTTACTTAAACTATTAGCTATGTTTGACCCAAAGTGATAATTGACCTTACCAATTTCTTAAATTTTAGGTCATCACATACTTCGTAGCCCTTAAACATTAAAAATACCTATCCATATAAGTCTGCATTACATACTTATTACTGTTTTTCTTCATTTGTCATGTTTTACATATTTATGTATCCCAGGGCTTAGTTCTGTAATGTTCATTCTCATGGTTGTTATCACTGAGTATATGTAATTATTACTATTTTTTTCTCTCCAGCTGTTTTTCTCTTTAATTCAAGTCCTTAATAGCATCCTGTCTACTGACAACTAGCTACTGATTTTAACAAACTAAAAAGATCCCAAAGTGAACTTTGATCTTTATATTCATATCTATTCCGCATTACTATTTAATTAAGTGATAACACTTCTAGTAGTCTTGTTAAAATGCCTGGCAGTCATTTCAGACTTACATACTTTTCACACCTCATGTTTAATCTATGACCAGGTTTCCACAAATTAACTCACAGAATATTTTGGAACCATACATACATAAAATATGTGTGCTAGTACTATGAGTTAAATTCAGAGCCTAGGTTCTTTTACTTTTCTTTTTTGCTCAGGCTGGCAGTCTTCCATTTGAACCACAGCTCAACTTTTACCATTTTGATTCTTAGTTGAAGAGAAGTGTGTCGTGGTCCATTTAACTAGTCTAGCTTGAAACTATGATCCTCTGTTTTCAGCCTTCTAAATAGCTAGATTTAAAGGCATGCACCACTAAAACCACCCCTATTATATTTGAATGAAAAATAAATTTAAAGAACGAATATTTCTGGTATTTTCAAATCAGTATGTTTTCATTTACACTAAAACACAGTGCCTTAAATGCTTTTTGTTAATCCAGCTCTCTTACCAAGAAAGGAAAAGAAAAATTCACAACCAAAGAAGCTCTGAATGTACCAATGCTCAAGCCTGCGAGCCACAATTTTTTTGCTGGGAAATAACAAACGATGATATCATCTAAGGCAAAGCAGGAGAAAATGCTCTTCACTGAAGTTACTGGAAGTTGACAAAGATGAGGAGGAGTAACTTTATCCAGAAAGTATAACAGTGTTTGCTGTGGTAGGCTGAATCTAGTGGATAAGTGTAGCCAATCTTCGAGGGTGTTTATAGCAATGAGGAGAATATTTGAAGGTGAATATGTGATTGCAAAGGTGAGCTTTCTTGAAGATATATGTTTGTAGCATAGTTTGTATACTGTTGAAAAAGAGGCAAGATAGGGTTGTTGACATTCCTTGTATCTTTCACAGTATTATATTAAAACCAGTTTTATACAAATATTATTTATAGTAATATAGAATATCACTAATTATGTAAATATTACAAATATATCCTTTATATGTTATGTAATATAACAATACATATATTATGCATACATACTTTAATTTTTCTAGTTGTCTGTCCAAGAATTAAACTACAAATATCTTTGAAAATTGATAGCAAAGTATGGTCCTTACAATTTTTTTGTAACATATAGTTTTACCCAATAAGTAGTTATTTGTCCTGAATTGGTTTAGAAATGGAATATTGTAATATAATTGAACATTCAAAAATAATTATGTAAGAACATTCCAAGGATGGAATTAGAAAAATATAACATGACTCATGTCTGTAATCCCAGCTACTTAGGGGCCAAGATCTGAGGATAGATAGATGAAGCCACTCTGAGTGAAATGGCTCAGGGACAACATCCAGACCATAGTTCAAGCCTCAGTACTGGCACAAAAATAAATTATGTGAATAAAACATACAAATATATGTATTTAAATAAAGATGTCATTCCTTGTATCCTTCAGAGTATAATACTAAAACCAGTTTATACATGTATTATTTATAGTAGTTATAAAATATCAGTAATTATACATATATATATCATTTTTATGTTATGTAATATATTACATATATTATGCACACCTATTTTATACTGATAACGCTAATATCCATTAAACTGATATATGTTTTAGAATAGGGAATACATTTTCTTTGGTACAACAAGGAAGAAACTAGTTACAAAAATTATTCATTTTGTATTATATATCCATAACAAACTATTCCCTGTGTATTCAAGGTACTTAATGATAAAAGCCTGTGTTCATCAGCACAGGAGTCTTTAACATGGATTTGTTCTCCTTAAGCAATTACTCCTGGAATAATAAACAGGGGAAACTGAATGACGTTCATTCAGTTATTTCATTTGGAATAAAAATCACTTACAATGTCATTACCCACACCCTTTTCATTTAAAATACTTATATTCTGTAGCAATTTTATTGCCATTATAACCATAATTAGGAAGAAAATGTGAGATCATCTATTCAATAGCTCTTGAAAATTCAGAATATTCTCAGATATGCCTGGTGAAAACCTGGATTTGAATTATGGGTCTACAACTGGTCAGTCTTAGGTACTTGGGAAATTTGTTTGGCCTTGTTGTCTACTTCTGCTTTTAAGAAAATACTTAGGGCTGGGAAGGTGGCTCAGTGGTAGTGTGATAGCCTTGTATGCATGAGGCTATGGGTTCCGATTCCTCAACACCACATAAACAGAAAAAGCCAGAAGTGGTGCTGTGGTTCAAGTGGTAGAGTGCTAGCATTGAGCTGAAGAGCTGAGGGAGAGCACCCAGAGTTTAGGTCCCACGATGACTAACAGATAATAATAATATACAATAAAAAATAATTTACTAACTTGAAGAACTGTCATGAGCACTAAAATTACCCTAATGCAGGTGCAGTGCTTGGAATGGTGTCTGATCATTTTGTACTAGGTCCCAGAGAAGTCAACTTCCATCAACATGGTCACAGCATCCTTCCTGAAGCCCTTAAGAAATATATACCCAATTGATATTAATATCTGTGAAAATTTGTCTTTGCTAAAAAAAATCTTTTCTTCATATGAAACAATGAAAGTAATGTTGGGGCTGTCCTGTGGCTTTTACTCTGAAGTAGTTTTACCTAAATTTCATTCTTACTCTATTAGTGGTAGCAGTAGCATTCTTTAATGCTACCCTTCATATTTCTAATTCTGTGTGCCATTTGGAATATTATTTTAACTTAGTTTATAATCTTTGTTTTCAGAATAAATAAACGAAAACTGCTGATGTTTTCAACAAAGAGAAAATTTTAGGTGTGCATTATATTTTATGTTCTTAATAGTTTCCTGAAATTATTCCTTTTGGATTATATATACCTAACAATCTATTTCTTATGATTTCTTATATGATTTATATAGATTTCTTATATGATTCTTACATGATTTCTTAGAGATCCATACATAAAACAGCTCAGAACAGGAAAAGAGTAGGTAAGAAGTCATAAAAAATATGAATGGATCAAGAAAATGTGGTATATATACACAATGGAATTCTATGCCTCCATCAGAAAGAATGACATTTCCCCATTTGTTAGGAAATGGAAAGGCTTGGAAAAAATTATATTAAGTGAAGTAAGCCAGGCCCAAAGAAACATAGGTCCCATGGTTTCCCTTATTTGCAATATCTAGTATATGTATGAGTCAAGCAGAAAAGGTCAGATAATGTGATGTTAGGAAAATGAACCCTTAAATATGTATTTTAATGTTTTCTTTCGTTCATGCATGTGTTTCTAACGCATTTATAAGATTCTTTGTTGCTTTGTATGTCCCTCCCCCACAGTGTAACCCCCGATTTCACTATATTTGATGTCAGTATAACTTGTGGAGGAGATGGGGAAAAAACAAGTCGTTTAAGGATTCAGGTGGACCTGTTGCAACAATGAGAAGTACAAAATCTCATGTCAAAAACGAGCTTTACAATGTCGGTGGGGGGAGGAGGGGGGGAAGTATTGGGTGGGGGGAGGGGGGAGGCTGAGAAGGGATGTGAAGGGTCAACAAAAGAGGAGGCTGCAATGCTTGGTAAGAAATGTATGCATTATCCTGCCCATGTAATTGTAACCCCTCTGTACAGTATGTTCTCAAATAAAATAAAATTAAATTAAAAAAATACTATTATGGTGGTCTTAATGGCTAAGTGTAAAACTCATATAACAAAACTGTTGGAAGATTCATTTTCTCTTTTAGCTATTCTCTCCCCGTCTTTGTAGAAAGGTTCTCACTATGAAGTGTCAAGTGGTCTGGACATTTCAGGCCTTGTCTCAGTGACAGAAGTGATGTGATTAAGGACATGTTCTCCCATGACTGGCTTTTAGGAAGCTCACAATAAAACAATACCAATACACATAAAGCAACTTTTGTGGGTTATGTGTATTCACTTCCTCAGCTGCCAAAATTAAATTCATATATCAAAACATCAAATTACTTACATTATAATATATGCAGTTCAACTGGCATCACTAACTCCTCCATAAATCAAATGCAAACTAAAAGCTCTACTTCAAAAACCAACATCAAATGCAATGTTGGAAATACAAGAAGATAAACAACAAATCTAAAGGAGTGAGATCTTTAACACTGGCAATGAGCAATGATAGCTGAATTTTTAACCAGACTTGAAAAGTTCGGTGACCACTAACTATGTGATTCGAGTTGCAGAGTTGACCTTGGGATCAAGATTGGAGGTAAAATTCAAAGGCAGCTAAGGTTGCCGCAATATTGTAGCTCGATACAGTGTGACCCTTCCTGATAATGGTAAAGCATAGAGTAGAAGCTAAGTCAGTAAAATGTATGGGAAAGATTCTCCACTGAGAATAATTGCAGGGGGTGATCATCACTCTTGCTTTGAAAATGTACAGCCCATCATTCTACTTTAAGCTCTAGCGAATTTCTGATCTGAAGACAATTATAACACAACAATGTGCCATTAGTTCTGAGAAGTGTGGGTGTATATTACTCTAACAAATGTAAAATCCTGAGAGGTATGGAATGGCCTGACCCTCACACTTCGTTCTATGTTGTTGAGTTTCATGGAGAAATGTTCATAATTAGGCAATTCACACTCATCTAAATCTGATTCAGTCAATTGAGATAAGACATTAGGGTCATTACTCCAGTGACGTGGTTTTGTGACCTGTGAAAAAAATAACATTATTTCACAATGTATATATATTTTCTGAAAATTTATGCAATACCGAGTACAAAATGTACACAAAGGACAATTATCCATCTCTTTATATTATCAAAAATAAGGATACTTCTGAATTGTACTTTGTTGCTAGAAAATCACAGGATGATTGCTGATGTTTGGTATATTTCCAGGTGCTCCTATATACTTCTGAATCTTGTTCAAGGAAGTGTTTTTCCATAGTTTGTTTTGAGGTGTTCAGAATATCAATACTGTAACTAACAATAACCATGGAACAGCAAAGATGATGAGATACCTGGCCAAAAATCTGAGAAATCACAGGAAGTGATAGGAAAGAAGACACCAGAGGACCCACAGCCTCATTGCCAGCTTCTGCATCCCAAAATCCTGCTTAACATGCTTTATATTCATTCTACTACAGGGGTGGGAGGTGGTCAGTGCCTAGAGGTATGTCCACAAACTAAGGCATCAATCTAACTTGTGGTTACAACTATTAACATGAGATATTGTTTGTATACATAATGATAATTAAATCCCTTTTTGTTAGAGAGCTGAAGGGAGCAAGTCATTACAACCATAGCACAGACATCCATCTTGTCTCCAAAGTCTAAATCCTTTAGTGTCCAACAGCTCTAACTTAAATACTCTTGAGGTAATATCTCATCCCCTGTCTTCCCTTGACTGTTTGACCTTCCCAGAGCACAGCTCTCAGCTTTTTTATTGATTTTGAGATGGCTTCCCAATCTGTCATTTCCAGGTCTAACAGTTTGACTGTAGATTCCCTCACAAGTAATGTTACAGCCAATACTCAGGAACCTGAAACAGGAGAATTAGGAGTTGAAGAAAGCTGGTCTAAACTGCAGAATCTTGTCTCCAAAGAAAAGAAATTCTATAAATATTAATCTGCTATGAAACATACAATACATTAAATTTATATAATGGAACAAATAGATCATTGTTAATGGAAATAAAATTTTGGCAGAAGTTTTAAACACATATATATGTATATATATTTAAACTTGGAGAAATAAATTTCAAGTGGTATTATCTGCAAGTTTCAGTCTACCTGCCACCTACCTATTTACCAACACATGTATTTCTGGTTAGTCTTCACAAAACACTGTTTTCTTACATAAGTACCAAAAAGTTGTAAAACAAAGAGTACAAAAAGTGCAGTATCATAATACAAATGTAGTTTAATACCTACCATAATAATTTGGATAAAACATGAATTAAGTTAAAGGCATTGAGTACTACTCAAGAAGGAGAATCTAGAAGAATGTATATTGTGTGTTTGTGTGTGTGTGTGTGTGTGTGTGTGTGTGTGTGTGTGTGTTCCATAAGTAAATAATGTAGTCAGATGTAGACCTATCATTCTTGCTTAGTCTTTTTGCTCAAAACTGAGACTATCACTTGAGCCACATCTCCACTTCTGGATTTTGGTTTCCTAATGGGAGAAATATCTCACAATTTTCTGCATGGGCTGTTTTAAACCAGGATCCTCAGTTTTTGACCTCTAAAGTAGCTAGGTTTTAAAACATGAGTCACTGATGGACAGCAACTACAATAATATTTTGCATGATTGAATGAATTTTAAAGTAAGACATATATGTTACTTGTGAGAATGACGAAATAGTAATTAATGTTTAACAGAATTTAAAGCATACAAAGCTGAGAATGGCAAGTATTTGAGAATTGGATGGAATAAATCAAAATTACCTGTGACAGTTTTCAGTCAGTGCACAGTAATGATTGCATTGTTGGACCCTAAGTCCACCAGATAGCTGAGCTCCAGCTGGCTGCTGTGCTCATTAGGCCAGCTAGTGCTTTTCACAAAAATGTGATATTGTTGGATGGCAAGGATCAGATTCAAGGTCAGAATCTGAAATATTTCTATTGATCTAGAAGAAGCAACATACCAGGACAAGAAATGTGATTAATAGTGAGGAATGCCAAAACTATCCAATCCAAGGAAGACAGAATAACTCTTTCTATATCTGAAAAGAGTATCACAAAGAATCGTGGGCTGAATATGATGGTCAAGGTATGTAATCTCTGAACTTGGGAGACTAATTTAGAAGTAGGCTTGGGACCAGTCTAAATTTTAGGCCAACAGAAGGACACATAGTAAAATACTATCTTAAAACAACAACAACAAAAGACTCAATGACTGGAGATGTAGTAGAGTGCTAGGGTAGCATGCAGAAAGCACTTGATTTGATTCCTCAGTATGACATAAGCAGAAAAACTGGAAGTGGTGCTATGGCTCAATTGGTAATGTGCTAGCCTCGAGGAAAAGACGCTCAGCGTGAGTGCCCAGGCCCTGATTTGAAGCCCTCAGAGCTGAAGAATTCTTTATACTCACTAGAAAATTGTGCTGTTGTGCATTCATAATAAACTTTGTTAGGAAAAAGTAAAACAAATTAATGAAATATTATCTGGCATTGGACAGGACATAGTGAGATCTAAAAATGATTGCTGCCAAAGGTTCCTTGATACAACTTACGTTACAGATACACTTGCCATATTGTGATTTTTTAAAGAATACAATCGTGGCATTTTTTTCTCAAAATAATTGTACTGCCAGGCGCCAGTGGTTCACACCTATAGTCCTAGCTACTAAGGAGGCTGAGATTGAAGGTCTCTGTTCAAAGCCAGCACTGGTAGGAAAGACTGTGAGACCCTTATCTCCAACTTAAGTTTTAGAAAATGTGAAGTGTCACTTTTGCTAGTCTTGAGCTGAAGAACTGAAGGACAATGCCCAGCCCTAGAGTTCAAGCCCCTCAACTGACAAAAAATGATAATAGTAATAATAGTAATTATATAATTACTATTAAGGTGTTATATATAAGGGCTATCAATTCATAAGTTTTTTCTTTGCTAAAAGAAACACATATCCATCTTCATTACCCACAGTCAGAATTTGGCCATATACTTCCCAGCTGATTTCTGGGTGTAGAGGCAATGTGGAATACAAAGCAATACAAACCATTTCTGACTAAAATAATTTTCTCTGCAGATCTTAAAAATCAATGCTGACAACATGAAATAAAAAATCCCTAAGTTTAAAACATTCTTCTAGACAAGTTAAAGAAATCCTGATAAGTATTTTAAGAATAATTTCAGAGAGCTTGAACTCAGGGCCTTTGTTCTGTCTCTGAGGTTTATTACTCAAGGCTAGTGCTGCCACTTTGAGCCACAGTGCCACTTCCAGTTTTCTCATGGTTAATTGAACAGAAACGACTCACCAGCTTTCCTCTCCAACTTGGCTTTGAACTAGGATCTAGAAATCTCAGCCCTCTGAGTAACTAGGTTTATAGGCATATGTTCTTGGCACCTGGTTAGAATAATTGCTTACCTGAGACAGAGGCCAGTTAATATTAAATGTCAATCATGTTTAACTTTGTAAAATAAAGTTAACTGAAATGCCTTCCACTTGAAATAAGGAATCAAATGTGTAGGTGGGTTACAGAGTTCTTACCAGAACTCCATATTTTCCATTTTTTTCTTCCAAAATTGTGTGATTTCCAAAATCATACCTTATCTTTCCTTGTGGTATCTTTAGTTTATTTCATACATGCCCACAGCTTCTTCAACTATCATTTATTTATGTGAAGAGCTTGCAAATATCTATTTTCAGTACAAACTCCTTGTATGCATCTTTCATTCATATATTCAACTGTCATAAAAACTTGAGAAATAGTAATCATCTCTTTTCATTACTGGATATTATTAATGAGTATGTAAAATTTAGGAAAATAAAGAACTACATCAATAAATATAACATGATTTTAATAGTAATGTTAAACATAAATATAATGTTGCTATTTTCTGAGCAATTTAATAAAAACCTCAAAGAAAGAAATAAACTTATTTGAGTGCTGATATTGTGGTTTAAACTCTGATATTGTGGTTAAACCTTATCTTCTCACTTAAGTTTATTCCCTCACGGGTGGTGCTCTATGCTTGAACCACAACTCCCTTCCAAATTTATTTGGGGGATTATACAGAGATAAGAATCTTGTGGAATAAAAATCATTTGTGTCCCTATCTTGCAGTTCATTTCACTTAACAGTATCTTATATGATCCTATGGTAACATGTATTAATTACTTCAAGTAAGGGAAACCATGGGACCTAGGGTTATTTGTGCCTGGCTTATTTCACTTACTTTTTTTTTCACATCTTTCCATTTCCTAACAAATGGGACAATGTCATTCTTTCTGATGGAGGAATAGAATTAATATATATATATATATATATATATATACATACATACATATATGTGTATGTATATATGTATGCATATACATACAGATTTGTATATATATGTGTATATATACATATATGTATATGTACATAAATGTACATATTCATGTATATATACATACATATATACATATACATATATGCACATATATACATACATATATATGTACGTATATATATATGCATATATATATACAAGAAAATGTGCCACATATATATGTATATATATATACACATAGATATATATGTGTATATTCCATACATATGTATGTAAGTATATATCCACTCCTACTGAGGTGCATCTGGGTCAGTTTGATATCTTAGCTATTGTAAATAATGCTGCAATATACATAGTTGTGCTGGTAGCTTAGTATGTTCTTGTTTTTGATCATTTGTTAAATGCCCAAAAGTGGGATTGCTGGGTGAGCTCTAAGTGGAGTCTTGGAAAAAATTATATTAACTGAAATAAGTCAGACTCAAAAAAGTCATAGGTCCTATAGTTTCCCTTATTTGCAATAAGTAGTATATATCTGGGACAAGAATAAAAGTTCAAAAGGTATGTACATATGACCAGATAAGATATTGTTAAGCAAATTGAACTACAAGACAGGGATTTATAATATAACATGTGATTTTTTTGTTTCTTTGTATGTTCCTCCCCCATGGTATAACCCCTGTTTTCTCTGTATTTGGTGTCAGTGCCCTGTATCTTGTATACACATTTCTGTATCTTTGGGAAGGGAAGGGAAAAAAACAAATTGTTTAAATAGGGATACAAGATGACCCATTGTAGCAATGAGATACACAATACACTATGTTGAAAAAGGAACTTTACAATTTAGGCGGGGAAGCGGGGAAGGGGGGAGTGGAGGAGTAATTTTGCAGGTGGGAAGAAAGGAAGGGTAGGGGAAAACAAAGGAGGAGGTAACAAGGCTTAATAGAAAATGTACTCATTACCTTGCTCATGTAACTATAATCCCTCTATAGTGTATTTTTCAATAAAAACCTTTTTTTTTTTTAAAAAAAGGTGTCATGTACACCTAGTATAGTAGTCTACATCTGTAAACCCAGCTGATTGGGAAGCAGAAATGACTAGGATCATGGTCTGAGGCCAGACCAGAGAAAAAACTGCCAAGACATCCATCTCAACAAATGAGCTGGCCATAGGGGTTCACATCTGTAACCCTAGCTAATTGTGTGGGAGACATAAGAAGCAATGTAAGATCATTCAGTCAATCTAAGATCAGACCCGGGCAAAAAGTTGAAGACCTCAAGTAAATAAAATGGACTAGAAGTATGGCAAAAGCAATTGAGCTGCTTGTTGCTATACAACTAAAGTCCTATCTAGCAAGCAGAGAACACCTGAATAGAACCTAGTAAAAATCCTCTCTTCCACCAAAAAGCCTGAATAACTGTTTCCCATTTGAACATCTAATTTCAAGGCCACTGAAATATTAGAGTATGTAATCAAAGGAGACATTTGATTAGGAAGTAAAATGCATGTGATTTTTGTTAGCTCCATAATTCTCAAAAACATAAAATGTATTCAAGTATTTAATATATACCCATATGTGTGCATATATCCATGTATGTATTTATATACATGTATGTGCATATATGTATATATACATACAAGTGGTTCATCTCTTTTCTGTGTAGCAGATGGTACAAATGAAACTGTGCAATCACTACTCAAAGGCATGAATAAACAAAGAGAATGAGCATATAACTCATATTTAGGAATCTATGGCTAACCGATAACCCTGAAAATCTTTTACATCAGTTTGCATGTGTCACTTACTGCAGTACAGGGACAGTAGGACAACAATGGGATACCAGGCAGAAGAAATGAGAAATGAGAGATACAAATGGTACAATACTCTTTATGATGGGTAAGTAGGAATTCCTCTGTGTGTGTGTGTGTGTGTGTGTGTGTGTGTGTGTGTGTGTATGTGTGTGTGTGTGTGTGTGTGTGTGTGTGTATTACATTTTCTTGAATCATTTCTCTCTTGAGGGGTATCTGGGCTGATTCAGTAAACATGATTGTGCTGAAATATTTACTATATCCTGGTTTGTAATCTTTCAGGTAAATGCCTAGGAGTAGAGTTGCTGCATCATATGTAAGTGGCTAGTCAAAACAGGGGTGAAGGGGGAAAAGTACAAGAATGACCAGGAGAAAAGGGGGGAAGTGCAGAGTGTAATCCAGTAAATATCCTACAAAATTAAGAAGAGTGAAGGAAGAGGTACATAGAAGAAGGATGTGAGTGTTGAAAGGGATGGCATTGATCAAGGTATACTGTACGCAGAAACTGCTTTGTTTAATAACTCCTTTGCTACTTAAAATAATAATTAAAAATCATATCGCTAAAATAGTATGCAATTAGAAGCCAACCATGACAATTTGCTCAGATCACCTCTAGGGTCTATAAATCTGTTTTGTTTAGGATAAGTTTTAGAACAACACTAATGATACATACCATCTGAAGAAAATTTAATGATTTCCAGCTATTTAAGATAATCATTTATGGAGATGTGGCTCAAGTGGCAGCTTGTTACCTAGTGAGCAATGCTATCAGATATTGAATTCAATGTTGATCTTGAACAAAAGTAAAAACAATCAATAAAAGTCAGGCACTTTCCATGGCACTGGTGGCTCATGAGTTTATTTTTTTTTCGCAAGCATAACCATTTTTATTTTTTTTTAATTTTAATTTTATTTTTTTGTGAACATACTGTACAGAGGGGTTACAATTACATGGGCAAGATAATGAGTACATTTCTTATCAAACATTGCAGCCTCCTCCTTCAGATCCCTTCCCAGCCTCCCCCCCCCACCCCTCAACCCAATTCTATCCTTCCCACACCCCCACCCCCGGAACCAAAGTTGTAAAGTTTGTTTTCGACATGACAACTTGTACTTTTCATTGTTGCAACAGGTCCACCTGTATACTTAAACGACTTGTTTTTCCCCATCTCCTCCACAAATTATACCGACATCAAATATAATGAAAGCAGGGGTTATACTGTGGGGGAGGGACATACAAAGCAACAAAGAAATAATCTTATAAATGTATTAGAAACAAATGCATGTAACAAAAAAAATTAAAATACATATCTAAGGGTTCATTTTCCTAATATCACATTATCTGACCTTTTCTGTTTGACTAATACATATATTAGATATGGCAAATAAGGTAAACCATGGGACCTATGTTTATTTGGGCTTGGCTTACTTCACTTAATATAATTTTTTCCAAGCCTTTCCATTTCCTAACATATCGTGCAATGTCATTCTTTCGGGTGGAGGCATAGAATTCCACGGTGTATATATACCACATTTTCTTTTTTTTAATTTAATTTAATTTTATTTGTGAACATACTGTACATAGGGGTTAAAATTACCTGGGCAAGATAATGAGTACATTTCTTACCAAGCTTTGCAGCCTCCTCCTTTGTTTACCATTCTCATCCCTTCCCAGCCTCCCCCCTCCCCCCCCCTCCCGCCCCGCCCCGCCGCACCAACGTTATAAAGCTCGTTTTGGACATGACAACTTGTACTTCTCATTGTTGCAACAAGTCCACCTGTATCCTAAACACGACTTGTTTTCCCCCATCTCCTCCACAAATTATATTGACATCAAATATAGGGAGAGTAGGGGTTATACTGTGGAGGAGGTACATACAAAGCAACAAAGAAATAATCTTATAAATGCGTTAGAAACACATGCATGAAAGAAAAAAAACATTAAAATACATATATAAGGGTTCATTTTCCTAACATCACATTATCTGACCTTTTCCGCTTGACTCATACATATACTAGATATTGCAAATAAGGGAAACCATGGGACCTATGTTTCTTTGGGCCTGGCTTACTTCACTTAATATAATTTTTTCCAAGTTTTTCCATTTCCTAACAAATGGGGCAATGGAATTCTTTCTGATGGAGGCATAGAATTCCATTCTGTATATATACCATATTTTCTTGATCCATTCATCTACTGAGGGGCATCTGGGTTGGTTCCATATATTAGCTATGGTTAATAATGCTGCAATAAACATAGTTGTGCTGGTAGCTTTAGTGTGGACTTGTTTGTAAACATTTGGGTAAATGCCTAAAAGTGGGATTGCTGGGTCATAGGGGAGCTCCATGTGAAGACTTTTGAGGAACCTCCATACTGCTTTCCAGAGTGGTTGAACAAGTTTAAATTCCCACCAACAATGAAGTAAGGTTCCCTTCTGTCCACATCTCCTCCAGCATCTGTTGTTAGAGTTCTTGATTTTTGCCATTGTAACTGGAGTGAGGTGGTATCTCAATGTTGTTTTGATTTGCATTTCTTTTATGGCTAGGGATGATGAGCATTTCTTCATGTGTCTATTGGCCATCCTTCTTTCTTCTTCAGAGAAGTTTCTCTTTAAGTCTTTCGCCCACTTATTTATTGGGCAGTTGTTTCTTTGAGGATTTGTTGTTGGGGGATTTAATTTTTTGAGTTCCAAGTATATTTTAGATATGAGACCCTTGTCCATTGAATGGCTAGTAAAGATCTTCTCCCAATCCGTGTGCTTTCTATTGATCTTGCTAGCTATGTTCTTTGCCATGCAGAAGCTCTGGAACTTTATGCAACCCCATTTGTCCAACCTTTCTTTGCTTTGTTGTGTTTCCGAGTCTCTATTAAGAAAATTTCGGCCTGAGCCAAGGAGACCAAGGGTTTCTCCTATTCCATCCTGTAATGTTTTCAGAGTTTCTGCTTTGACTTCGAGGTCTTTGATCCATTTGGAGTTGATTCTGGTGCAGGATGATATATAAGGATCTAGCTTTAGTTTTCTACAAGAAGTTAACCAATTTTGCCAGCACCATTTCCTGAAGAGGCTGTCTTTCTTCCATTCTATTGATTTAGCTCCCTTATCGAAGATTAGATGGCTATAGGTCTGTAGGTTCATTTCTGGGTTTTCAATTCTATTTCATTGGCCCTGAGGTCTGTTCTTATGCAACACCAAGCTGCTTTGATTACTATAGTAGAGTTTGAAATTTGGTATTGATATTCCTCCAGCAGTTTTCTTTCAGTTGAGGAGCGTTTTTGCTGTTCGGGGTCTTTTATTGTTCCATTTGAATTTTTGGATTGCCTCTTCTATTTGCTTGAAGAATGAGGTTGGAATTTTGGTAGTTATTGCGTTGAATTTGTAGATAGCCTTGGGAAGTATTGCCATTTTCACGATGTTAATCTTTCCAATCCAGGAGCATGGGAGGTTTTGCCATTTTTTAAGTTCTGTGTTGATTTCCTTTTTCAAGATTTTAAAGTTTTCATCATAGAGGTCCTTCACTTCTTTAGTTAAGTTAATTCCTAGGTATTTTATTTTTTGTGGGGTTATTACAAATGGAGTTGCTTTCCTACATTTAGCCACACTTTTCTCATTGTTGGCATACAGAAAAGCCATTGATTTTGGGTGGTTAATTTTATACCCTGCTACTTTGCCAAAGTTTTGAATCAGCTTGAGTAATTTGAGAGTGGAGTCTATGGGATTCTTTAAATACAAGATCATGTCGTCTGCAAAGAGTGAGAGTTTTATTTCTTTTTTCCCCTTTGGATCCATTTTATGTCTGCATCTTGTCTTATTGCTGTAGCTAGGCATTGTAATACTACATTGAAGAGAAGCGGAGAGAGTAGACATCCTTGTCTTGTTCCAGAGTTAAGAGGAAATGCCTTTAGTTTTTCAACATTAAGTATAATGCTGACTGTACGTTTGTCATATACAGCCTTTATTGTATTGAGGAATGTTCCATGGATTCCTAATTTTTCCAAAACCTTCTTCATAAAGGGGTGTTGGATCTTGTCGAATGCTTTTTCTGCATCTATTGAGATAACCATGTGGTTCTTATTCTTGCTCCTGTTGATATGATGAATAATAATAATTGATTTGCGTATATAGAACACACTTTGCATCCCTGAAATGTATCCTGTTTGATCATGGCTTATGATTTTTTAGATGAATTGTTGAAGTCGGTTGGCCAAAATTTTGTTGAGAAGTTTTGCATCAATGTTCATCAAAGAAATGGGTCTATAGTTCTCTTTCTTTGATGAGTCCCTGCCTGGTTTTGGGATGAGGGTTATGATGGCTTCATAGAATGTGTTCGGTAGTGAACTTTCTCTTTCAATTTCATTGAAGAGTTGGAGGAGTATTGGTGTGAGACCTGCTTTGAAGGCCTTGTAGAATTCTGCTGTAAAACCATTTGGTCCTGGACTTTTCTTAGCTGGAAGGTCTCTTATTGCTGTTTCTATTTCAATGCTTGATATGGGCCTGTTAAGCTGGATTAACTCATCTTGGTTTAGATTTGGCATGTCAATATTTGCTAGAAAAAGGTCCATTTCTGTCAAGTTCTCAAACGTATTAGCATAAAGTTTTGCGAAGTATTCCTTTATAATGTTTTGAATCTTGGTTGTTTCCGTGGTGATGTTTCCATTCTCATCTCTGTGTTTATTTATTTGGGTGTTTTCTTTTCTTTTTCTGATAAGATTTGCTAAGGGTCTGTCAATTTTGTTAAGTTTTTCGAAGAACCAACTCTTTGTTTTGTTGATTCTTTCTATAGTTTTTTTGGATTGTGATTCATTTAATTCTGATTAAATTTTAATTATTTCTTTCCATCTACTGGATTGGGGTTTATGTTGCTGCTCTTTTTCAAGGAGGTTTAGATGTGTCATTAAATTGTTGGGTTCAGATCTCTCCAATTTGTTGATGTAGGAGCTCACAGCTATAAACTTGCCTCTGAATACTGCTTTTGCTGTGTCCCTGAAGAGCTGGTAATTTGTGTGTTCATTTTTGTTGAATAGCATGAACATTTGAATTTCCTTTCTAATCTCTTCCATGACCTACTTGTGATTCAGCAGTGTGTTGTTCAGCCTCCATGTGATACCAGACTTTCATTGGTGGCTTTTGGTGTTGAGTTCTACTTTTATTCCCTTGTTGTCCGAGAGAATACAAGGTAAAACTTCAATGTTTCTGAATTTAGCTTGCTTTGTGGCCTAAAATGTGGTCTATTTTATAAAATGTTCCATGTGCTACTGAGAAAAACGTGTATTCTGATGCTGCTGGGTGATATGTTCGGTAGATATCTGTTAAATCGAGTTGATCTATGCAGCTGTTTAGATCTGGAGTTTCTCTGTTGAGTTTTTGCCAAGTTGATCTATCTAGTGGGGAGAGTGGTGTGTTAAAATCCCCAACAATTACTGTCTTTGGATTTATATGGGATTTGAGGGAAAGTAGTGTTTCTTGGATAAATTTGGGTGCTCTATTGTTTGGTGAGTAGATATTTAGATTTGTAATATCCTCCTGAAAGAGAGATCCCTTAATTAGTATGTAGCAGCCTTCTTTATCTCTTCTCACAAATTTTAATTTGAAGTTTATTTTATCTGATATTATAATTGCAACTCCCGCCTGTTTATGGGGACCGTTTGCTTGGTAGATTTTGTTCCAGCATTTAACATTGAAAATGTTTTTGGTTTTACGGGCAAGATGTGACTCCTGAAGACCGCAGATAGAGGGGTCTTGTTTTTTAATCCAACTAGACAGTTTATTTCGCTTAATTGGAGAGTTAAGTCCGTTAACGTTAAGAGAAAGGACTGAGAGGTATTTTGGAGTTCCTGCCATGTTATCCACCTTCTTGGGGGCTCTGAAAACTGGGTTCTTCCTATGGTTCTTGGATTCTCAGTTTGGGTGCAGTTTCTTGGCCTTTATTTTGGCCTTGTTGGTTTTCTACGTGTAGGACATCTTTAAGAATCTTTTGTAGGGGAGGTTTGGTGGAGATGTACTGTTTCAATTTTTCTTTGCTATGGAAGTTTTTTATTTGGCCTTCAGTTATGAAGGAGAGTTTAGCTGGGTACAGTATTCTTGGTTGATAGTTGTTTGTTTTTAGGGCATGGCATACATCATTCCAGTTTCTTCTTGCTTTGATTGTCTTTGCTGAGAAATCTGAGGTGATTCTAATTGGGTTCCCTTTATAGGTGATTAATCTTTTCTCCTTGACAGCTTTAAGGATCTTTTCCTTGGTTTGAGTTGATCCTGTGTGGATTATAATGTGACAGTGGGATGTCCTATTCTGGTCTGGTCTGTTTGGAGTTCTAAAAGCTTCTTGTGTCTGAATAGGCCTATCTTTTTGCATGTTTGGGAAGTTCTCTGCTAGGATCCTGTTAACTAATTTTCCTAGGGCATTAACTTCTGTTTCTAGGTGCTCCTCTACACCCATTATCCTTAGATTAGGCCTTCTGATAGTGTCTTCCAAGTGTTGGATAGATCTATCATATTTCTTGGACTTGTCTTGGATGGTTGTATGTTCTTTCTCTATAACATCTAGGCTGTCTTCAATCCCTGAGATTCGATCTTCTGCATGGTCTAACCTGCATTCAAGACTTTCTACTTTGTTTTTTATCTCTTTTCCTTCTAATTGTTCAGCTTTGATGGCTTCAAATTCTTTGTGGAAGCTTTGTTTTCGATCTTGTATGAACTTCTTTACTTCCTTAATTTGAGGTTCAGTGTTTATTCTCAGATCACTTATTTGATTGGTTATGGTTTCCTTGGACTCCCCTTCCTTCTCTTGGGTTCTATTAAGCATTCCCTTTGTGGTCTCCCTGACTTCCTTCTGCTCTTTGTTAATGGATCTCATGAATGCCTTTAGTGATCTTTGTGTATTCTCTTCCTGCTCTCTCAATTCCTGTATTACTCTTTGATTAGCTTCCTCCCGTTCATAGGATTCCTGTAGTTCTCTTTGAGTGTTCTCAGCCTGTTCACGCCATTCCTGCCTTTCTCTTTGAGTATTCTCAAGCTGCTCATGCAAATCCTGTATCAGTTTTTGAGTAGGTTCCTCACGCTTATGATATTCATGTATAAACTTTTGGATTGTCTCCTCTCTCTCTCTATCACGCTCATACAGAGTCCTTTGTATGTTTTCAATCTTTGATTTATCATGTTTGCCAGCAGTGTTTGTAGAGCTATTTGGGAATTCTCCTCTGGATAATTCACTATCTGTTCTGTCCACTGAATATCAAGATTGGGAATTGAGATACTCGGATTTGCCGTTTTTCTTTTTTTTTTTCGGCTTACTCTGCCCATTTGAGATGAAAATAGCATCAGTTATGTGCTAGACCACTATCTTAAGGCAAGCATCAACCGAAGTCTGAATTTGCACAGTCAATAGTCTACAGATACAATCTAGTTCAACAGATACATCTATTCAACATCAAACAACTATACGTTAATGGGCTACGAACCACAAAGAAGAATTTGGAAGTCCAGAAATTATTAGGGTTAGGGAGAGATATTGGTAAAAAAAAAAAAATAGGAATAGAGTGATGTGGGGAGGCTCAGGGAGAGTTAACTTAGTCCTAATTTCAAAGCAGGAAATAGGTTGGATAGGATGAAAGTAGAGAGAGAGAAAAAAGAAGAAAGGGAACGGAAAAAGAAAAGAGACCAGAAAAAATAGAAAGGTAAAAATTAATAAAATTATGTAGATTGATAACAATCTATTTAGATAAGATGGTGAATTTATTGAGAGAAGGGGAGGGATATATAGGAGATGTGAAAAAACTTTAAAATAAAAATTGTCAAAATATTATATAGGTATAAAGAGGTAGTACTGCTATTAAGGGATTTAAGTCTTAGAGGTTTTGACTTGAGTAATAAATTTGTGGGTTAAATGTGTACACAATGGGGGATAGGGTCTAATATTCAACTACGGGTTTATCTGAGGATGTGCAGGACAAGAATTAAGTCACATAAAGAAGAACGAAAGAGAGGAGAAGTTGAAAAGGATAAGAAAGGAAGAAGAGAAAGATGAGAAGTTCAGTAGAGCTAAACAAAAAACAAAAAGATAATTAAAAAAAGAAAAAAAAGTGAAAGAAGACCAAAAAAGAAAGAAAAACGCACACTCACGTATCTCTAAAATAAAAATTATAAGAGGAAAAAAAAAGTTTCTGGAAAACAATTTTTTTTTCAAAAAAGGCAAAGATTAAAGATTAAAAAAAGTTTTAGAAAAGAAAAAAAAATTTTATATATGGTACCAAAAATAAAAAATAAAAAAAAGAAGACGAAGAAGAAGAAGAGAATAAAAAAAAAAAAAACTTTGATTTTTTTTGGGAGGAGTGGGAAAAATCCTGTATCTCCCTTGTGTCCCTAACCAGCCTCTTGTAGTCTCTGGTCTGCTTGTGGTCCTGTGGCTTGGTTGGTTTCTTAAGTCAGTTTGTTCGAACAGGCAGAAAAATGCTCTGCTTTACCCAGGATTTGGCGATCCTCCTCCCATGCTAGTTCATTGGGAGGCAGATCTGCTTTGAGTATCACAAAAGAGGGGGATGCAGTGATGAGACTAGGTTCTGGGTAGAGTTGAGGCCTTTCAACAGACAGTAGCTTTTCCAGGCTAGTTTGTGAAAACCTCACAGAGCCCAGCCTGGGGGCATTCTCAGGGTTTCTGTTTACTGATTTCAATTGATTGTCCAGGCTGCTAGAGGGAGGGGCAGCCTCTGGCTCTGATTACCCAGTGAAGAAACCCACTCCTAGGGCTGGCGCCCGAGCTGTGTGATTTTCCCTGGGTGGAGCTGAGTCTGGCAGGTCACGCCGCCGTTAAGGTCTTGTGACCTGCTAAATGACTTGTTTTATTCCAAGGCCTGAGTTGGAGCTAGCAGCTCCTCCGAGCTTTGTCGGTACCCAAGATGGAGATAACTGGTGCTGGGGGGAGGAGGGGTGACCTTCCCTCCTCTGCTCCCTGAGAAGGAGTGAGGACGTCAGCCTTCTACTCACGCCGAGTCTTAGTTCCTGGGTCGTCTGTGGTCTGCAAACTGCAGGATGAAGATGTCTGCTCATTGTCGGTTCTTGCTGGTGTTGAGTAGAATCTGCTCGCCTGCTGCATCTGGCTCCTTCGTTCCGGACTCTCTGTTGCTCAGGTATGGCTCCTGTGCTCGCCCACCGTGGCCACAGCAGCCGCCACTGCGGCAGATGCTGGCAAAAGCTCAGAAGTGTCTCCTTGCCTAGGTTTCCTTCTCTGCCCTAAATCTCTGTCCTGTGATGGCACACTTGGTGTAATTCTCTGGCTTAGGACTGTTCACTGGAACTCTAAAACAGCTTTCTATGCGAGAGCTTACTTAGACTCCAGCTTCTCCTACACCATTTCACAGACCTCCTATACCACATTTTCTTGATCAATTCATCTACTGAGGGGAATCTGGGTTGGATCCATATCTTATCTATGTTAAATAATGCTGCAATAAACATAGTTGTGCTGGTAGCTATAGTGTGGTCTTGTTTGTAAACATTTGGGTAAATGCCCAAAAGTGGAATTGCTGGGTCTAGGGGAACTCTATGTGAAGTCTTTTGAGGAACCTCCATACTGATTTCCAAAGTGGTTGAACAAGTTTAAACTCCCACCAACAACGAAGTAAGATTCCCTTCTGTCCACATCCCCTCCAGCATCAGTTGTTATTAGAGTGCTTGATTTTTGCCATTCTAACTGGGGTGAGGTGGTATTGCAATGTTGTTTGGATTTGCATTTTTTTTATGGCTAGGGAGGTTGAGCATTTCTTTATGTGTCTATTGACCATCCTTCTTTCTTCTTCAGAGAAGTTTCTCTTTAAGTCTTTCCCCCACTTATTTATTGGGCAGTTGTTTCTTTGAGGATTTGTTGTTGGGGGGTTTAATTTTTTGAGTTCCTAGCATATTTTAGCTATGAGACCCTTGTCTGTTGTATGGCTAGTGAAGATCTTCTCCCAATACGTGGGCTTTCTATTGATCTTGCTAGCTATGTCCTTTGCCATGCAGAAGCTCTGCAACTTCATGCAATCCCATTTGTCCAACCTTTCTTTGATTTGTTGTGTTTCCGAGTCTCTATTAAGAAAATTTCGGCCTGAGCCAAGGAGACCTAGGGTTTCTCCAATTCTATCCTGTGATGTTTTCAGAGTGTCTGCTTTGACTCCGAGGTCTTTGATCCATTTGGAGTTGATTCTGGTGCAGGGGATATATGAGGATCTAGCTTTAGTTTTCTACAAGTAATTAACCAATTTTGCCAGCACCATTTGCTGATTAGGCTGTCTTTCTTCCATTCTATTTTTTTAGCGCCCTTATTGAAGTTTAGATGGCTATAGGTCTGTAAGTTCATTTCTGAGATTTCAATTCTATTACATTGGTCCTGACATCTGTTCTTATGCCAGTACCAAGGTGTTTTGACTACTATGGCTTTATAATAGAGTTTGAAATTTGGTAGTGATATTCCTCCAGCAGTTTTCTTTCTGTTGAGGAGCGTTTGTGCTATTCAGGGTTTTTATTGTTCCATATGAATTTTTGGATTGCCTCTTCTATTTCCTTGAAGAATGAGGTTGGAATTTTGATAGGTATTGCAGTGAATTTGTAGATAGCTTTGGGAAATATTGCCATTTTCACGATGTTAATGTTTCCAATCCAGGAGCATGGGAGGTTTTGCCATTTTCTAAGTTCTGTTTTGATTTCCTTTTTCAAGTTTTTAAAGTTTTTATCATAGTGGTCCTTCACTTCTTTGGTTAAGTTAATTCCTAGGTATTTTATTTTTTGTGGGGCTATTACAAATGGAGTTGCTTTCCTAATTTCAGCCACACTTTTCTCATTGTTGGCATACAGAAAAGCCATTGATTTTTGGGTGTTAATTTTATACCCTGCTACTTTGCCAAAGTTTTGAATCAGCTAGAATAATTTGGCAGTGGAGTCTATGGGATTCTTTAAATACAAGATCATGTCATCTACAAAGAGGGATTGTTTTATTTCTTCTTTCCTCATCTTGATCCCCTTTATGTTTGCATCTTGCCTTATTGCTGTAGGTAGGCATGCTAATACTAGATTGAAGAGAAGTGAGTTTAATCTTACCATTAATCAGGAGGCAGAGATCTTAGGATCTCAATTCAATGTCATCTTGGATAGGAAAATCTGTGAGACTGACTCTCACCTCCAATTCACTGCCAAAGAACGCTGGAAGTGGAATCATGGCTCACGTGGTAGAATGCTAGCCTACAGCAAAATATTCAGGGATAGAATCCAAGCGCTGAGTTCAAGCCTTAGAATAGGACATATACATACACGAAGGAAGTAAATCACACAAGTTCTCAACCTTCCATTTCCATAATCCTCACTCTAATCCTGGTCAGAACCCTAAGAGTAACCTTGATGATAATATTAACCCAATCCTAAAATTAATGGAAAATATATACTAACAGGTACTCATTGTCTTTGAAATGATTTATTTACACTTTGTTCCAAATCCTACAGATTCCCTGACTTGGACTCTGAAATCGTTCCCTATTATGAATATTAACCTCAAATGTTCATATCATGAAAACTATCATAGTTTCCACTAATCTTAACTTTTACTGAACTCCTCTATCTCCAAAAATAAGTTGCAGGTTTACTTAAATTATACTCTAGTTTCTAACTCTAACTATAAATCTAAACCTTACTAGAAACCTAACTCTAAATTTAACCTTATTGAACCCTGAATAGGAATATTAGGAAAACTCTGTAGTTTTTGGTAAATTTCACACTTATTTTACTTGAAAATGTTAGCAGAAAACTCAGTTTTACCTTAAAGCTTACCCTTCCCTAAACCTAAGTCTAACCTGAACTAGAACTGTACCCTTAACCATAGAACTAATAGCCTTTGGATTCTAAAAGCCATACAAATACATTACATTTATTCATTCTACCTTTATTCAACTTATCTCTCTAAAAAAATTTTGTAGTTTTACTCATTATCTTGCCATTTTTGTAACTCTAACCTAAACTGTAATATTGAGGCTAACACTCACACTAACCATATCCTAATCTTAATATAATTAGAAGTTTCCTATTTCACATTCATCCTAATTCTAACATGACTTGTTATTCGAAGATAGTTTCAGTTTGACCCTAAACTTTCCATTGCCCTAATGCTAACACTAACCACAGCTGCAACTGAAACCTAACTTTCACCCTAATGATAGACCAATTCTAATGTTTAAGAAAAATGCTCTAGTTTAATCAGTTTGCACTCTGGAAATGAGTTTCAGATTGCCCTGATTCCCACAAATTTTCTGACTCTTCCTCTGAAGTTATTGGTTCCATAACATGAACCATTATAAAATAACTTGTCCTCAAATTCTCTTATCAGGAAAAATACTGTAGTATGCGTTGATCCTACCTTTTCCTGAACCCTTGTAGCCTAAAACAGTTTCGGATTTACTTGCGATCTAGTCCATTACTTAACGCTCTTAACCTAAACTGGATGGAAAAGTCTCATTTAATCATTACAGGAATGATCACTAAGAAATAAATATAATGAAAATACTTTAGTTACATCTCAATCTACTTAAAATAGATTGGTTACTATTATCATCAAGGTTACTACAGTCTCAATTTACTTAAAGGTACCAAAATATTAATGTTGATGAATATCACTCATTTTTAGAAAATGACTAGTCCAAACAAAGTTTATATTATATTTGAAATTTAAAAAATGAAATAGATACCCTGATTAATGACCTATTTCGGGCATTCAGAGGTTAGAAAAATGGAGAAATATCCTCATTTATGTAGGTCAAACGTGGAAGAGAGCATATGGCAAACCCAAAGCCACATACCAAGGGCAGAGGTATTTAACAAAATCCCATGAAGATGAAATAAGTCTTAAAAGGGAGAGCTGAGCATATAGGGAGTAGGGCAGAAGAATGGAGAGTGAAATGGTGGACTAATGCAGTCATATAACTCAATATACATAAGTGAGAATATAATTAGGAAACTTGAAGGGATATGTTGGTTTGGGGTAAAGAAAGAAAGAAAAATGGAAAGGTTGACAATGACCCAGATGCATTGTACATTGAAATGCACATATACTCTATTCAACACTGACATGATGAAGCAAAACCCCTTTGGACAACTAGCTAAAAATTCTTTTTTTGAAATTTTAATGTTAATGGATCAGGTGCATAAAGCTTTAGAGATAAATAAGAGGATAGCATTGACATATTGTTGAGGCTTTTGCTCCTTTCAATATACAAAAATAAGTGTGACAAGTCTACTCCAAATGTAAATTGTATTTTGCCAATTCTTCTTGCAAATTGCTTAAAATATGGAGAACCAAATTCCAATATCCTTATACTTCCAATAAAAACTTATAGACCTTTAGGGTTTTCACTTGCTTCTAAATATCTTAATGTAATGTATTGGAACTAATTTCATTCCACATTTAAATTTAAATTTTAGATCACGAAATTCTTTTAAAATCCTCTCACTCCATCACAGGTATGGATAAATAACTGATGAGGGCAGAATCAGAACTATTCAGAAGGTTGTAAATGGATGCTTACCTAGTTTTCTCTCTTCTGGAGCATAGAATACAGATTGTCTTAACTGGAAAAAGTTTGCCTTCCCAGGTTTTCTGCATATGAACATTCCATTAACATTTTGTTATTAGAGGATTATTCAAGATTAGCTATATGTTGATTGATAATGACTGAGCTTGAGAGAAAGGTGAGGGAAAACCATCTACAATTCAATGAGATTCTGACTTGTTTTTCACAAAGGGTTATGAAAGCTCTCCATTAGAAATCTAGCAGCAGCACTTCTAAAAGTCCTTGCGTGGTTAGATTTTCTGATAATGTCTCAATTCAAGTACTTCTCCTTAGAGTTCCATATTATTCAATATGCTGTATTAGATCCTTTTATATTTTGCAGACAGCTCTTGGTGATGAAATTTGAGCTTTTCAAAATTTTTCTCCCAATTCCATCCACAAAATGCAGGCAAAAAGACAAAACAAATTGAAAAAAATTGTTTCTGTTGATAGTGCATATACTTTTATTTTCCACTTCAAACATAAAATGTAGTAAAACGTTTCATAGCAATTACACTGAACTAGGTTGTGGACACATTCTAATGTAAATAATATACTGTGTTCAAGTAAAATGTTTGCGGATCCAAAATTTTATTATGCCTGTGGTCCTAAAACCAATACCTTACTGATATTGAGTGATAAATACAACTTCACATAAGTACAGAAGTTTTCCTTGTATGTTTTTTAATATATATTTTTATTGTAAAGACACTGTACACAGGGGTTACAGTTACATAGGGAAGGTAATGTGTACATTTCTTATTGAGCATTGTTACCCAATCCTTTGTTTTTCCCCTAGCATCCCTTCCTTTCACATCACCCAAATCCTCCCTCCAACCCCCCACTGATAGTATATACTCTGATAGGATATTCTTCTGCTACTTTGGTTGTTGAGAGTGTCTACAAGAGTGAGCATTCCATAGGGAGCAGGGAGACATCATATGACCTTTAGTTACTGAGATTTCCGAATGACTTGCTATCACTTGTACTGCATTTTGCAAGTCGAATCTCATGTGTTAAAATGTACCAGTTTTAAGAGGTAAGAGGAATGGTAAAAGAACTCTTAGAGACAAATGCATCTTCAACATATTTGGTTCCAAGCATTCCGTCTAAGTCATATTCAACAACTAGTGAAATTTGTGTTGACTGTAACTATGTGTCTTTCTCCATGTTTACATGTATACCTGAGTATATGTATGTGTGTATTTGTGAGGATAGTAACATACATGTGTACATATATAAGGGCACATACATATATGCATATATAAACAAATAGAAATATATAAATATATTTGCATATATATATCAAGTGTTCAGTGATTTAATCTATAGTTCCTAACATATTGTCATTCTCACAAGCATACATGATAAACTGCTCTGATGATCTGTGCTCTATGATGTACTCACTTCCCCATTATCTTGTTTTTCATCCCTGTGAACAACTTCAGTCTACTTTCCATAGGATAGCTTTGTTTCATTACATGTAGTTACTCACTGATACTCAAAGTAAAAGGTTGTTTGTAAAAGAAAAAGTACTTTTAGGTCACAGCTTAAAAGTATCTTATCCATCCCAATGATTCCTAGGGAGATAAAATTTATAATAGTAATAAAAGTGAAAAGGAATTCCTATATCTGTTGTTTTACTATTTAGAATGGCAAATAATAATAACACATCACAGTTGTAACTCTTAAATAAGGCAAGGGTAACTGATTGTATTACCATGTTCCCACAAACCAGTGGATCCTGAAGGATAATAGTAGACCACCAGAAATTCTAAGTAGCAGACATGAAGCATGAAAGAGAAAGTGAGGGAATGAGAGAGAGCATAAGAGAGAGAGAAATATAATAATACTGAAAGTGCATAACAGATAAATAAGAGCTGTATGAGAATATTCACATGGCTATCTTTAGATACTACATGTACATTTGAAGGTATTTGTTGTATAATAACCAATCAACATAAAATATAGAGTTTCATGGAGGTCGGAGGAAATGGTAGAGGAGAACCTGGAGGCTAAACAAGCTCTCACATACAAAGCAGTTTTAGTGTTCCAGTGAACAGTACTAGCCTAGATAATCACACCAAGTGTGCCATCACTGTACACAGAGTTTGGCTAGAGAGGAAAGATCCAGGCAAGAAGACAGATCTGAGCACTTGCCAGTAGCCACGGTTGGGGCAGCGGCTGCGGCACTCATAACCACCATATCTAAAACAGAGAGCCCAGGACAAAGGCGTCATATGCAGTGGGTGAGCAGATTCTACTCAACACCAACAAGAACTGACAAGGAGCAGATAAATTTATCCTGCAGATCACAGACCAGAGATACCCAGGAACAAAGACTCCTGTCTGAGTAGAATCCTGACATCCTCACTCCTTCTCATGGAGCAGAGGAGGGAAGGCTGCCCCTCCCCTCCACCAGACATCATCTTTGATACTGAGAAAGGCCAGGCTGAGCAACTAGCTCCAACTCAGGGTCTTGGAAGTAAACAAAAGAGTCATTTAGCAGGTCATAGGAATCTGACTTGAGCTTCCAGGCTCAGATCCACCCAGGAGAAAGTCACCTAGGCCAAGCAGAGAGAGTTCTGCCCCACAGAGGAGTGACTATCTTCACTGGGTTAACAGAACCAGAGGCTGCCCCTACCTATAGCAGCCTAGGCAATCAATTGAAATTCAGTAAATAAACCTTGTGAATGGCTCTAGGCTGGGGTCTGGGAGTGTCTCAGGAGCTAGCCCCTCAGGGAAAAGCTACTGTTTGCTGAAACGCCTCAACCCTACCCAGAACTTAGCCTCATCACAACATTTCCAAACTAGAGGAAACACTCATCTTTCTCTTTCGTGATACTCAAAGCAGATCTCCCTCCCACTGAACTGCCTGAAGGAGGATCAAAAAATCCTAGATAAAGCAGAGCATTTTATTGACTGCTCAAACAAACTGATGTAAGAAATCAATCAAGCCACAGGAAAACCAAACACCACAAGCAGACCACTGACTCCACGAAGAGACTGGTTACAGACAGAGGGGAGATATAGGATCTTCCCATTCCTCACCCTCCTCACCAAAAAAAAATTAAAGAACTCTTTTTGGTACCATTTTTAAAAAAATTTTTTGTTAATCTTTTTTTTTCTTCTTCTCCTAATTTTTATTTTAGATGTGTGTGCGTGTGTGTGTGTGTGTGTGTGTGTGTGTGTGTGTGTGTGTGTGTGTGTGTGTTTGCTTATTTTAAAAAAAATCACTATTGACTTTTTGGTCCTTTTAAAATTTTTTTAATTTTTTCATTCTTTTCATTTTTTTGTTTTTCTTTTTTTTTTTTGCGTGACTTAATTGCTGTTTTGCCTAATCCCCAGATAAATACCCATCAACGATTGTTAGAACTTATCCCCCATTGTGTACATAATTAATCTAGAAATGTATTACTTAATTTACAAACTTTTAGGCTTAACTTTTTTTGTCTTTTATTTTCCCAGGGCTGAGGACTGAACCCAGGGCCTTGCGTGCGTCGGGCCGGCGCCCTTCCACTGGGCTAAATCCCCGGCCCCAGGCTTAACTTTTTAATAGAAGTATTATATCTTTGTACCACATAATTTTCAAGTAAATACGTTTAAGAATTTTTATTTTTTAGTTTTTCATGTCTCCTTTCTATCATCCCCCTCCTGTCATCCTATCCTTTTCTTCTCTCAATATCATTTCTTTAAAGTTACATAATTTTTAAGTGTTTCACTTTTTAAATTTAAATTTTTATTTTTACATTTTTGATTTTCTTCTTTTTAATTTCTCTCCTATCATTCTGTCCAATCCCTTTCCCTCTCTGAGATTAGGACTTGGTTAAATTTACTTTAACCTCTCCACATACTTCTAATCCTATTTTTCCCCACATTTCTCCCTAAACATAATAATTTCTGATTTGAAAAATTCGTCTTTGTGTTCTTAGCCCAATAATGCATAGTTATTTGATGTTGAATAGATGGTATCTGTTGAACTAGGTTGTATCTGCAGCCATTTTGACTGTGCAACTACAGGACTTTGGATGATTCTTGCCTTAAAATAGTGTTTTAGCAAAAAGTTGGTCTCACTTTCATATCAAGTGTGCAGAACAAGCCGGAAAACACAAGAAAAATGGCAAGTGTGGTTATCTCAACTCTCATTTATGATAATCCAGTGACACAACAGTTAATGAATAATCCAGAGGAGAGTTCCCACAAAGCACTACAAACATTACTGGTAAACCTAGTGAATGAAAAGAATGAAAGCTAGAAAAGGACTCAGTTTGAACGTGATAGGGAGAGAGAGAGGAGGCAAACCAAACATTAATATAGAAATCTCGTGACTGTGAGGAAACTACTCAAAGATTGATACAGTAATTGCTTGAACAGGTTGAGAACAAAGAGAAATAAAGGAATTGCGTGAACAGGCTGAGAAGAGTCAAAGAGAAAGAAAGGAATTGCGTGAGCAGGCAGAGAACAGACAAAGAGAGACAGGAATTGTGTGAGCAGGCTAAGAAAAGTCAAAGAGAACTACAGGAATTTAATCAAAGAGTAACACAGGAATTGTGAAAGTGGTATGAGAATAAACAAAGATCAATAGAGGCATTCATGGAATCTATAAACAGCTGAAAGGATTCAGAAAGACCACAAAGGGAATGCTGAATGGAGCACGACAGGAGGAAAGGAAGTCCAAGTAAACCATAACCAATCAACTAAGTGATTTGAGAACACCAAATTAAAGAAGTAAAGAAGTTCATACAAGATCTAAAACAAAGCTCCAACAAAGAATTTGAAGCCATCAAAGCCGACCAATCTCAGGGATTGAAGACAGCCTAGGTATTATAGAGAAAGAACATACAACTCTCCAAGACAAATCCAAGAAACATGATAGATCTATTCAACATTTGGAAAACACAATCAGAAGGCCTATTCTGAGGACAATTGGTGTAGAGGAACACCTAGACATAGAAGTTAACTGTCTAGGAAATTTGTTTAATAGAATCCTAGCAGAGAACATCCCAAACATACAAAAAGATAGGCCCATTCAGATACAAGATGCTTGTAGAACCCCAAATAGACCAGACCAGAACAGCATTTCCCATTGTCACATTCTAATCCACACAGGATCAATTCAGACCAACAAAAATTTCCAAAAGATGTCAAGGAGAAAAGATCAATCACCTGTAAAGGAAAACCAATTAGAATCACCTTATATTTTTCAGCAGAGATAATTAAAGCAAGAAGAGCCTGGAAGGCTGTATGCCATGCCTTAAAGACAAACAAGTTTCAACCAAGAATACTGTACCCAGCTAAACTATCCTTCATAACCGAAGGTCAAATAAAAACCTTCCATTGCAAAGAAAAACTGAAAAATATATCTCCACCAAACCAGCCCTATAAAAAATACTTAAAGATGACCTACAAACAGAAAACCAACAAGACCACAATAATGGCTAAGAAACCACCCAAACTGAGAATCCAAGAACCATAGGAAGAACCAAGATTCCACAACCACCATGGAGATGGATAGCATGGCAGGAGCTACCAAACACCTCTCAGTCCTACCTCTCAACATTAACGGACTTAAAGCTCCAACTTAGCGAAATAGTCTGTCTAGTTGAATTAAAAAGCAGGATAACTCTATCTCCTGCTTTCGGGAGTCACACCCTGCCCATAAAAACAAACACATTTTGATAATGAAAGGCTGGAATAAAATCTACCAAGCAAACAGCTGCCATAAACAGGAAGGAGTTGCAATAATAATTTCAGATAAAATATGCTTCAAATTAAAATTAGTGTAAAGAGATAAAGAAGGTCGCTATATATGACTTCTGGGTTCTCTACTTCAGAAGGATATTACAATTCTAAATATGGAATCGCCAAACAATGGAGTGCCCAAATTTATCCAAGAGACACTATTTTCCCTCAGATCTCACATAGATCCAAAGATATTAAGTGTTGAGGATTTTAACACAACACTATGCCCACTATATAGATCAAATCGGCAAAAAATTAACAGAGAAACCACAGATCTAAACAACTGCATAGAGCAAATAGATTTAACAGACATCTATTGAATGAATATTTCACCCAGTAGCATCAGAATACATGTTTTACTCTCCAGCATATGGAACATTTTCCAAAAGAGATCACATTTTAGGTCACAAAGCAAAATTGCCCAAGTTACACCTTGCATTCTCTCAGACCACAAGGGAATAAAATTAGAACTCAACACCAAAAGCCACCAAAAAAAAGTCTTGTATCACATGGGGGCTGAACAACACACTTAAATAAACAGGGGTTCAGGGAAGAGATTAGAAAGGAAATTCAAATGTCCATGATATTCAACAAAAATGAACACACAAATTACCAGCTCCTCTGGGACACTGCAAAGGCAGTACTCAGAGGCAAATTTATAGCTCTGAGTTCCTACACCAACAAAATAGAGAGATCTGAAACCAACAATTTAATGAGACATCTGAACCACCTAGACAAAAAGCAGTAAGATAAACCCCAATTCAATAGATGTAAAGAAATAATTAACATTAAATCAGAATTAAACAAATTAGAATAAACGAAAAAACAGAATGAATCAACAAAACAAAGATTTGGTTCTTTGCAAAAATTAACAAAATTGACAGACAATTAGCAAATCTTATCAGAAAAAGAAGAAACACACCCAAGTAAATAAACTCAGATGTGAGAATGGAAACATCGAAACAGAAACAACCAAGATTCTGAACATTATAAAGGAATATTTTCAAACCTTTATACTAATAAGTTTGAAAACTTGGCAGAAATGGACCTTTTGTTAGCAATTATCAACATGCAAATACTACACCAAGATGAGTTAAAACATCTTAAGGGGCCAATATCAAGACACAGCAATAAAAGACCTCCCATCTAAGAAAATCCCAGGACCAGATGGATTTACAGCGGAATTGTACAAGAGCTTCAAAACAGAGCTCACACCCAGTACTCCTCCAACTCTTCAATGAAATTGAAAGAGAAAGTTCACTACCGACCTCATTCAATGAAGCCATCATAACCTTCATGCCCAAACCAGGCAGGGAATCATCAAAGAAAGAGAACTATAGACCCATTTCATTGATGAATATTGATACAAAGCTTTTCAACAAAATTTTGGCCAATCGACTTCAACTATTCATCCAAAAAATCATACACCACTATCATACAGGATTCATTTCAGGGATGCAAACCTGGTTCAATATACACAAATCAATTAATATAATTTATCACATCAACAAGAGCAAGAATTAAAACCACATGGTTATCTCAACAGATGCAGAAAAAGCATTGGACCAAATCCAACACCCCTTTATGATGAAGGTTCTGGAAAAATTAGGAATCCATGGAATATTCCTCAATACAATAAAAGCTGTATATGGAAAACCTACAGCCAGCATTATAATTAATGGTGAAAAACTAAAGCCATTTCCTCTTAACTCAGGAACAAGACAAGGATGCCCACTCTCTCCACTTCTCTTCAATTTAATATTAGAATGCCTAGCTACAGAAATAACACAATATGCCAAAATAAAAGGGATGCAAATAGGGAAAGAAGAAGTACAATTGTCCCTCTTTGCAGATGACATGATCTTGTCCTTAAAGAATCCCACAGATTCCACTCCCAAATTACTCAAGCTGATTCAAAACTTTGGCAAAATAGCTGGGTATAAAATTAACCCTCAAAAATTAATGGCTTTTCTGTATGCCAACAATGAGAAAAGCATGGCTCAAATCAAGAAAGCTTTTCAATTTGTAATAGCCCCACAAAAATAAAATACCTAAGAATTAACTTAACCAAAGAAGTGAAGGACTTCTCTGATGAAGACTTTAAAAATCTGAAAAAGGAAATCAAAACCTCCCATGCTACTCAATAGGAAGGATGAACATTGTGAAAATGGCAATATTTCCCAAGGCTATCTACAAGTTCAATGCCATACCTATCAATATTGCAACCGCATTCTTCAAGGAAATAGAAGAGGCAATCCAAAAATTCATATGGAACAACAAAAGACCCCCATTTGCAAAAAGTCATCCTTAACAGAAAGAATATTGTTGGAGGAATATCAATATCAGATTTCAAACTCTACTACAAAGCCATAGTAATTAAAACAGTTTAGTACTGGCACAAGAAAAGAACTCAGGAACAATGGAATAGAATTGAAAACTTAGAAATGAACCTACAGACCCATAATCATCTAATATTTGATAAAGGATCTAAAAATATAAAATCGAAGGAAGACAGGCTGTTCAGTAAATGGCACTGGCAAAATTGGTTAATCACTTGTAGAAAATTAAGGCTAGATCCTTATATATCACCCTGTACCAGGATCAACTCCAAATGGATCAAAGACCTCGGAGTCAAAACAGATATTCTGAAAACATTACAGGATGGAATAAGAGAAACCATAGGTCTCCTTGGCACAGGCTGAAATTTTCTTAATAGAGACCCAGAAACACAACAAATGAAAGAAAGGTTGGATAAATGGGATTGCATGCAATTGCAGAGCTTCTGCATGGCAAAGGACATACCTAGCAGGATCAATAGAAAGCCCAGGGAATCCGAGATGATCTTCACTAGCCATACAACCTACAAAGGTTTCATATCTAAAAGAGACCTGGAAATCAAAATCCCCCAACACAAATACTCAAAGAAAATACTGCCCAATAAATAAGTGGGCTTAAGACATAAAGAGAAACTTCTCTGAAGAGGAAAGGAGGGTGAACAAAAACACATGCAGAAATGCTCAACCTCCCTAGCCTTAAAAGAAATGCAAATCAATCAACATTGAGATATCACCTCACCCAAGTTAGAATGGCTATAATCAAGAACTCTAATAACAACAGATGCTGGAGGGCATGTGGACAAAAAGGAACCTTAATGCATGGTTAGTGGGAATGTAAACTTGTTCAACCACTTTGGAAAATAGTATGGATGTTCCTACAAAGACTCCACATAGAGCTTCCCTATGATCCAGCAATCCCACTTTTGGGCATTTACCCAAATGATCACAAACAAGACCATACTAAAGCTACCAGCACAAATATATTTATTGCAGCATTACCATAGCTAAGATATGGAACCAACCCAGATGCCCTTCAGTAGATGAATGGATCAAGAAAATGTATATATACACAATGGAATTCTATGTCTGTATCTGAAAGAATGATATTGCCCCATTTGTTAGGAAATGGAAACCTTGGAATAAATCATATTAAGTGAAGTAAGCTAGGCCCAAAGAAACATGGTTTCCCTTATTTGCAATATCTAGTGTATGTCTGAGACACGCAGAAATTGTTACATAAGTTTATGTTAGGTGAAATGAACCCCAAGATAAGAATTCAAAATTTTCTTCTTTCCTGCAATTATTTCTAACATATTCATAAGATGATTTCTTTGTTACTTTGTATGTCCCTCCCGCATGGTATAACCCCTGTTTTCACTGTATTTGAGGTTGGTATAATTTGTGGAGGGGAAGGGAAAATTTTTTTTTAAATATGGATACAGGTGGACCCATTGCACCAATGAGATATACAAGACATTATGTCGAAAAACGAATTTTACAACTTCGGGTTGGGGAAAGGGGAGGGGGAATGGGTTGTAAAGGGGGTGAGATGGGAAGGGATAGTAAGGAGAAAAAAGGAGTAGGCAACAATGCTTGATAAGAAATGTACTCATTACCTTGCCCATGTAATTGTAACCCCTCTGTCTGTTATTTTCACACTTAAAAAAACAATAAAAACCATAAAATATAAAGTGATTTTGATAAAAAAAATAAAAATGACTCAGAATAAATTATCAATGCAAAAACAATATTTACAGAAGCAAACTCTCAGAGATATTACATGACTTTGAGAAGGATAAAGTGGAAGGGATAGGAATGGGAAACAAAGGAGGAGGCTGCAATGCTTGATAAGAAATGTACTCATTATCTTGCCCATGTAATTGTAACCCCTCTGTACAGTATTTTCACAATAAAAAATTTAAAACTTGAAAAAAGAAAGAAAAAAGAAAAGGAAAAAGTGGCTGAATTTAATATAAATTTAGAAGTATGACCATTCAGAAAGCATAAAAAGATATTCTTTATTTCATTATATAACCCAAAGCAGAAAGTAAATGTTATTTAGATGATTTTTTTATAACAGTCTCTCAGGTGCTGGGAAGGTGGTTCAGTGTAGAGTGTTGCCTTGCATGCATGAGGTCCTGGGTTTGATTCCTCAGCACTACATAAGCAGAAAAAGATGGAAGAGGTGCTTTGACTCAATTAGTAGCACTAGCCTTGAGCTGAAGAGCTGAGAGACAGCAACCAGGACCCAGAGTTCAAGCCCCACAACCAACAAAACAAAAGAAAAACAAAACAAAACACAGTCTCCCTTTTGTGTGCTCAAGATTGTAACACTAGTGCTTCAGTCTAGGGCTATGCTTTTAGGTGTGGACATTTATCAACACTCCTGATTCAGATTCTAATTGATAAAATTTTAATCAATATTTTTTTCTTACTAATTTTGCTCATTGTAAATTCACATATACCTATAAAAATCGATGTGGCCATCTCAATAACATTCTCAAAGTACTTCTTAATGATGGCTTACAAAAAGTTGTATTATATTACAACAAGGAAAACAATGCTACAAATAAGGAAAATCAATACATAAATATTAATGATTAATAAAATAAAAAAGAAAACATTTACCACTGTTTCCAGTATTTGAAATGTACTACATATTCGATTTATTATTTTCTTATATTGCTGTACATTTAAAACTGTCTAAGTCTATGATGTTCAACAAGAATTTTATAGGCTATGAGTAGCGTTTAAAGTTATCCAATAAGATTATTATTTATGGTCCATCTCATCATTTGTATATGGCTTCTACCATCATTTGTTCCTCACTAACATATAAAGTAAGGAAGCCCTTAAATTTTGACAGAAACTGTGAAGTTAATATCTTAAATCTTCACTCTGCTTCTTCACACAAACACTTTGCAACTTCTCATTAGTAAAGTTTCTATAAACTCTGAAATGTACATACTTAGTAGTATATGACTGCTACCATGAATCTTAAATGCTTTATGGAAATGTTTTACAATCTGCTAAATAGTCTTAATTTTGGCATATATGAGCAAATTCCCACAATTAAACATATTGAAAACATTAAAACTTTTAACAAACCTTAACACTATCTATAGTGTTCATTATGACAGGTTCCTTGTACAGAATAATTGAATTCCTCCCCCTACACATCCGTTGAACAATAAATAACTGGAATTATTTTGTTTTTGACATGTCAATCTTGACTTTATTCTTAAAAGTGTTCTTATGTAAGAAATACATTGTTCTAAAATTTCACGACAATTCTTTTGAATTTAATTTTTGTGGAATTGTCTAGTTTAAGAAAATCAATTACACTTTATATATAAAAAATGTTCTGTGCTCAATTCGGTAGCACATACACTAACATTGGAACAATAAAAAGAAGAATAGCCCCTGACTGAGGATGACACGCAAGTTCGTGAAGCATTCCAGATTTTTAAAAGAACAGATGCTGGAGGGGATGTGGACAGAAAGGAACCTTAATGCATTGTTGTTGGGAGTTTAAACTTGTTCAAAGGCTTTGGAAAGTAGTATGGAAGTTCCTCAAAAGACTACACAGAGCACCCCTAAGACCCAGCAATCTCATTTTGGGCATTCACCCAAATGATCTCAAACAAGACCATACTAAATCTACTAGCAAAACTATGTTCATTGCAGCATTATTTACCATAGCTAAGCTACATAACCAAATCCGATGCCCCACACTAAAGGAATGGATCAAGAAAATGTGTGTGTGTGTGTGTGTGTGTGTGTGTGTGTGTGTGTGTGTGTGTGTGTGTGTGTATACTGGATTTCTATGCCTCTATCAGAAAGAATGGCATCACCCAGTTTGTTAGGAAATGGAAAGACTTGGAAAAAATTATATTAAGTAAATTAAGCCAGGCCCAAAGAAGTGAAGTAAGCCAGGCCCAAGGAAACATAGATCCCATGCTTTCCTTATTTGCAATAACTAGTATGTGTCTGATACAAGCAGAAAAGTTCAGATAAGTTGATGTTAGGGGAATGAACCCCAAGATAAGTATTCAAATGTTTTTTTTGTTTTTTGTTTTTTTCCTTTCATGCAATTTTTCTAACATATTTATAAGAAGATTTCTATGTTGCTTTGTATGCCCCTCCCCCAAGGTATAACCCATGTTTCACTGCATTTGATGTTGGTATAATTTGCGGAGGGGAAGGGAAAAAAACCAATTCGTTTAACTAGGGATGCAGGTGGACCCATTGCAACAATTAGATGTACAAGTCATTATGTAAAAAAATGAACTTTACAACTTTGGGGGGAGGAGGACCGGGTGGGGGAGGTGTGGGAGTATGGGAAGGGATGGGAAGGGGAAGCAAAGAGGAGCCAACAATGCTTGATAAGAAATGTACTCATTATCTTGCCCATGTAATTGTAACCCCTCTGTATGCTATTTTCACAATAAAAAAAAGAAGCATAGGTCCTATGGTATCCCTTATTTGCAATAACTAATGTATGTCTGGGATAAACAAAGAAGGTATGGTAAGGCAAAAAAAAGGAGGAGGCAACAATACTTGATAAGAAATGTACTCATTACCTTTTCCAGGTAATTGTAACTCCTCTGTATGATATTTTCACAATTAAAAAAAGAGAAAAGGTCAAAAGCATGTGCATATGACTAGATAAGATGATGTTAAGGTAAATGAACCCCAAGATAGGGACACAAGTGGTTTTTTATTTGTTTCTGTTGTTTCTAATGTATTTATAATGTACGATGTGATTTTTTTATATGTGCTTCCCCCACAGTTAAACCCCTGTTTTCACTGTATCTGATGTTGGTGTACCTCCATCTTGTATATACACTTCTCTAATTTGGGTATGGAAAAGGAAAAAAACAAAATGCTTAAATAAGGATACAGTATGACCCATTGCACCAATGTGATGCACAAGACAGTACGTTGAAAAACGAACTTTACAATTTAGGCGGGGTGGGGGCAGGGCAGCGTACTTGTGGAGGTGGGAAGGAAGGGATGGTGGGGGAAAACAAAGGAGAAGGTAACAATGCTTGATAGGAAATGTATTCATTACCTTTTTCATGTAACTGTAACCACTCTGTACAGTACTTTTACAATAAAAAACATAAAAATGTTCTGGGATGGAAGAGAATATTACCCCTATTTTACCCATATAATATCGTTAACAAAGAAATTAATGCAAAACACTGATATGAATATATTTTGAATAAATGTGTGTGTGTGCATGTGTGTGAGTGTGTGTGTGTGTGTGTGTGTGTGTGTGTGTGTGTGTGTGTGTGTGTGCGTGCCTGCGCATTTTCATTCTCAGAGTTTGAATTCAGTGCATCAAGGTCTCGCTAGGCTATTCCTCTCTAGGTTGATGAGCTATTATATAAGCTACATCTCCATTCTTGGCTCTTTGCTAGTTCATTAATTTAAAAAAAATCTCATGAATATTTTTGTCCTGATTGGCTTCCAACGGTTATCCACAGATCTCCGGTTCCTGAGCAGATACCCGTGTAGACAGGATTACAGGTATGACCAACCAGCACAAGGCTTTCAGAATACTTTAAAAAGTAGAAGAAAATTTACTTCATAGAGGCTTGATTATCATCTCCAGCTTTTACAGCATTTTGGAGTGATTATATGTGAATTTATTTCATTTTTGGATTCTTAAAAGACAGTAAGTGATGGTATTTAAAAGTTTAATCCTTTTTTTTTTATCAGTCATGTGGCTTGAACTCTGGGCTTGGGCGCTGTCCCTGCGCCTTTCAGCTGAAGGCGAGTGCTCTACCCCTTGAGCGACAGTGCCACTTTGGCTTTCCTAGTGGTTTATTGGAGATAAGAGTCTCATAGACTTTCCAGCCTGGGCTGCCTTTGAAGTGCAATCCTCGGATCTCAGCTTCCTCTGTAGCCAGGATTATAGGCGTGAACCACCAGCTACCGGATAATTTTAGTACTTTTTAAAACGTATACTGGTACTGTGGAACAGAAGAAATTTGTCACTCTTTAGACCTCAATTTGAGGTCTGAGCATGATAACCCAATGTCACCAACACAGTCTGTGTTGAAGAAAAATGTGACAGAAAACGATTACTGTTGGCAATAATTGCTATGCTATTATTTCTTGGACAACATGAATATTGAATTAAGAGTGTAAGGGAATGGAGAGGATTTTACCTACTGTTTTTATTGCTGACTTTTGGAAATTTTGACTCATTTCCTTCCCCACTGTGTGTCTTTGGGCCATGCATTTAGTGCCTTTAATTACAATATTTCCTAACACTAAAATGTTAATAATATTAGAATTATAGCAAATGTTTTCTTAAGAATTAAGAGAAATAAAATGTGAAAAACTTAACGTAAACTTCTAGGAATGAGCTTACAATTACATGGGCAAGATAATGAGTATATTTTTTATCAAGCATTGTTGCCTCCTCTTTGTTTCCTGTTCCCATCCCTTCCCATCTCCCCCAAACCTATCATCCCACCAACCCCCCCCTCCCGCCAAAGATGTAAAGTTTGTTTTTCGGCATAAGGACTTGTACATCTCATTATTGCAATGAGTCCACCTGCATCCCTATTTAAACGATTTGTTTTTTCCCTTCCCCTCCACAAATTATACAAACATCAAATCCAGTGAAAGCATGGGTTATACCATGGGGGATGGACATACAAATCACCAAAAAATTATCTTATAAATGTTCGAAACAATTGCAATAAAGAAAAAAAAATGAATCCTTATCTTGGGGTTCATTTCACCTAACATCAACTTATTTGACCTTTTCTGCTTGTCTCAGATATATACTAGTTATTGCAAATAAGGTAAACCATGGGACCTATGTTTTTTGGGGCCTGGCTTAATTCACTTAATATAATTTTTCCATGTCTTTCCACTTCCTAACAAATGGGGCAATGTCATTCTTTCTCATGGTGGCATAGAATTCCATTGTGTATATATATCACATTTTCTTCATCCTTTCATCTTGGTTTGTTCCATATCTTAGCCATGGTAAATAATGCTGCAATAAACATAGTTGTGTTGGTAACGGACAAGGGTCTCATATCTAAAATATACCTGGAACTCAAAAAAATTAAATCCCCCAATGACAAATCCTCAAAGAAACAACTGCTCAATAAATAAGTGAGCTAAAGACTTAAAGAGAAACTTCTCTGAAGAGGAAAGGAGGATGGCCAATAGACACATGAAGAAATGCTCAATTTCTCTAGCCATAAAAGAAATGCAAATCAAAACAACATTGAGATACCATATTACCCCAGTTAGAATGGCTATGATCAAGAACTCTAATAACAGCAGATGCTGGAAGGGATGTGGACAGAAGGGAACCTTAATGCATTACTATTGTTCAATTGTACTATTGTTCAACAGCTTTGGAAAGTAGTATTGAGGTTCCTCCAAAGACTCCACGTAGAGCTCCTCTATGATCCAGCAATACCACTTTGGGGTATTTAACCAAATGATCACAAACTAGACAGCAGTTTTTTTAAATAGTAAATAGAATGCAATAAGTATTACAGAAGCCATTACATGTAATGAGAAAAGCAGAAGGACTGTTCTCTATTGACCATGCTCTGCTTCAAAATCAGCCAGGTGGATACCTTCTCATGCTGTAAATAAAACTGGTTTTATTATGTCTTGGCAGTATAAAAACATCAGGGACAGAATAATGAAATGTTGTAGACTGAGGTGAAGTCAATATGAAAATGTGCAAAACTGATGAAAAGGTAAAAGTCTCTGAGTAGTATATTGTGTTTTACATCATTTAAGTTAAATTGAAAAAATAGGGAAGACCTAGAAGAATTAATTCTCTTTTTGATAGCCAAACAAAGGTCCATAGAAGATTGAACTTTTTCCTCATACTTGTAGAGACATCATCAGATGAGAGGAACTCTATTGTTTTTATTTTTTTTTTTTTTTGCGTTTTTCAATTTATACTTCAGTTTGAAATCTGAACTACATGAGACTGAAAGAAACCTAGAAAAATTAGACACACAAGCTTTGGAAAAAGTCATGAACGAAACACAAACAAAATACATATAGCCTTGTAAAAGGTCTAACTAAATTTATTTACATAGTCTTAAGTGTAAACAGAAAATGATTTAAACAATATATTATTGAAAATTGAAAAATGTTAGGAGTTGCTTAATTTTTTCCTTTCTACTATATTGAATTAAGTATTGATTTTATATAGAGAGATTAAAGATGAGATTAACAGGAAACGATTAAAAATGGACAAAAGTTCTGAATAGACATGTTTTCCAAAAAGCCCTGAAAAGTGCTAGTGTGTTTACAAAGTAGTTTTTAATACCACTTCTATGCTGGGTTAATGCTTTGTGAACAGAAGTCATTAGAGAAATGCAATTGAAAATTACTATGATACTACTTCATAACTATTATAAATCTTATAAAAAAAAATCTAAGGAACCAGGTGTGGTGGAAAAGGCTTATAATTCCAAGCATTTAGCAGTTTGGAGTAAGAGGATTTGAGTCTAAGGCCAGTCTGGGGTTCTTCTGCACATAGTTAAAACCTGCCCTTAAAAAACTCAAAATGTAATAATGTTAGTGAGAGTGTGAGAAAAGGACATTTTCTACACTATTGGTCAAAATACAGGTTAGTATTCTCATTGTAGAAAGTACTTTGCAGTTTTCTAAAGAAATGCAAAGTTGAAATATCATCTGACACATCAATCATTTGATTATTTCTCTCTGGGTAACTCGTAAATATACCTGTAGTTGTTTGTTATTCACATTGTTCACAACAGCCGCCCAGATATAAATAGAAGTTAAGTGTTCAACGACAGACTAATAAAGCAACTGTGTGCATGCACAAATATATTTTTCTGTTTCATCTTTTAAATAGCAAGAGATTTCTCCAATTAGGCATAACTTACAATGACCTGAAAGATGTATTCTAAATGAAGAAAAATGTTGTCTTCTGATATTTGTAAAACTACACACACACACACACACACACACACACACACACACACACACACACACACACACACACACACCAACCTCAATCATTATGAGAGAATTTTTTTTTAAAGTAAAGCAAACTGGGATTGCTGGGGCATTTATGTCACAATGTAGAAGATAGTAAATATACAGGATCACCAAGTATACAATTTTAATGTACAACATGAATGTACAGAGGACAACACTGGCCTAAGATAGGAATGAAGCTAAATGAGTAAGAGTTGTTCTTCCTTGTAAGGGCTGCTCTTTTAGATATTCTTCCTTCAGTAATGGATGACATGAACGTGATTCTTTAAATATACCTGCCTGTTTGCAGAAATAACAAACAAGGTAGCAATAACGTTGTATGCTCAACATAGAACAAAATGTCAAATTTAAATACATGAGATTATCCTAGATGTAAACTAATAATTCCAAATAAGGGAAACCATGGGACCTATGTTTCTTTAAGTTTGGCTTACATAACTTAATATGATTTTTCCCCAAGATCTTCCATATCAATACAAATGACGTGTTATCATTCTTTCTGATGGAAGCATAGTATTCCATGTGTGTGTGTGTGTGTGTGTGTGTGTGTGTGTGACATTCTCTTGATCCATTGATCTACTGAGGAGCATCTGGGTTGATTCTTTATCCTAGCTATGAGAAATAATACTGTGATGAACATAATTGTTCTGGTAGCTTTAGTGGGATCTTGTTTGTGATCACTTGGGTAAATGCCAAGAAGTGGAATTACTGTGTAATAGGGGAGCATTATTGTGTACATCAAGGATAATCTTAGTAGATGAGAAAAATAGCTCAATAGCTATGTACATATGAGGGTGTATGGTGATTCCAAGGTAAATGATCTCCAAGATATGTTATTTCTTGTTGTTCTAAATGTAATATGTGATTTCTTTTTATCCTTTTGTGTTTTCCACACCTATGGTTTATCCTCTGTAGTAACTGTATTTGATTTTGATACCCTGGATATTGTAAATATGTTGATCTGAACTAGTTAAGGGAAAGGCAAAAAGCAAAACAGTGAGACAAAAGACAAAGGACAAAAGGGGGAACTTATGCAACAGTGATACTCACAAGACAATACGTTGGAAATAGTCTTGGGGGGGCATTAGGATGGAAGAGGGAGAAAAATGGGGGAAGGAATAACAAGTTATAAAAGAAATGAATTCATTATCTTACTTACGTAGCTATAACCCCTCTGCACATTAACTTGACAATAAAATTTAAATATAAAACATAAAATACATGATAGCAAGCAACAGTACAGGAGATGTGAGTGGGGAAATGCTGTACTATACAAAGAAGAGTAAAACAGCTGTGGAGAGCAGTAATTTGACTTTAACATAGGAAGTAATAAACTAGCATGCAGATTTTCATCCTCATGTCAGTCACTTAAAGGGGAAAACAAAATGTACAATCAGTAAACCAATAGAGATAAAATAGAAAACTAAATAATTAAGGTGAAGGGATGATGTGGACCAAGAACAAAAAATGACACAATTAGTAAACAAATAACAAGCTGGTAAGTTATACAATATTACTAATAATTCTAGTAATGTTTTTTTAACCTCACAACTTGTTGGAACTATATTTCAAATCACAGTTTAATAGTATATCATTTTAAAATTAGGTTACTTCTTATTGATTTCTTAATATTGAATGTTTAATATATAATTTTAATTTCAGTAGCTATAGAAAAGAAAGTGAAACTAAGTTTAATAATATATAGCATGAATTGTAAAATTGAAAAGCATTAGAATTTAAACGAATAACATCATTATTGTTTCATTTCTGCGAATTAATGTAATAATTCAAAGTGTTTTCTACACTTCGCACTCATCTTAACATCAAATAATAAATTATTGCACATGACTTGGTATTAGGTGGAAGGGTTCAGCGCTGTGGTAATATTCACACCACACAGTACATCAGAGTTTGACTCCTCTCATCTAGCTTAAATTGTGGAAATTTGATTTCTACATGCATGTTAAATTCTTGCCAAGGTGACATCTATAAAATTATATACAATTATGTATATGAGGAGTGTTTCCGATGATACTTAAAAGTCAAATTCATTAATTAAATTTTATTGTTTTCTACCAAATAAATACTTTTAGAGAGACTGAATTTCTGAGTTGAGGATTATTTTATATCCCTGCCATTGTTTCGATAGTTGGATTTAATTTTCCATAAAGGGTTAAGTGTATTATATTGGATATATGAAGGTTAACTGAATGTTTATTCTATCAATATTTTGCCACTGGTTTAATCCCAAGTTTAAATTATCCATATGTTTGAAGTAATGAAAATGACAACAGATATTAAAAAAGATAAATCAGTGTGTAGTAGATAAGTATTTTCACCTTTATTTTAATAGTTGGTCCTCTTTTACACTACAGAATATTATAAGGAAAATGTGCTCAAGGTTGACCACAACTGCAGAATATTATGGTTTGGTCTATCATAAGAGAAGGAAGGAAGGGGTACCTTCCTTCCAAAAGTCTGCTCCCAAGGATGTGATCTGTTTTATGTTGGTGACTTGGAAATGAACATTTTTTTACAGTCAACCTTGAAAAGCCATCTTGATAGACCATTTTTTAAGTGGTTACATTGGATTTTCCATGGCTTTGCAAGGATGCTGGATTGCCTCATTTTGAGACAAATAAAACAGGAATTTATTCAGCTGTTCTTTGTATCTTTAGGAAAAAAACCCATTGACTCTAGGCCTGGGGATCAAAAGGGTCCAGAGAAGCTACTACCTTGATTAGTAATCCTAGGCCTCTAAAAACAAAACAAAACACAACTCCAGTAGGAACAGCAACTCAGGGCAACTATCACAGCCTACATGAAGTCAGGCAAAATACGGAAGCTGAGAGTCATTTATCTGATGACTAATATATTTTTATGAGGCAGACTGAAATAAGACTTCAGAGAGAGAGTCAAAAGACTGATCAGAGAGACTAAAATTGGTCACACGAAGATTGGAAAATACAAATCCTTGTATAGCAAATAAATCTTAAAAAGCCTGTGCATATAAGAACAAGACAGCAGACCAAATTCCAGATATGTGCATTTTCTTAGAGGTCAGCTTAATGAATTATCAATGGAAATCTTTGCATTCTTAAATATTTGACCACATGTAGGAGAAGGCCAATTGCTGAAGAGAAAGAAAACGTCATCACTCAGTTACGAGGTCCAATATCACATTAGGAAGGAATCAAGCACAGATTTGTAATAAAAAGAGAAAAAAATATTCCAAATGAGGGTTTCATTTGTTTTGATGTAACAGTTTCTGATTTATGTGTTAGCAAATACCATACAATTGATCCATTCCCACAGCTGAGTTGATATTTACTGCAGTATTCCCACATGATGGAAAAGAGAAAATTTACAAATGTCTGATGAAATGAGTTGAGGGTGAAGTGTTCTAATAGTGATATCTGAGGTTTAGACATAGATGAAGAGGGGGATTTTCTTTTTTAAAAATCCCCCATTTTTAGCCTGGTGCCAGAGGCTCACAGCTGTAATCCTAGCTACTCAGGAAGCTGAGAACTGAGGACTGCTTTTCAAAGCCAGCCTGGCAGGAAAGTCCCTGAGACTCTTATCTCCATTTGAGTTGAAGAGCTCAGAGATAGTACACAAGCCCAGACTTAAAGCCCCTCGACCAAGACCAAAAAAAAATCTCCCTTTTGTTGGACTGCCTACATCTTTTCCTAACATTCAACAAAGAAGCCATTTTATCACCCACAACATTTAAATCCTGTCCTAGCTACTGCAAATAGAATGGTTTGTTATCTTATGTCAAAAAGTTCATATTTTCGGGATCCAATACCAGCAGTGGTAACATTTTTTTCCAGTCCTTGAACTCTGGGCCCGGGCCCTGAACATGGTTATGCTTGTAGCGTTAATGTGAGCTTGTTTATTTATTGGATTACTGCCCATGAGGGGAATTACGGGGTCATAAGAGAGATCTATGTTTAGTCTTTTGAGGAAACTCCATACTGCATTCCAGAGGAGTGGAACAAGTTTAACTTCCCACCAACAGTGTAATAGAATTCCCAATTGGAGACGGGTGCTGGTGGCTCATGCCTGCAATCCTTACTACTCAGGAGGCTGAGATCTGAGGATCATGGTTCAAAGCCAGGCCAGGGAGGTTCCCAATTGGCTACACCCACGGCAGCGTTTGCTATTATTAGTTTTCTTGATAATGGCCATTCTAACTGGGAAGGGGTAGAATCTGTCTTGTTTACTTGTAGATTTGTAGGCACCTTCTAGCTACCATAAATGAATGAATCCATGAAACCTGTATTTTTCTGCGTCTGCATTTCTTTCTCTTAGCATAATTTTCCCAAGCCTTTCATTTTCCTTAAGACTGGTGAAAAGTCATCCTTTCTAATGGGTGAATAGAATTCCATTGTGTGTGTGTGTGTGTGTGTGTGTGTGTGTGTGTGTGTGTGTGTGTGTGTGTGTGTAAGATGACTATAGCCCATGAGTTCATTTCTAAACCTACTTTTTCATCTGTAATTCTCTAATTTCATATTAAATTTGGATTGCATTCTCTACTGCATTGAAGAATATTGTTGGGATTTTTATGGGTAGTGCATTGTCAATTGTTTGGGGGCAGAAGTGAAGTTTTCACAGTTATTTGTGAAAGCATTGAAAGATTTTGCATTTCCTTGAATCTCCTTCAATTTCCCTTTTTATATTTTTAAATTTTCACAGTAGAGGTCCTTCACATTTTTGGTAAAATTAATTCCCAGTTTTGTTGTTGTTGTTGTTGTTTTGTTTAGATTTGAGTTGATTTTGAGGCTAATACATATGAGGTTGTTTTTTGGATTTCAACCTGGATGTTCCCATTGTTGGTAACAAAGAAAGACTACTGATTCTTGTGGGTTTTATACCCTTGCTACATTGCTAAAGGTTAGCAACACCTTTACTAACTTGAGGAAGGTAGGTATAGGGTCTCTAAATACAGGATCATTTCATCTGTACAAAGGGATCATTTTACTTCTACCTTATTTGGATCCCCATTATGTTTTTCTCTTGCCTATTGCTCTTGCGAGAATGTCCACTATTATATGGAAGAGTAGTAGAGAGAGTGGACATCCTTGTTTCACTCCAGATTTTATTTTATTATTTTTTGAGTTTGCAAAATCTGGTTTAATTCAAACTGAGGAGCACATTGTGAAAATACATATGCATAAAAATCTAATAAATGCTAGATAAACAACATATTACTTTACAATAGAATAACCACAAATTTGAAGGCTCAAATTGAGTCTGTCAGCTGTAAATACAATTTTATATTTGGCTCAAGTGGCTACTCAATTTCAAATGGTGCCAAGTTTCTCCAAAGCACCTCTTGACCCCCTTAGCCTTGGGAGGATTTTCACCACAGTCTCAGATGAAATTCCAGTCATCCCTTCAACTCTTGGGGCCAATGGAGTCATTGGTACCCAAACACAACTGGAGGCCACGGATTTCCAGTGACCAAAAGTTATTGCAAAGAGAAGTCCATTCTAAGCCAGACTCATGGCTAAGAAGGTGTGAGATTAGCCCTTTAAACAGTAGTGTAGCATTAACATGGTCTATGTTAAGAAATAGCTCCTTAGTGAGAATGTACCAGTTACTAGTTATCACAGCAACAGAAAAAAGCAACACGGGAGCTTCATATTTCACATGAAAGACTAGCATTAACTGGGTCTGGCTTCATTCACATAGAGGTATTATTTTATTTTAGACCCAAGAGAAAATGAGTTCATACCAGTCATTTCTTCACATAAGATTTGTGTAGCATTAAAATTGTTTTATGCTAATGATGAGGCCATGCGGGCAAAAATGTGTAATTCTCCTCTGCGAAAACAGAAACACCCCATTTCGACTCCTGTCCAGTTTCCAAAAAAAACCATACATATACCTTTGTTATTGCACATCTTTCACAAAAATCTGTGTAAGTATTTTATATAATATATATATATACAAATATATATATATATATATATATATTTACACTACACATAAAAAGACTATGGTATTTTACAGAATACATGTTTAACAAAGATCATTCATTACACCACAGACGTTAGAAATGATACAAAACACTTAAATCATTTAATGTAACATTGTGAATTAAAACACAGGTTTGAAGCATCCACAGACTCCAAGACAAACATTTCTGCTTTAGAGTTCATTGAGAAGCCCAGCTTGTCACAAAACTTTAAGCAACAGATGCAGGCAAAATAAATAAGACTTTTCTGGTACTAGCAATTGTTTTATTAGAAAAATAGGTGTGGGTCAAGTGGTTTTTAAAGAGCTGTGTAGAAGAGTTTTAGTCTAGACTTCATTCCAGATTTTAATGTCTTCATGTGTCCACTGTTAGGTACCTGCTTTGTCATACGCATACTTTGTATTATATTGAGGAAAGTTGCATGCATTCCTAGCTTCTCAGACCTTTTAATCATAAAGGGGTATTGGAGCTTATTAAAAGCTATTTCTAAATCCATATAAATGATGATGTGGTTCTTGTCCCTGCTTCTGCTGATGGTGTGTTACGTTTATTGACAAGTTCTTGAATCCAATTGTATCCTATGATGAATCCTGTTCATTATACCTCAAGCAGCACCATTGGTTGTTACTGGAAGTAACGGTTACAAGATGTGCAAACTGATCCCAGGAGAGGAACGAAACATAGAGGAATGACAAAGTTCAAGTTAATATGTGCTTTCCTTTTTACTGTACAAGAAAACAATCCCAAGGAGTGAAGGTAACTCTGTCCCTGACTTTTTCGAGTGTGCTCTTTACTCATATAAAACTTTTCTGTAAACTTTTAGTTGAGTATTACAAAAAGAAATAATGTGCTAGTTGAAGGCCAGCATAGAACAAAAAGAAATAACGTTGCTTTAAAAGTGTTCTACTGCAAAGAAACAAAGACATGGAAGTTTTAAAGTGCCTTATGTGTGGATATTTCACTCCTGAGATGATCCTCTTGTTGCAGGAGTCAGTTATCAATTCCTTAGTCTGGTCCTGAGGTCTCCATAGCAATAAGGATTCCAAAAACAGGATCCAGTAAGTATGGTCAGCAAAAGGAGCTTCTTCTCTTAAAGGAGTACTCTTTTAAGGAGGGTCCCAAAGACATATCTGTGTTGCTTTTGTTTGCTTGTTTGTTTAGTTTGTGCTGGTTGTGGGGCTTGAACCCAGAGGCTGGACCCTGTCACTGAACAGTTGCCTTTCCTGCCCACCTGCCCCCAAAACCAGTATTCTACTGCTTGAGCCAAAACTCCACTTCTGGATTTTGGGTGTTTAATTAGTGATAAGAGTTTGACAGACTCTCCTGCCTGGGTTGTCTTTGAACTAAGATAGTAAGAAAGCTATGTGATATCAACTGTATAGACTTCTCTTTTGAAATAAGAAATATTAGATAAAGTTTATTGTAAAGCTAATATTTGACAATTTTTAAGAGAATATGTCCAGCAAAAAAGCCATAACTTAAATAACTCAGCAAAAGTAGGTAAAATGAATCATTTTGGAATTATTTTTTCAGCTTGGAAAGATTATTGAACTTGTCGTTCCTTTTGTGGAAACTTAAAGTCACATTTTACTTTTTGTTGGTCGTGGAGATTGAACTCTGATCCTGGGCACTGTTCCTCAGCTCTTCAACTCAAGTTGAGCACTCTACCACTTTAGCTCCAGCACCACTTCTGGGATTCTGGTGGTTAATTGAAGAAAAGGGTCTCATGGACTTTCCTGACCAGGCTGGTTTTGAACCACAATCCTCTAGTCTCAACCTCCTGAGTAGCTAGGCTTACAAGCGTGAACCATCAGCACTTGGCTCATATTTGCATTTATGTGCACTGAATGACACTATGTAGACAAAGCATGGAAATTTGAACCAAATGATGACATTGCAGCTTTTCAGAAAAATTGAGGTAGCAATAAATATGTCCTCCTTTTCCATGTTTTTACATTAATGACTTATAGGACCCTTACATTAACATCCTCTGCCATCTGTATAGGTGTATTTAGTATCAGGAAATGTTCATAGAGAAATATAGAAAGACTGAGATTTTTAGAAAGCAAAAGAGATTGAGTAGGAAAGAACAGCATAGAAGGAGATACATTTGTCACACAGAGATTAAGAACTAGCCTAAGAAATTTAGAATTCTAAAGGCAATGAGGAATAAGCTCAGTTGATAACTAGTTCTTCAGTAACCAAAAATGGTTCTCTAGAACAGTTTCTGGTACACCTTAATTACTATCATTTATTCTTTCCATTGAGTTATTCCTTCTCTTCTGTCACAACTGTTAATTAGCCTCTGTGTTTTTGGTACCATGATTGACCAAAAAGATTTCCAAATGTCACTTAGACTATCCTTCTTTATGTGATTAGCAATGACCACACAAAATCCTGGAATCTTTGAATTTCCAGAATTATTCTTCACCTGACATCTAAGCACATTCCTGGCATTAGTTGCTTTGACCTAATGACCAAAACTTTTTTTTCAACAAAATATGCTAATATAAGTAAAGTACATGAATAAGGGACTATTGTCAGGTGTCAGTATGGAAGGAGCAATTACATATTCAAAGTATGGTTTTTTTATTTTGCATTTACTAACTAAATGGTTTTTTTTATTGTGAGAATACTGTACATAGGAGTTACTATTACATGGGCAAGATAATGAGTACATTTCTTATCAAGCATTGTTATCTCCTCCTTTGTTTCCCCTTCTTATCCCTCACCAACCCCCCCATCTTTTCCACACACCCCCCGCCAAAATTGTAAAGTATGTTTTTCAACATAATGACTTGTACTTCTCGTTATTGCAATGGGTCCACCTGTATCCCTATTTAAACGATTTGTTTTTTCCATTCCCCTCCACAAATTATACCAACATTAAATACAATGAAAGCAGGGGTTATATCATGGTGGGGGGACATACAAAGCAACAAAGAAATCATCTTATAAATATATTAGAAACACTCACATGAATGAAAAAATATTTGAATAATTTTTTTATATTGCCAGTCCAGGGGCTTAAACTCAGGACTAGGGAATTATTCCTCAGCTTTTTTTTCCCCTCAAGGCTAGCACTCTACCACTTGAGGCACAGCACCACTTACAGTGTTTTTCTGTTTATGTGGTACTGGAGAATTGAACCCAGGGTTTCCTGCATGCTAGGCAATCACCATACCATGAAGCCACATTCCCAGAACCCCTAAATGAATTTCTTAAGATGGCATTACCTTTGATTCTGTAACTATGTATCAGAATTTTGGCCAGGTGCTAGAAAATGATGTAGAAAACAATACAATACAAGAAGTCCAGTAAGGCTGGATATAAAATGAATAACAGTCATGGTCTAGCCAGAGTACAGAGGGGCTTACATCATGGAGCTGTTTCAACAGGCTGAGCGAGACAGCTCTGGACCCACAGCCTACCTCCAGAATGAGAGGGCCACCATGGGTTCTAGCCACATGGGGACAATGGGCCACCTCCTCCAGCACACATTCAACCAGTTCATGTGAGAGAGAGGGGAAAGAAAGTAAGAAATACACTTAAGCCCTCTGCCAGTGTCTCAGAACTCTAATCCCAACTACACAGGAGTCTGAGATATAAGGATCATGGTTCGTAGCCAGCCCTGGAAGGAAAGTCTGTGAGACTCTTATCTCCAAAGATCCACCAGAAAACTGGAAGTGGCGCTGTGGGCTCAAGTGGTAGAGCGGTAGCCTTGAGCTGAGGAGCTCGTGAACAGCGCCCAGACCTAGAGTTCAAGCCCCATGACTGACAAGAAATGGACTTCCCACTACAAGAAGTGGACTGAATAGCACCCATTTTCCTAGGGAGCATGGTAGAAAAGTCAGGGCGACCTTCCTGTGAACTTGAGGTCATAAATAGGTCACCCAAATTCTCCATGCCTTGTTTTCCCCAGTTGCAAAACTCAACACAGTAAAGGGTACCCTTCCTCATGGGGATAGAGTAATGATGAAAGAAAGCCATGTTTTGTTTCATAATCCCACACCTGTTGTCCCATTAACAACAGGAGTCACCTGAGCCTTTTATTCCTGTCATATGCTCACAGAATTGTCGAGAACCTTACGTGAAGGCCACTCCCTCTGTGCCTAGCCATGTTCCAGAGATCCCTCTGTATAAATCCCTTGTTTCCTCACAACTGTCCTGTGAGGAGACTGAGTTCCGATGGTTGCGGCCCTACCCAGAGCTTTATCTGTGGTCAAGAATCAGCTGTCAACGAAAGTCCGGTATCACATGGAGGCTGAACAACACTGATGAATCAAGAGTGGGTCATGGAAGAGATTAGAAAGGAAATTCAAATGTTCATGCTATTCAACAAAAATGAACACACAAATTACCAGCTCCTCTGGGACACAGCAAAGGCAGTACTCAGAGGCAAGTTTATAGCTCTGAGCTCCTACATCAACAAATTGGAGAGACCTGAAACTAGCAATTTAATGACACATCTAAACCTCCTTGAAAAAGAGCAGCAAGATAAACCCCAATCCAGTAGATGGAAAGAAATAATCAAAATTAAATCAGAATTAAATGAATTAGAATCCAAAAAAAACTATAGAAAGAATCAACAAAACAAAGAGTTGCTTCTTCGCAAAACTTAACAAAATTGACAGACCCTTAGCAAATCTTATCAGAAAAAGAAGAGAACACACCCAAATTAATAAACTCAGAGATGAGAATGGAAACATCACCACGGAAACAACCAAGATTCAGAACATTGTAAGGGAATACTTCTCAAAACTTTATGCTAATAAGTTTGAGAACTTGACAGAAATGGACCTTTTCCTAGCAAAAATTGACATGCCAAAACTAAACCAAGATGAGTTAAACCAGCTTAACAGGCCCATATCAAGCATTGAAATAGAAACAGCAATAAGAGACCTCCCAGCTAAGAAAAGTCCAGGACCAGATGGTTTTACAGTGGAATTTTACAAGGCCTTCAAAGCAGAGCTCACAACAATACTCCTCCAGCTCTTCAATGAAATTGAAAGAGAAAGCTCACTACCGAACACATTCTATGAAGCCATCATAACCCTCATCCCAAAACCAGGCAGGGACTCATCAAAGAAAGAGGACTATAGACCCATTTCTTTGATGAACATTGATGCAAAACTTCTCAACAAAATTTTGGCCAATCGACTTCAACAATTCTTCCAAAAAATCATACACCACGATCAAACAGGATTCATTTCAGGAATGCAAAGCTGGTTCAATATACGCAAATCAATTAATATTATTCATCACATCAAAAGGAGCAAGAATAAGAACCACATGGTTATCTCAATAGATGCAGAAAAAGCATTCGACAAGATCCAACACCCCTTTATGATGAAGGTTTTGGAAAAATTAGGAATCCATGGAACATTCCTCAATACAATAAAGGCTGTATATGACAAACCTACAGCCAGCATTATACTCAATGGTGAAAAACTAAAGCCATTTCCTCTTAACTCAGGAACAAGACAAGGATGCCCACTCTCTCCACTTCTCTTCAATCTAGTATTAGAATGCCTAGCTACAGCAATAAGACAAGATGCAGACATAAAGGGGATCCAAATAGGGAAAGAAGAAATAAAACTCTCCCTCTTTGCAGATGACATGATCTTGTATTTAAAGAATCCCATAGACTCCACTCTGAAATTACTCAAGCTGATTCAAAACTTTGGCAAAGTATCAGGGTATGAAATTAACCCCCCATAATCAATGGCTTTTCTGTATGCCAACAATGAGAAAAGTGTGGCTGAAATTAGGAAAGCAACTCCATTTGTAATAGCCCCACAAAAAATAAAATACCTAGGAATTAACTTAACTAAAGAAGTGAAGGACCTCTATGATGAAAACTTTAAACTCTTGAAAAAGGAAATCAACACAGAACTTAAAAAATGGCAAAACCTCCCATGCTCCTGGATTGGAAAGATTAACATCGTGAAAATGGCAATACTTCCCAAGGCTATCTCCAAATTCAATGCAATACCTATCAAAATTCCACCCTCATTCTTCAAGGAAATAGAAGAGGCAATCCAAAAATTCATATGGAACAATAAAAGACCCCGAATAGCAAAAACGCTCCTGAATGGAAAGAACACTGCTGGAGGAATATCAATACCAAACTTCAAACTCTACTATAAAGCCATAGTAATCAAAACAGCTTGGTATTGGCATAAGAACAGACCTCAGGACCAATGGAATAGAATTGAAAACCCAGAAATGAACCTACAGACCTATAGCCATCTAATCTTCGATAAGGGAGCTAAAACAATAGAATGGAAGAAAGACAACCTCTTCAGTAAATGGTGCTGGCAAAATTGTTTAACTACATGTAGAAAACTTAAGCTAGATCCTTATATATCACCCTGCACCAGAATCAACTCCAAATGGATCAAAGACCTTGAAGTCAAAGCAGACACTCTGAAAACATTACAGGATGGAATAGGAGAAACCCTGGGTCTCCTTGGCTCATGCGGAAATTTTCTGAATAGAGACCCGGAAACACAACAAATCAAAGAAAGCTTGGACAAATGGGATTGCATAAAGTTGCAGAGCTTCTGCAGGGCAAATGACATAGCTAGCAAGATGAATAGAAAGCCCACGGATTGGGAGAGGATCTTTACTAGCCATACAACGGACAAGGGTCTCATATCTAAAATATACTTGGAACTCAAAAAATTAAATCCCCCAACAACAAATCCTCAAAGAAACAACTGCCCAATAAATAAGTGGGCAAAGACTTAAAGAGAAACTTCTCTGAAGAAGAAAGAAGGATGGCCAATAGACACATGAAGAAATGTTCAACATCCCTAGCCATAAAAGAAATGCAAATCAAAACAACATTGAGATATCACCTCACTCCAGTTAGAACGGCAAAAATCAAGAACTCTAACAACAACAAATGCTGGAGGGGATGTGGACAGAAAGGAACCTTACTTCATTGTTGGTGTGAATGTAAACTTGTTCAACCACTTTGGAAAGCAGTATGGAGGTTCCTCAAAAGACTTCACATAGAGCTCCCCTATGACCCAGCAATCCCACTTTTGGGCATTTACCCTAATGTTTACAAACAAGACCACACTAAAGCTACCAGCACAACTATGTTTATTGCAGCATTATTTACCATAGCTAATATATGGAACCAACCCAGATGCCCCTCAGTAGATGAATGGATCAAGAAAATGTGGTATATATACACAATGGAATTCTATGCCTCCATCAGAAAGAATGACATTGCCCCATTTGTTAGGAAATGGAAAAACTTGGAAAAAATTATATTAAGTGAAGTAAGCCAGGCCCAAAGAAACGTAGGTCCCATGGTTTCCCTTATTTGTAATATCTAGTATATGTATGAGTCAAGCGGAAAAGGTCAGATAATGTGATGTCAGGAAAATGAACCCTTAGATGTGTATTTTAATGTTTTTTTTCTTTCATGCATGTGTTTCTAACACATTTATAAGATTATCTCTTTGTTGCTTTGTATGTCCCTCCCCCACAGTATAACCCCCGCATTCACTATATTTGATGTCAGTATAACTTGTGGAGGAGATGGGGAAAAACCAGTTGTTTAAGCATACTGGTGGACCTGTTGCAACAATAAGAAGTACAAGTTGTCATGTCCAAAACGTTGGTGCGGGGCGGGGGGGGGGGGGTAAGGGGGGGGGAAGGGGGGAAAGGAGAAGGATTGGGATTAGGGGGGGAGGGGGGAGGCTGGGAAGGGATGTGAAGGGTAAACAAAGGAGGAGGCTGCAATGCTTGTTAAGAAATGTACGCATTATCCTGCCCATGTAACTGTAACTCCTCTGTACAGTATGTTCACAAATAAAATTAAGTTAAATTTAAAAAAAAAAAAAAGAATCAGCTGCCATGGACTAAGAGTTTGTGATAATCCATCTAAACTGATGACTGAGCATGGCTCTACATGTCTACCATCCCAACTACAGTGCACCAGGTCTGTTGGAACATACCTGTCATAGATAGGAGATCCACCTGAGCTCAGCCCAGCCTGAGCATATATTGTTTCTTTCTCAGAAATGCACAAGACAGAAAGGTGGCTCCTCAGAGCCAGGGATAGGAAACAAACAGGGGGTCAGGGTGCTCCCAGAGGCGTGTCTGACCCGGGTTGGGAATGGTGTTGGGGTGGCAACTCACCTGTGCTGCTGGAAGAAGCTGTTGGCAGCTGATGCAGGTAGTTCGAGCAGGGATGTCGGCGGCATTTCAGACATATGGGCCCAGAGCAGAGGACCAGGGGCAGGCACCAGGTCAGGGCCTTAGTCCGGCTGAAATTTGAAATCTAGCACCACAGGAAGGGGGGAAGGGGATTAGGGCATGTCAATTTCCTAATATACTCTAAAGTTGCATTGAGTCTCTTGCTCACCACTCAGCCACCTATACCTTCCTTAACTGCTGGTAGTGGTGTAAACTAAAAGAGGGAATCCTGGTGCTACCAGGAATCCTGGAATGTGGGCATTGCCACCACTCTTGTATCCCATTGGTCAGAAAGAAACATGAAAGAATGGAGGTGTGGCTAGAATCCTGTGATGCAATCAGCATGGGCAGAGTCAAGTTGACAGCAGCTCTCCCAGCCCTTTTCCCAGGGAATTCTGTCCCATTCAGTTGGGGACAAAAGGGAGACCCGCTTTAACTGGATCGCTGCACAGATTGTTGTTTATGTCTGTTTGTTGCCAGTCCCAAACCTTGAACTCTGGCTCTGGGCACAGTCTCTGAGCTGCTTTTGCTCAAGGCCGGCCCTCTACCACTGGAGCTACAGGGCTTCTGGCTTTGATGGCACGGAAGTTGGACAGGGATCTCAAGGATTTTCCTCCTGAAGGTGACTTTGACCATAATCCTCCCATCAAGGCCTTGTAAGTAGCAAAGAGGACTGCTGAGAGCCACTGGTGCCTGCCTAATCATTGGTCTTGCTGATGTTCTTGGACAGAGCAGTGAGTTCCCTATCCTCTGGTTTAAGTGGTGGGAGCTGGAGCCCACAGTTCAAATCCTGGTCCTACCACCTGCAAATGGCAGGAGATCCTCAGAAACTTGTCCTATCCATATGGTTACCAATGTAATGTGATGTATGTCATGATTGAATGGGCAGTTCTTGAATGATTCTAGGATAAAATTATACACAGTTATGTTATAGGACACTAATCGATTTTATTTAATACTTCATTAAGCATTTAAACAATCACATTCATAAAACGGAGGAATAATGAAATACCTAAGAATTGGACCTCACATACTATAAAGGTGCCATTTTTCTGCCAGGACTGGGATTTGAACTCATGGTCTGGGTAACACTGTTGTACTGTGTAGGAAGGGGAAGCTGGCCTCCTTGAAGTCAAGAAATTCAAGTCTGTTCCTTAGGCCTGAAATCGATCACCACCTATTCATGTACAATTTACATATATGACTTATATTTATATTTATATACATACATTGACTCCATATTGCATTTGGTGTAGTTATTTTATTTATTTTTGTTTTATTTATGTATTGACCATTTATTATTGACTATTATGGCACATAGAACATTGGTTCCATTGATTACATAGGATATAGGCCTGCATATGTATACCACTTCATACCTGACACCTAGGACATTCACAGAAAAAGAAAACGTGTCACCATCAGCTTTTTACTCAATGATTCATTGTTTGGGAGTGCTGGTATCTGACCTCATGGCCTACAGGGCTAAGTTCATGAATGGGTGAGTGTGAACAAGCCCTAGTGGGGCAAATTGAGCTGACAGGCTGTTCCCAGGAACAGAGATTGAGCCCAGGAGTTTACAAAATATGAACAGATTGACATGCAGATGACAGTACACTAATAAATATATATCTTTATAGAGTGCCAGAGATGTCTATACATTATTCAGATCTATATACTACGTTCCTACCAATTCTTGGGTATTTATTATGCGTCCATGTAATTAATGTTATTGTTTTCATCATTAAACTATTAATAAAATCAATCAGTGTCCTGAAATTATTGTGTTCCTGTAAATAATAATATTCTTTTAAGGCTTCATAAATATTAAATAAAATAAATCAGACTCGTGAAATCATGCTGTCTAATTTTATAGGAGCATCATTCACGATCAACTCATTCAACTGTGAAATTGACAAGATTCCATTGTTATTCCTATGGATGGGAACCAGTTTCTTAGTATCTCCTGCCATTGGTTGGTCAGGTCCCATGTTGCCACGTGGGCCTATGGCTTCCCTAATAGTCTGCCAACCTTCAGCAATACAAGGTGAAGTACCCTTTGCAACAGTGTGATTCAGACCCAGGACGGTCACTGTGCAAAGGGAGAAAACGTAAAAAGGCCACATTTTTTTCGGTTCATTCTTTTCCCTGAAAGGCCTGAGTGTCTAGGATCCCATCAGCAGCTGTGGGTCCAGTGGCTGCACCAAGACCTAGAGTGATCAAAGCTGAGGTAGAATTGCCACGACCTGAGTTCAAGCCCTGTGCTTGACAAAAAAAAAAAACAAAAAAACATACATACATACATACATTAAAAATATTTAAAATATTATGATGATCCTTGGCTTGTAATTCTTGCCATTTTTTCTGCCAGGCCTGGGATTTGAACTCAGGGTCTGGGGAAATCTGCAGCACTGTGGGGGATGGGAAGATCACCGTGCTGGAAGATAAGAAAGAAAGGCCTGTTCCTAGGGCCTGAATTCAATAATAATATTCCTATACATTTTAAATACATGATTTATATTTACATGCACATGTTTACTGCATGTTGCGGTTAGTGTATTCATTTTTTTATGTTTTATTTATTTCTTATGCATTTGAGTGAGTATGATTACATATATAACATTTTTTGCATCCTATTACATAAGACATAGATTTGCTTATGTATTCTACATCAATCCTGAGGCCCAGGACTTTCACTGATAAGGAAAACAAATGGGACAATTGGCTTTTCCAGCAGGATTAAGTTTTTGCCAGTTCTGTGACTTGAACTCAGGGTCTAACAGGTCCACTTCATGAAAGGGTAAATGTTAGCACACCAGTCTGATGCAAGTGAAGTTAGTTGGCAAATTTGAGTACCTGAGATCAAGCCTAGGAATGGCCAATATATAAACAGATAGATGTTTAGATTGCTGTGTGTGTGTATGTGTGTGTGTGCATGTGTGTGTGTATTAACATATATATATATATATATATATATATATATATGCATCTACAAAGGTATACAGAGAGAGACAGACATTTATGTAGATTCTAGTGTATAACCCTATATAAAGAGTGATGTCTATATCTTATTTTTACATATTCTATTACTACCAATTATTTGGTGTAAAATTATGCCTCCATTAATTAATCACAGTAGAATACTTAACAAAGAATTAATCAATGTACTATATTTATTGCATGCAATCTTATACTGTAATGACTATCTAATTAGTAATTCAGTTAGTACATTTCAAACATTCTATTAGTGTTCTTGTAGATAGGAACAAGTTTCCTAAGATCTTCAGCCATGTGTAGGTGGCAGGCCTAGGATTGATCTCAGGGCCTAGGTATCTGGGTTGGACTCACGCTTCATTGACAGCCCCCCAGCCTTCATCCATGCAAGGTAACATACAATTTTCAAGCCAAATCATTGAGACCCAGGAGGGTCACAGTGTTAAGGAAACAAAACAAAACCTGTTGTGTAAAATTACCTGGTTTTTTCCTTTTCCTCCTCCATTTTTGTTGGTTTGCTGTATTTTTGCCAGTGCTGAGAATTGAAATCGGGTCCTAGGATCCCTGGATCATCTGTGGGTGTAAAAGCTGCGTCCCAACCTAGGTTAATCATGGTTTAAGACACAATAAAATGCTTCCTTGAGCAAAAGGAGATCAGGGAAAATGTCTAGACTCACAGTTCCAGCTTCAGGACCTGCCACCAAAAAAGAGTCAGTAACTGTGTGTGTGTATGTGTCTGTGTATGTATGCATGTATTTGAATTGATGAAGATCCAGAGTTGCTATGAAGAAAGGCACCTAGGTAGGAAATTTGCTTTGAATAGAATGATTTCTTAGCACAGAGTGTGCATTCAAGACAGTGCATGTTCCGGGGCTCCCCTCACTATTCCCAGTTAACCTGAGGGGGTCTCCATACCCCAGGCTGCTGGAGGATATCTTCCTCATTGTTGGAACAGGCAGACAAAAAGCTTCAATCCTTTGCATCTGGGTAACAAACAATTCATCCAAGCCAATTAGTGAGGATGAGTGTGCCCAGGCTGTTAAGGTTAGGAGAAAAAAAGCCTCTTTGTAACCCAAGCTATCTCTCTCCCCAGTGCTCTGTTTTGACTGGAAGCCTTCATTTGTGCCACCTGCCATGACAGATCAAGTTCCCTACACTCATCCTGTCTTTGTAAGACTATGTTTCAGTGTCGAAACAAACTGCTACCATTAATTCAACAGTCCTTCTGGTAGACAATTAGGGAGGTGAACACAATAAAATGATTCATTATTGGCAACGGTGCCTCCGTGTGTGTGTGTGTGTGTGTGTGTGTGGAGGAGTTGAAGTCTGGGCCTGGGTGCTGTCTCTGAGCTCTTCATCTCAGTCTAGCACACTACCACTTGAGCTACAATGCCCCTTCAGGCTTTCTGGTGGTTTATTGTAGATAAACATCTCAAGGAATTTTCTGCTCAGGCTGACTTTGGACCATGATCTGGGATACTTTTAAAATGAGATCCTCAGCTTCCTGAGCAGGCAGAATGATAGACCTCAGCTAAAGACATCTAAGCCATGACACATTGCTGCAAGTGGGTCCTTGGCTCAACATGGTAGAACATGAGCCATGAGCCCAAGAAGAAAGCAGCATCTAGGCTCTGAGTTCAAGGTTCATGATGGAGAAACCTAAACCAAAACAATTGTCTGCAGGAGACAAGTCACTCGAGTTTAGTACATATATAAATTTGGCCCTGCCTTGGGGACATATCTGAGCCTCAACTTTCTCATCTGCACAATCACCTTACTTGTGTAGCTCTTATAAGGACCAGATGAAATAATACAACTCGTGAAGGACTTAGCACATATCACCCTGTGAAGGACTCAGCACTCAGTACCCCATGAACAACCCAGAAGCACTCAACACCCTGCACCCCAGGAAGGACTCATCACATAGCTATATCCCACAAACTGTCATTAGAATTAGGGTGCTTTCATCAGTATCACCATTCTTTCAGATACACGTCACAAACCGCACAAGTTCATATCTAACAGTTTAGAGGGGTGTTTTGTGTGGAGAGAGTCATCATCCTCAGGGATTTCACTCATAGATTGGAGGTACTGTCCTAAGATCTTTTCCTCAAGGCTAGATCTCTACCACTTTGAGGCACAGCTCAGAGTCTAGCAGACTTCCTGCCACGGCTGAGTTTTCAACCCCCAGTGTCTGATCTTACCCCCTGAACAGCTAGGGGTGAGCCAGCAGTGTCTGGTTCTGTGATGCTTGGCTGCAGCTGTTGACCTCTGGCTAAATCAGGTTAGATGACAGCCGTCAGTTTCAGACACCCAGCTTGCTCTGTGATGAGGTATTTGAAATCCTATATAAATTCTATAACTGCAGTCAGAACATTCTAACTTGTTTTTGGTGCCAGTCCTGGGGCTTGAGTAAGGGCCTAGACACTGTCCTTAAGCTTTCATGCTCAAAGCCAGTGCTCAACTGCTTAACAGCACTACTTCTGGGTTTTCTGTGCATGTAATAGTGTAGAATCGAACCCAGGTCTTCATACATACAAGGGGAGCATTATGCCACTGAGTTCCAGGAATGACAAGAGTAGAAATAGATATGTAGATTGTAACATATATATGTATGTATATATATATATGTGTGTGTGTGTGTGTGTGTGTGTGTGTGTGTGTGTGTGTGTGTGTGTGTGTATAAAACAAGACAGAGATGTCTGTATATTATTTAATTATATATATTATATTACTACAAATTATCAATAAATTATTCCTTCCTGTATTGAAGTATTATGGTTGAATACATAACAAACTATTAATTGAAAATTATTCAATGTAGTATAATTATTGTGTATAATTTTATAATATAATCAAACACTAACGTAATTGTTACTTTACGACATTCCATTCATAAGGATGTATATCAGAATGCGTTTCTTAGGATATCCCATGATTCATAGGTGGGAGTTCTGGGATTCACACCCCAGGCCTAGGTTGCTGGTTTGGGCTATCGCTTCCCAGATAGCCCACCAAACTTCAGCAGTGCAAGGTCATGTACACTCTCCGAGCCCTGTCATTTAGACCCAGGATGGTTGCAATGCAAAGGAAAAAACTATGTAAAACCGCCTTCTGATACTTCACAGTTTTAACCTTCTCCTTTTTTCCCCCTCTCTTTTTTTCTTTTTTGTTTTTGGTTTTGGGGCCAGAACTCTGGGTTTGGGTGCTGTCCTTCAACTCTTCAGCTCAAGGCTATTGCTCTACCACTTGAGCCATAGCACTATTTCTGGCTTGTTTCTGCTTATGTGGTACTGAAGAATCGAATCCATGGCCTTATGCATGCAAGGCAAGGACTCTATTACTGAGCTACCTTCCCAGCACTTCTCCTTTTTTTTTTTTTTTGCCAGTCCCAAGATTTGAATTCGAGTCCTAGTATCTCAGGATGGGCTGTGGGTACTGAGGCTACACCCCAGCCTAGGATGATCGAAGGTGAGGAAGAGTTACCAAGAGCTGAGTTCAAGCCCCCGGCCTGGCCAAACTAAATTTAGGCCCTGGCTTGGAATTCGCACCATTTTTCTGGCAGGTCTGGGATTTCAACTCAGGGTCTGGGTAACTCTGTGGCACTGTGGGGGAGAAGAAGCTCACCATAATTGAAGACAAGAATTTCAGCCCAGTTTCCAGGGCCCGAATTCAAGCCGCAGCATTGAAAAAAATAATATTCATATATGAGATCTATTTACATACATGAGTTTACTCCATATGACATTTATTACCCATATTTTTATTTTATTTAGTATTATTACATATATAACATTTATTTCATTTATTACATCTTATCTCATGGATTTATTTGCATATGGATTATACATCATACTGAGACCCAGGACTTTCACAGAGAAGGAAAACAATGTGTAAAAATTGGCTTCTGACTCCACATATAAAATTTTGGACATGCTGGGATTTGCACTCACAGGCCACAATGCCCAATTCAAGAAAGGATCAGAAAGGATCAGTTGTAGTACAAAAGCCTTTGGCAAAGTAAGCTGCCAACCGGTTCTGATGACCTGGCAACAAGCCATAGTAGTGGCTGATAGATATAGATATAGGTGTAGATATAGATATGGATATAGATATAGATACAGATAGATAGATTAATAGATGTGTAGTTTGCAATATATATGAGAGACAGTGTGATGATATTAGATTATACATATTATGAATTATTATTAAATTATGCCTCCATTTAATGAAGTTTCATTGTTGAATACTTATTAAAGCATTAATGTAAAAGTAGTCAGTAGTCTTTAATTGGGAGAATCATAAAAAAACAGCTAGAATGGAAGACATAATCCAATATTTTTGTGTGGCCTTCTATAAAACAATCATGAACTAACTGCAAATTCAATTGTTACTTTTATAATATTCCATTAAACATTCACATGAATAGGAAAGACTGTCTCAAAATCTCCCTCCATTTGTAGGTGGCAGTCCTGCCATTGGAACTCCAGGCCTGGGTAGTTTACTGCAAAATGCAAACCATTAGGATGACATTGTGAAGATTGCAGTTTGTCACAATGAAAAAAAGAACAAAAAGAAAAGAAAGCCAGGTGTCATTTGTTCCTGCCTGTAATCCTAGCTCATCAGGAGTATGGGAGGTAGAGAATGCCAGTTTGAATTCATCCAGGACAGGAAAGTCCACACACTCTTATTTCTGAGGGATCAAAGTAATAAAAACTCGCCATGAGTGGGGCTGTGGCTCAAGGAAAGAGCACTACCCTTGAGCAAAAGGAGCTCAGGGACAGTGCCTAGGCTCACAGTACAACCCCTGGACCTGCCAAAAAAAAAAGCAAAATAAAAAACAAGTAACTCCATGTTTCCCCATGCATGTATGCATTCATTTCTAACAGTAAAGAGTCCCTATGATGAAAGGCATCCAGCTAGAAAATTTGCTTTGAATAGAATGATTTCATAGCACAGACCATGCTTTCAAGACAGTGCATGTTCTGGGGCTTACCTCACTGTTCCCAGTGTAGCCTGAGGTTTTCTGCACACCCCAGGGTACTGGAGGAAGTCTGCCTCATTGTTGGAACAAGCCGACAAAAGGCCTCATTCCAGTACAGCTGTGTAACAAAAAACTCCATCCCGGCAAATTAGTGAGGAGGAGTGTGGGCAGGCTCTAAAGGCCAGGAGAAAAAGGCTGCTTTGTACCCCAAGCTATCTCTCTCCCCAGTGCTGTTTTGACAGGAAGCCTTCATTTGTCCACCTCCCGTGGCAGGCCAAGTTCCCTGCATTTATCCTGTCTTTGTTAGACTATGTTCCAGTGTTGAAATAACCTACTACAATTATGTCAAGGGTCTTTTTGGCAGAAAACAAGGGAGCGGAACCTAATGAAATGATTCATTATTGGCAACGGTGGCTTCCTTGGTTTCTGGAAGCTTGCTAAATCTAAGCATGTGTAATATCACAATGCTCCCTGTCATTTAGGGCTGCTGATGCTCATCAGGTTTTGAAACCTTTGACTTCTCCTAGTTGGGCCCCAGGTGGCTAGGTTTTGGGGTTAAACAGAGGGCCTGGGTGCTGACCACGAGCTCAGAATAGAAGCTCAGTGCTTTACCATTTGGTGTCATACCTTCACTTCTGGTATCTTTATTTGTGTGTGTGTGTATGTGTGTGTGTGTGTGTATGTCTGCGTGTGAATGTATGTGTGTGCATACACTTGTCTTGGATCTTGAACTCAGGACCTGAACACTGGACCTGAGTTTCTCTGGTACAAGGATAGCATTCTATCACTTAAGACACACAGCCACTTCAGGCTTTTTCCTAGTATGTGATACTAAGGAATCAAACCCAGGGATTCATACAGACAAAGCACTCTACACCTAAGAAACATTCGCAGCACTCCACTTCAGGAGGTTTTTGGTAGTTCACTGGAAAGAAGCCTCTCAAGCAATTTCCTGCCCAGCCTGGCTTTGGACTGTGATCCTCAACTCTCAGGCTCCTGAGTAGCTAGGATGACAGGTGCGAGTCACCGGCGCCAAGCTTTCAGTTCAAGTTTCTAAGTGGTGAAAAGAAGATAATAGTCTCATGGGACCTTTTGTGTCAGGGATAGTTTGGAACTGATATAATCATATCTCAGCTTCCTGAGTAGGCAGGATGACAGATCTCAGCTACCGATACTTAGACTTTAACACTGTATTGCAAGGGGGTCCTTGGCTTCACATGGCAGGGGGCTAGCCATGAGCCCAACAGGGAAGGGTCAGGGGCTAGGCCCTGAGTTCAAGGTTCATGACCGAGAAAAATAAACCCAAACAATTGTCTGCAAGAGACAACTCACTAGAGTTAGGTACAGACATAATTTTGGCCCTGACGTGGGGACATATCTGAGCCTCAAGTTTCTCTACAGCACAATCATCTTACAAGAACCAGATGAAAAACCTCATGAAGGACTCATCACATAGCTGTATCCTACACACTGTCATTAGAATTAGGGTGCTTTCATCAATATCACCATTCTTTCAGAAACATGTCACAAACCACACAAAGTTCACATCTAATGATTTAGAGGGTTTTCTTTTGGGGGGGGAGGTGGAGTCAGCCACGGGGATTACATTGAAAGCCTGGTTACTGTCCTAAGATCTTTTGCTCAAGTCTAGGGCTCTACCACTTTGAACCACAGATCAGAGTTTCGCAGACTTCCTGCCAGTACTGGGTTTTAAACTCACCAGTGTCAGATCTCAGCCCCCAAGTATCTTGGATGACACGGATGAGCAAGCCAGCAGCATCTGGTTCTGTGCAGCTGGGTTGCAATTGTTTACCTCTGGCTAATTCAGGTGAGACAGCAGCTGTCTGCACCAGACTCCAGACTTGCTCTGTGATGAGGTATTTTCAGTGATATCCTTATATAATTGCAGTCAGAACATTCTATCATTTTGGTGCCATTCCTGGGTCTTGAGTAAGAGTCTTGACACACAGTCTCTAAGCTATTATGCTCAGCTAGTGCTCAGCTACTTGAGCAACAGCACGACTTCCAGATTTATCTATGCACACAGTAGTGAGGAATCGACCATAGGACTTTGCATGTACTAGGCGAGCACTCTACCACTGAGCCCCAGTAGTGACAAGTGCATATACAGATAAATGTGTACATTGGTAGATAGATAGATAGATAGATAGATAGATAGATAGATAGATAGATAGATAGACAGACAGACAGACAGACAGACAGACAGACAGACAGACAGACAGACAGACAGACAGACAGACAGACAGACAGATAGATAGATAGATAGATAGATAGATAGATAGATAGATAGATAGATAGATAGATAGATAGATAGATAGATAGATAGATAGATAGGTAGATAGGTAGATAGATAGATAGGTAGATAGATAGATAGATAGATAGATAGATAGATAGATAGATAGATAGATAGATAGACAGATAGATCGATAGATAGATAGAGGTAGATGCATCAAACAAGAGATAGATGTCTGTATACTATGAAATTGCATATACAATATTACTACCAATTATTGGCAATTAAATTATTCCTTGCTTTTTTAACTATCATGGTTGAATACATAATAGAGGATTAATTGAAAATTAGTCAATGTAGTATAATTGTTGTATATAATTTTACAATATAATCATACACTAACTACCAATTTGTTACTTTTGTAACATTCCATTTGTATGGATATATATGGGAATGGGTTTCTTAGAATCTCTGCCATTCATTAGTGGCAAACCCAGGATTCGACCTCCAGAACTAAGTTACCAGTTTCGGTATGGCTTCCTTAATAGCCTGCCAAACATCAGCAATGCAAGGTCATGTACATTTTCTGGGACTTGTCATTTAGACCCAGGATGGTCACAATACAAAGGAAAAAAAAAGTAAAACCACATTCTTGAACTTCTCAGTTTTATGTTTCTCCTTTTTATTTTTTTTTTGCCAGCCCCAAGATTTGAACTCGGGTCCTCGGATACAAGGGTCAGCTGTGACAGAAATGCCAAGACCTGAGTGCAAGCCCTGTGGTTGGCTAATAATAATAATATTAATAATAACTATAATAAAGCCCTGGTTTGGAATTTGCACCATTTTCCTAGCAGGCCTTGTATTTGAACTCAGGGTATGGATAACTTTGTGGCACGGTGGTTGAAGGGCAAAGGCTCACCGTGCTTGAAGACAAGAAATTCAGAGTAGTTCTCAAGGCCTGAATTGAAGCCCCAGCACTGGAAAAAGGAATATTAATATATGAGATCTATTTACATACATGGGTTTACTGTGTATGATGCTTATTACCCTTATTTATTTAGTATTATTACACATAAAACATTTCTTTTATTACATCATATCACATAGGACATATCCGCATATGGATTATGCATCATACTGAGACCCAGGACTTTCTCAGAGAAGGAAGAAATAAATATGTCAAAATTGGCTTCTTAATCCACGAATAAATTTTTGGCCATGCTGGGATTTCAACACACAGCCTTCAGTGGCCAATCCATAAATGAGGTCAGTCTTAGCACACCAGCCTCCGGCAAACTGAGTTGCCAGGAGTTCTGAGGACCTGTGATCAAGCCATAGGAGTGCCTGATACATAGCTAGCTAGCTAGCTAGCTAGCTAGCTAGCTAGCTAGATAGATAGATAGATAGATAGATAGATAGATAGATAGATAGATAGATAGATAGATAGATAGATAATGTATATATATATATATGCATACAGAGAGATGGAATGTGAGGATATTAAATTATATATGTGTATATATATATATAATTACCAATTATTCATTACTAAATAGTGCCTCTATTTAATGAAGTGTCACAGTTGAATACTTATAAAAGCATTAATTAAAAATTAGTCAATAGCCTTCCATTAGGGGAATTATACCATCGTGCTGGAATGGAAGATATAAATCCAATAATTTTTATGTGGCATTCTAAAATAGAATCATGGATTAACTGCAAGTTTATTACTTTGATAATATTCCATTAGCATTCCCATGAATAGGAAGGATCTCCTTCCATTCGTGCGTGGCAGTCCTATCAATTGAACTCTAGGCCTGGGTAGTTTACTTTGAATGCAAACCATTGGAATGACACCATGAAGATTTCAGATTGTTACAATTATATAAAATAACAAGAAGCAAAGTAACCCAGGAGGCATGGGCTCCTGGATGTAATCCTAGTTCTTCAGGAGGCTGAGATGTAGAGAATGCCAATTTGAATTCAGCGGGTGCAGGAAAGTCTGTGAGACTCTTATTTCTAAGATATCACAAGAAAAAAATGAATAAAGCTGTGGCTTAAGGGCAGAGCACTACCCTTGAACAAAAGGAGCTCAGGGACAGGGCCTAGGCTCATAGTATAAACCCGGAACTGCCCCCCCCCAAAAAAGGAGGCAATAACTCCATGTCTCTGTATATGGATGTATGATGTATGGATGATCGGCATTCAGCAGGTTGCCCATGTCCAGCCCCCCAACCTGGTCAAGCTGGGACAAGCCCTGAAGAGTACTCAGTCTGAGCCTGCAGCTTGACCAAAGCATCCTTCTCTGCCATTTAATAACTGAAGACTTATGTTCTGGCTGAAGTCTCCAAACAGGAAACCTAGCAGCCAGCCACTGCCTAAAGGAAGACCACAGTTCCTAGACTGTAGGAGTTGTCGAAGTTTCTGGCTCCATAGTCTGTATACCTCTGTAGGATGTGAGCCTAGACGTCTGGGGCCTGGTGGATATCACTCATTTATCATTCCTCATTGCCGAGTCTCAGGCTGGTCCCAAATCTTGGCAAAGATAATAAATAGTCAGCAATTTCTATGCCCAAAGGGGTATGCCAATAAATCCCACCCTCATAACGCCCATTAGAAGTGAGCCTTGAGCTGTGAATGTGGCTTAGTGGTATAGTGCTTACCTAGCACACACTAAGTCTTGGGTTCGATTCCTCAGTACCAAAGAAACAGAAAAAGCCAAAAGTTGCACTGTGGCTTAAGTGATAGAGTGCTAGACTTGAGCAAAAGAAGCTCAGGAACATACCGAGACCCTGAGTTCAAGACACAAGACTGGCAAAAAGAAAAAAAAATGAGCTTGGTATGACATATTCTTGTGGGACTCAGAGGAGGGCCATGGTTATAGGTAAGAGGTAGGGTAGAGGGCAGTTGCTGGGGCTCATCTCTGTAAGCAACTCAGGAGGCTGAGATCTGAGATTCCCAATTGGAAGCAGGGAAGTCTATATGAGACACTTTTCTCTAATTAAACACCCATAAAGCCAGAAGCAGAGTTGTGGTTCAAGTAGTACAGTGCTAGCCTTGAGCACAAAAGCTCAGGGATCGGATAGAATCCGGGCCGTGAATTCAAACCCCAGGACTAGCACACACGCACACACACACAACACCCACACTCACACACACACACACACACATCAAGGTAGAGCATTTACCAGTCACCTTGCACAAGTTCCATCTCTAGCAACTCAATATTAAAAAAATAGGGATAAGGTAAGATAAGACTTGCTCCAGGAAGTGATATAACCAATGCCAAAATTCCACAGGTGTTCTAAGATGTGGATACAGGACAGAGAGCCTTAGGCAGAAGGTACAGCATAGGCAAAGGTCTTGAGGTGTGCTGTAGAGCAGGTGGTGTGGGTGGAATGAAGGTTCTGTGGCTTCAGAAGAGTCTGGCAGGACATTCATGGCTTTTCACCATGGACCCCTGCCATTTCTGGTGGCTGGAATCCTATTTTTCACAGCTCTTGACCCTCAGAATTCCTTTGCCTGGAGGAGTCAGTGCAAACGCATGGAAGAACTCTTGCTTAAGAAAAGCTTCTAGCCCAATGCTACCAGTGGCTCAATCCCTGTAAATCCTAGCTACTCAGGAGACTGAGATAGAGATCGTGGGTCAAGCCAGCTTAGGGGGAGGGGGGGAAATTAGTGAGACTCTTCTTGCCGATGAACTACCAAAAGCCAGGAATGGAGTTGTGGCTCAATTGGTAGAGAGCTAACCTTGAAGGAAAAAGTTAAGAGACCAGAGCCCAGACCCCTGAGTTCACTCCTCAGTACTGGCACCTAAAAAATAAAGAAAAGCTTTCAAGAGCTTCTATTCCACTTTGTTGAAAGGCCAGATCAGCCTGGCCCCAGTAGCTCACATCTGTACTCCAAGCTCCTCAGAAGGTTGAGATGTGAGGATTGTGGTTCAAAGCCAGCCCCTGCAAGAAAGTCCCAGAGACTCTGATCTCCAAGGAACCTCCAGAAAACCAGAAGTGGCTCTGTAGCTCAAGTGGTAAGCTGTGATGAGCTGGGGCAGAGTGCCCAGGCCCAGAGTTCAAGCCCCATGACCAACACCTAGCCTGCTTGCTATTACTCTGTGGCTCTAGAAAGAGTATTTTCCAGTGGGCCCCTGAGGGTCGGTCTCCCAATGTCTAGATCTCCTACAGATCTTGAGAGGAGCCTGTTTGGAGGCCATTGCCTACAGAGCGGCCACACTACCAGAGAAGGGTGGAGCCTTGAGGTATGGAACTCATCAGAAAGGCATCTGTCATGGGTGCAATGTCGATCTGAGCAGTAATTCGATGTCTCAGACCATGGTTCTAGGCCAGGAGGGGCAGGAGCTGCAAGATGTCACACCAGGTAATGCCTGCTCATGAGGGCATCACAAGAGTGTGAGTTTGTCAGGCACACCTTGGGCAGGTGTGGAGTTGAGCTCATGAAAGGCTTGTAGGCTCCAGAACCCACAGCTGGCTGACTGCTGCTTGTAGCAGTCGCTATCTCAGGAGATCCAGTGCTCAGACCACTGCTTTCCTCACCAGTGCAAGGAGGTGGAAGGGGGCAAATGAAGGTTGGCAATCGTGGACTGACTACTAAGGAGCATCCCTAGTGTCCTTCCCTTGGTCCTGTGGCCCTGAGCATGAATGGAAGGGCAGATTCCATTGAACTTACTGCCATGGCCCAACCCCACAGCCCAAGAAGGACTTAGGGAGAAACCACTTGATCTGGCTTCAGAGTTTACTATGAATATGACTCAAGACTGCCCCCTGTTCTAGCTCAGCTCATCATTACCACCTTCCTCTGTGTGTGTGTGTGTGTGTGTGTGTGTGTGTGTGTGTGCGCGCGCGCGCACCTTCTCGTATACATCTTGGTACTAGGGCTTGAACTCAGGGCCTGGGCTCTCTCCCTCCCTTTTTTCATTCAGGGCTAGCACTCTACCACTTGAGCAAAAGTTTCTCTTCCAGCCTTCAGGTGGTTATTTACAGAAAAGTGTCTCACAGACTTTTCTAGCTGGGCTGCCTCTGAATGGCAATCCTCAGATCTCAGACTCCTGAGTACCTAGGAATATGAGAGCATGAGCTATTAGCATCTGGCCAAATTTTCCTTCTTGGCTAAAACAAACTACCTCTCTCCCAGCTGAGCACCCATCTACAGGTACCCCTCCTACCTCAGGCTTCAGACAAAACATAACCTCCTCCCCTGAGAAAAAAGAAATGTGAACAGATTTGAGGTTTATATTCTCCACACAATCAGGGGCTGGTGGGAGCTGACATGGAGGTTAGAGATCTAGTCTAGGGCAAGTAGACAGCTGTTAGAACAGAAGAGAATATGAAAAGTCATCCTTGCAGCTGGATGCCAGTGGCTCATACCAGCAATCCTAGCTACTCAAGAGGCTGAGCTCTTAGGGTGGCAACTTAAAGCCAGCCCAGGAAGGAAAATATGTGAGACAATTCTGTCTACTAAACTACTTAAAAAATGAAAGGTGAGTTGTGGTTCAAGTGTTAGAGTGTTAGCTTTGAGCCAAGGAAGCTCAGGGACAGTGCCAAGCTCTGAGTTCCAGCTCTAAAATATTTTAAGACACCCCCCACCCCAATCAGGCCATAAATCCAGATTTTGGTCATCCTAGATCTCACTTCTGCTCCTGACACTTCCACAGCACAAGTGGCCGGGATGTGTCCAGCACTGGGTTAAGAAGTGAACTTACACAAGGGGGGCATAGCCAGGTCAAGACTAATGTCCCAGAACATTGAGGTACTGGCCATACCAGTCTCTCATCCCCCAGTTCCCTGGCCCTGGAATCTAAAGTCTGTGCCTCTGTATTCTGGCCATCCAGAATTGTCTAAAAGGACCTAAGAGTCCCAGCTGTGGCTGAAAGAAACACTTGCCTTCAGAAACGTACATTGACATTTCCTAGACACCGACCAATACTTCCAACCCACCTTGGCCTCACCTCCCATGTAGCCCCAAATCCACCTTGCTTGGGCAGCCTTTAGTCAGCTATCAAGTTTGAGTTGGCCAGAGCCACTGGCAAGCACCCTTCCCCCACTCCACTACCAGACTGCTAGAAGTAGAACATGCAGCCAGAGGCCCAGCTGAGGAAAAAGACAGGACATCGCATGACTGACCCTGCCCCCCACCTCAAGAGGCAGGCGAGAAACTATGCCAGCCATCCCTGCAGACCCAGAATCCCCTGGAGGCAGACAAAGATATGGACAGCTTGACTTGGGCCCCAAAGAAAAGCTGTAATATGCAGGTCTCTGGCAATTTAGGCCTCATTGTAGATCCTGATGGGGGCTAAAGGCAAGGTTGCCATTGAGCAGTGGCACCATCTGAGGTCAGAAAGAGGCAGACAAGCACCAACGCAGTGGACAGAGAGAGATGAGGGAAAAATACACCACACACACACACACACACACACACACACACACACACACACACACACACGTGGGTAACCCAAGTCCTCAGCAGTCCCTGAGCACCTGAACATCCCAAACTCTGAGAAGATGGCACTACTGTCCCCAGACCAAATGTAGACAAAACACAGAGCCTCTCACACATCTGGAATGGCTCATAACACAGCATGGCATTTCCTTCTGTACACACCTCTATGAAGAAAACTCACCTACCTTACTTTTGGTTGTAGGTAATGGGGTTTGAACTTTGGCCTTCCCTCAGACTTCACCTCTTCAGCTGAAGGTGTGCACTCTACCACTGGAGCCATAGCACCACTTCCGGTTTTCTGGTGGTTCACTGGAGATAAAGTCTCACAGACTTTCCTGCCCAAGGAGGCTTTGAACCATAATATTCAGATCTTAGCCTCCTGAATAGCTAGGATGACAGTTGTGAATCAATGGCAGCTCCCAGCTTCAGCCACCTTCTTACACCCAGGGGAAATCGAACTTATCAGGCCACAAGGCACATGCAACTCTTCACTTCAGACTTTGACACCAGCATACAAAACCATTCTTCCTTGGGTGGAAAGAATATAATTGACACTACCCTCCCACCCCTGTTCCCATTCGCCCACTCCCTGCCTAAGACAGGCCACAACCTCTGGAGTTCTTGGTAAGGAAACGCCCACCATGCTATGACTTCACACTCCGGCAAACCTGAGTAGTTCTTAGAAATGTCTGTACACTGAGGCAAGCACCTGGTCTCCCAACCACAGCAACCCCACTCCTTCACCATCTCTTGCTAGCAAGGGTTGTCTTTCTTGTTTTCATGGTTGAGGGGCTTGAACTCAGGGCTTGGGTACTGTTCCAGATGATGATTTTTTGCTCAAGGCCAGTGCTCTACCACTTGAGCCATGGTGCCACTTCTGGTTGGAGATTGGGGATGAGACTCTTATGGGAGCTTCCTGCCTGGGCTCGGAAACAAGATCCTCTGGATCTCAGCCTCCCAAGTAGCCTGGATGACAGGTATGAGCCACCAGCCCAGGGCTTATGGTGTCTCATTTTTTTAGAATTTCCACCTAGTCCTCCTCTAGAAACTACCACTTAGACACTCCGTATCTCATTCAGGGACAGGGAAGCTCGGAATCTGGATAGGGACATGGGCATTAAATGGCCCCCTTTACATCACTACCCATCTCTAAGTTCCCATCCACCTCCTCTGGATGGTCTGATCTTCCGGGGCAGATTATACCACTAGGACTTCTGAGGCCTGTATCTCCCCGCCCCACCCAACCAGTACCTGGGGATTTCTGGGGCCAGCTCCTCCATGTTTCAGTGGGAGATGTTTGGAGGGTTGCTGATAACCGGTTCCAGGGGTGCCCAGGGCAGAAGGAGAGTCCATCTCCCCTTTGTCAAAGAAGGAGACATGACACATGGATGGATCTACTAAGAGTTGCAGTGCATAACAATCCACCTATCACCCATGTCACTTGGAGTGCTGTTTTATGTTGACAGTCCTTGGGCTTGGCCTGGGGGCCCAGGCACTCTCCCTGAGCTTCCTTTGCTTGAGGCAAGCACTCTTCCACCTGAGCCACGGTGCCACTTCTGGCTTTTTCTGTGTATGCAGTACCTAGGAATTGAACCCACGGTTTCCTGTGCACTAGGCAAGCCCACTACTGCTAAGACCCAATCCCAATCCTGGATAGTGTTCTTATGTGACCTCTTGGGCCTGTCTTGGGACAATCTTGTACATCTGTACTCAGTTTCTCACCAGCAGCCCTGGCAGGAAATGAACATGCTCCAATTTGTTGTCCTTTATCTACAGCATCTTTACTCTCTGTGCTTCCTATCAGATCTTCCTTGTTAAGAAAGGCCCCCTTTCAAGTGCTGCCTTTAAGAAGTCCACTCCACTTGCCCTGGCGGGGATGGGGGATTGGGGGGGATCTTCTCAGCTCTACACAATGCCGGCCTTGTCATGCTCTTCCTTCCGGCTGGTGTAGATTGAGAGTGCTCAAAGGGGAAAGCCTGGCTTTCACCACCCAATTTCTGAAGGCTCCGATACACTACCCAGGGACCAGTGCTGTATCACACTCCATGAGAGGGCATTTGAGGCCCACGCAGTCTATGGGCAAGAAATGAGGCCATTTCTTTGTGTGGGCTTGAACTGAGGATCTGGGAGCTGTCTCTCTGAGTTTTTCTGCTCAAGGCTGGTGCTCTAGCACTTGAGCCACAGCTCCACTTCTAACATTTTGGTGGTTCCATGGAGGGTAGAGTCTCACTTGCTTTCCAGCTTATGGCTGGCTTCGATATTTGAACCTCAGATCTTTGCCTACTGAGGAGCCAGTATATCAGGCGTGAGCCTGAGCCAGGTATGACAGGCACCAGAGCCTTTCTTTTGAGCTTCTGTTTATCTTGTGTCAACTATCAAGCCCTAATTAAAATAGTCATTTACAGGGGATCAAGTTCCTCTCCTAGGTCAGTTAATCCAAGGAGATAAAATGTCTTTGGAAAAGGCTAGTCTGGGTTGGCCTAGGTGAGTGTGATTGTGAGAGTATGAGTTTCATGGATACTTACCCCCATCTCTCCGGTGCTTCATTCTCCCACTGGTAAGTACATCCATGATCTCTACCCCAAAGAAGGCAGGTAGGGGAGGGTTCATAAGGTCACATCAAGTGGGATGATCTGAATTCTATCCTGCAACTGAAGCTGGGAGAGATAATAGAGAGGAGAGCCTTAGAGGAACATCAAGGCAAGCCCCTTACATTTGGCTACAAGTACCAGAGAGAAGAATGAATCCATCCATTTTGGTAGTGAGATAACAGGTGCCCACTCTTCATTTATTTTATTTTTTTGTGAGTCCTAGGGCTTGGATTCAGGGCCTCAGTGTCATCCTTGAGCTTATTTTACTCAAGGTTGAGGCTCTACAAATTGAGCCACAGCACCATATATATCTTTTTTTGTGGGGGGGAAGGTGGTTTATGGGAGATAAGAATCTCACAGACTCTCCTGCCTGGGCTGGCTCTTAGTCACGACCATCAGAACTCAGCCTCACGAATAGCCAGGATGACAGGCTAGAGCCACCAGCACCTGACCACCACCATCCATTTATAATCCCCTGGGGCTAGTTCCGGGCCACTCGCACTGCACCATAAATGAATGAATCTATGAAACGTATATTGCACTGAGTGTGCATTCCTCTCTCTTAGTATAATTTTCCCAAGCCTTTCATTGTCCTTAAGACTGGTGAAAACTCATCCTTTCTGATGGGTGAATAGAATTCCATTGTGTGTGTGTGTGTGTGTGTGTGTGTGTGTGTGTGTGTGTGTAACATGACTATGTGCTCATGAGTTCATTTCTAAGCCTTCTGTTTCAATTGAAATTTTGTAATTCCATATTAAATTTGTATTACTTTCTCTACTGCATTGAAGAATATTGTTGGGATTTTGATGGGTATTGCATTGCCAATTGTTTGGGGGCAGTATTGCAGTTTTCACAATGTTAATTCTTCCAACCAGGAGCATTGAAATATTTTCTATTTCCTTGAATCTCCCTCAATTTTTCGTTTTTAGATTTTTAAAGTTTTCACAGTAGAGGTCCTTCACATTTTTAGTTAAATTAATTAATTCCTAGTTTTGTTGTTTTGTTTTGCTTAAATTTGATTTGATTTTGAGGCTAATACATAAGTGGTTGTTTTTTGGATTTCAGCCGGGATGTTCCCATTGCTCGTAACACAGAAAAACTACTGATTCTTGTGGTTTTTATATCCTGCTTCATTGCTGAAGATTAGCATCACCTTTACTAACTTGACTGAGGAAGCTACAGGGTCCTTTAAATACAGGATCATTTCATCTGTGAAAAGGGATAGGTTTACTTCTTCCCTATTTGGATCCTCTTTTTGTTTTGCTCTTGCCTATTGCCCTTGCTAGAAAGTCCACTACTATATTGAAGAGTAGTAGAGAAAGTGGACATCTTTTTCTCATTCCTGATTTTAATGTCTTCATGCCTCCACTCTTAGTTACATGCTTATTATCTTTTAGTCATATACATACTCTATTATACTGAGGAAAGTTCCATGTGTTCCTAGCTTCTCAGACTTTTTAATCATAAAGGGGTATTGGATCTTTTTAAAAGCTATTTCTACATCCATATAGACGATCATGTGGTTCTTTTCCCTGCTTCTGCTGATGGTGTCTGTTATGTTTATTGACAAGTATATTGAATCCAATTGTATCCTAGGATGAATACTGTTTGATCATAGCATACCATTTTTTGTTAGTTGCTGAAATTGGTTGGTGAGAATTTTATTGAGAAGTTCTCTATCAATGTTTATCAAAGTGTTGGGTTCATAGTTCTTTTTCTTTGATTAGTCCCTATCTGATTTGGGGAAGAGTCTAATTCCAGCTTCATAGAATGTGTTTGATACTTCCATTTCCCTTTCTATTCTATTGAAGAGACAGATCTGAATATTGTAAGTTCTTTGCAGGTCTTAATTTCATGGTAAATCCATTGAGTCCTACATTTTTCTGTTGTGGGAAATTGTTTATTGAAATTTCATTTTCATTACTTCTTATATATCACTTCTTTGTTCAGTTAGAGTATAGGAAAGCATAAATTTCTCCAGGATTCTCCAGGTGATTAACATATGGTTTTCAAGTACTCTCATATAACCGTCTCAATTTTGCTAATTTATGTTGTGGTCTCATTTTTTCTCTAATTTTATCTATTTGAGTGAGGCCTCTTAGGAGCTCTTAGGAGCTGTGAATCATCTACTCAATATATTTACCTTGTTCTCTGGTAGGGAGCATGTCATATAACCAGTTCCTGTTCTTCTTGATCTTTTCTGAGAAGAGTATTTTTGATTAACTTCCATCCTGCTGATTTGGTGGAGATACATTGTTTCAAGTTTTCTTTGTCATGAAATATTTTTATATATCCTTTAACTGTAAAGGAATATTTGGCTTGGGGCCATATTCATGGTTCGTAGTAGTTTGCCCTTAATGTTTGCTATATATCATGCTGGCCTCTTCGTTTGTTTTTTTTTGTTTTTTTTTTTTTACCATATCAGCTAAGAAATCTGTAGTTATTCTGACTGTATATCCTTTATAAATAATCAATCTTTTCTCTATGGCAGCTTTAAGAATCCTTTCCTTGATTTCTAATGATCCTCTAATGGATTATGATGTGGTGGTGGGTTGTTCTTTTCTAGAATTCTCTGCTTGGTGTTCTAAAGGCTTCTCTTCTCTGAACGAACCTATCTCTTTGGATGTTTGGAATGTTCTTTGCTAGGATTCTGTAATATGTTTCCTGTTTCCCATCCATTTAGTGTCCTGCTGTTCTCCTTGATACCAATCTTTCCCAAATTTGATCTCAGTCTTGAAGTTCTGGCAAGATCATTTCTTATTCTTTGGATTTGTTCTAAATGATTGCTTCCTCTTTCCTATTAGACCTATTTGACCCCTGAGATTATCTTCTATGTCATCTATTTGCTGTGGAGATATTCTGCTTTGTTTGTGATTTCCGTCTTCTAATTGGTCATTTTTATGGCTTCTATCTCTTTATTAAAGCTTTGTTTTAGGTCTGGTATGGACTTTCCTTACATATTTTCTTTAGGTGGGGGGGGGGGCGATTGGAAGTGTTGATTTTTAGCTGTGTTTTCTCTCATATCTTTAACTAGGCATCCATTTTTTCTTTGGACTCCCTTCCCTTTTCAGAATTTCTTTCTCTGTTTGTAGTCTCCATGAGTTATTTTGCTAATCTATAGTTGGCCTTATCTTGTTCACAAATTTCCTTGTAGAGGTTGTGTATCTTTTCATTAATCACATTTTTCAGCAGTATTTGTAATGAATTTTGAAAACTATCTTCTACATCCTTAATTGTCTGTTCTTATGAGTGGTTATTTACTGTGTGAATTATACTACTTTGACATCACTTTTCTTGTATTTTTCTGATTTGTTCTGTCTTGGGGGATTTCTTTTGGGGCATCTATGATCTTAATAGGTGACTCTTTATGTTCTTGTTTGAATTACCAGGTGTTGGTTTGATCTTCTGTTTTGATTTGTTTTTCTGGAATTAGGTTTTTGTCCATTAAGTGTAGGTGTAGAAATCAATTATGGGAAGATGTGGTGATGTTGTGGTTCCAGTGACAGTTCGGGCTGTACAGTGGTATCTTGAATTGTCTCTGAGTATGGATTGGCTGTCTCCGTTGTACACTTCTGTTCCTGCTTTTTTTCCCATGTGGATCTTTTATTTCCACACTGCAGCTGTACTTTTGAATATGTTGGCCACCACCTTCACAGCAGGCACCTGCCTGGCTAGGCACCTTTTCAAAGATTTCTGTTTGCTTGGAAGACATATAAAATCTTCTTTTGAATTGTATATCTATATATAATTATAGCTGACTTGGTGTGATGCTCTAGAAGTGGCGTACCCTCTAGGACTCTAAAGATCTGTTTCATTAGAGAGAGCTAGGGTAATTTTCTGTTGTTATTGTGCCATTGGTTTTCCTCTTCCTCAGATTTATTTTATTTATTGCTGATTTTTTTCACATAATTTAGGATTTGTGATGGTGGTATCAGGTTATTTTAGGTTTTAGGAATTCAGGGAAATCTGGGATAATGGAAGTACAATGTATTTCATAATATCAGGATTTGAAATAAATGGGTATAAGGATTCCTCTTATGGAACAAGATAGCTTCAAAGTTAAGAGTGAAAAAATCTATAGGGTTTAGGAAATCCTGCAATTTATTTCAAGAATTACAAGTGGAATTTCAGTTAGGATGACACAAAACAAGCATTTTTCATAAATTTTAGATTTGGGATACCATTAGTGTCAAGGTTATGGTTAGGAGTCTAGCCATGGTTAGGGTTAGAGTGTATGAGAAAAAAAATGAGGGTCAAATTGAAGGTAAATTTCAGATTAAGCCAGTTAAGAATTAGAATGAATGTGAACTAGAGTACTGCTATTAATATTGGTATCTACTCACATTTAGGCTTATGGTTATTCTCAATGTTCCAGTTAAGATTAAGTAATGGTTAGAAAATGACTAAGATATTGGGGAAAAAATTGAAACCTATGTTTGCAAGGCTTATTTGAATCAAGTTAGGATGAGTGAAAACTAGTTTACTTGTGTTAATGTTAGTATTGATATATAATTTGGATTAAGATTAGGGTCAGTATTTTGTTCTGATTATGATTAGTGTTATGAGTAGTAAAGGTTTTAGTATAAAATTCAGTTTTCAACCCAGGAGCCGGTGGCTCATGCCTGTAATCCTAGATACTCAGTAGGCTGAGATCTGGGGATCATGGTTCAAAGCCAGCCCGGGCAAGGAAAGTCTGTGACACGCTTATCTCCAATAAACCACTAGAAAACCAGAAGTGACGCTGTGGCTCAAGCAGTGGAGCCCTCGCCTTGAGCTGAAGAGCTGAGGGATAACGCCCAAGCCCAGAGTTCAAGCCCTATGACCGACCAAAAAAATTCAGTTTTTACTAACAAGTAGAAGCAAAAATGTGAGACTGAATAGTAACTAAATCATTAGCACTATATCTATTTCTCAGTGATCATTCTTGTAATGATTAATGAGAGTTTTCCAGCAAGGATTAGGTTGAGAATTAGCGTTAAGTAATGGACAAGACGGTAAGTAAATCTGAAACTGTTTTAGGGTACAGTGGTTCAGGAACAGGTAGGATCAATGGAAACTACAGTATCTTTCCAGATAAAAGAATTTGAGAACATATAATTGGACATATAATAATATGTCCAATAATATAATGGTTCATGTTAGGGAACAAGATAACTTCAGAGATAGAGTCAGGAAATTTGTGGAAAATAGGACAAATTTAAACTCATTTCCAGAGGACAAACAGGAGTATTCATTAGAATGAATAAAACTAGAGTAGCTTGCTTAAGCATTAGAATTGGACTATCATTAGGGTGAAAGTTAGGTTTCAGTTCCAGCTGGGGTTAGTGTTAGTATTAGGGAAATGGAAAATATAGGGTCAAACTTAAAGTAAATCTTCGAATAACAAGTCAAGTTAGAATTTGGATGAATGCTCACCAAAGGTCTTCAACTCAGGCCTGGGTCCTGTCTTCAGCTTATTCTGTGCAAGGAAGGCACTAAACCACGTAGCGACAGGTCTTCTTCTGGATTTTTAGTACTTAATTTGAGATATATATCTCATGGATTTTCCTGTCTGGACTTAATATTCTGATCCCCAGCAATCCTTGGGTTAGTGTTACCGTGGGTGCTACCACAAAGTGACAGTTCATTAAACTAGGAGCAATATGGACGTATATGTGCAAGATCCCAAGTAATCAGTTCATTAATTTAGGAATACCACAGGATCGCCTAGATTGCCTTCAAACCCATTGTTTCTGATGAGTTGATCTGAAGCCCAAAGCATAATCAAAAGCTATTAGCCACACTGTATGAAGTAGCACATATTTATAGTGTAGAATATATACAATGAATTAAATCCTGAATCAAAAGTCTTTGCTGGGTTTCCTACTTAAAAACAAATCAGAAATAGAGTGATATTGAAATGAAGTCCAGACTGGAAGACTGTAGTGAGCAGCAGAGCATCTGCTTAGTGTAAGTCCAACCCCCAGGACCATAAAGAAGAAGTAGAAGAAAGTGAAATTGTAGGAGAAAGAGGAAAGGAAAGGAGGAGAAAGAGGTAAGATAGGAGGAAGGGCATAGCAGGAGGGAGAACAGGAGAGGACATGGAGAAAGTAGAGGGGAGGAGGGAAGAAAAAGGGAAACATCACCCTGGGGAAGAGGAACAGGAGGGGAGACAGGAGGAGGAAGATAAATGCAATATAACCCCAAGAATTGTTGGGAAACATTTTGCATAAGTAATCTGCATGTGCATGGCAGGATTTTTTTTCGCATCAGAGAGAGAGAGAGCTTGCACAGTGACAATATGGGTGATACCTGTTGCTCTGTCATTTTATTCTCTTTCTTCAGTGAGGAGTTCAGAAGAAATCCTGAGTTTGGTGTTTTACAAATACATTTCAAAATTTGTTTTTCATGGGGGCTGGTAAGCTGGCTCAGTGGTAGAGTGCTTGCCTTGCATGCCTGCGGCCCTGAGTTTGATTCCTCAGCACCACATAAACAAAAAGAAAAAAAGCCTGAAGTGGCGTTGTGGCTCAAGTGATAGAGTGCTAGCCTTGAGCTGAAGAGCTGAGGGACAGCACCCAGGCCCAGAGTTCAGGCCCCATGACCAGACCCTCCCCCAAAAAATTCATTTCTCATGAATCTAATATGGGAAAGAACTAAATGCAACCTCCCTTAATTAAAAGAAATAATAGAATCTATATTTATTTGTATTACTGTGCATGAAGAAATCCTGGAGATTTCTATTTAACTCAGAGGGCCCCATGCAAAAATATAGGAAAAGAGGAAAGTAAAATTGTTTGTAAAGTATAATAGGTTATCATTGATGAAAAGTTTTAGTGGACCTTTTTCCTTTTCTTTTTTGCCAGATGTTCAGTGATGCAGCAAGGCTGTGCCCTAGAGCCCTTTCCAAGTCACCACGTGAACACCCATTTCTGTATTTCCTGTCAGTGTGGGTGCCTCCTAAGTTTACCCGTTGAAAAGGGGCCCCCTCCTTTGTGGTGCATGTGCAGTGAGGGGATGTTTGTGCATGCTACCCAGCATTGCCAGATGAGCCCTGCCCACCCTACCCAACTCTCTTCCCAGTCTCAGTTCCTCCATTTCACCCAGGAGCTGGCAGCCATGGGGCTGGATTTGAATCCACTGTTGTCCTATCCTCCTGAAGCTTTGCTGGTTATGGTCTGATGTGTTCCTGGGTGAGAGTGCCATGCCAGGGAGACTCTGTTCTAGGCTCAATGCCTGCCCCCATTGGTGTGGGGTGGGGGACACCATGTTTGTACACTGCACAGCCCATGGGAGAAGGAAGGCTGGGCATGCAATCCTCCCCCTTGGGACCTGGAAGCCAGTCATGGTTCACCTCATCAGTCTTTAAGGTGGTCTGGAGACTTGGAGCCATGTGCTTGCTCCTCTGCCAGCAGGCTTGTGACAGCTGCCGAAGCTGAGGAACCTGGAGCCCCTTCAGCATCCCCACGGACCTCAATTTCCTCGTCCCTGTGGACTCCGGTTCATGGCCATCCCTGCATATACCCATCAGTGACAGAGGCGCCTGGACTTACAGAGCACCAGCTGCAGGACCGGGGGCCCAACGCCCTTTGGATTTGCTTTGTAGCCTCCTCCGTCATCCTTCTGGTCCACATAAGCCCAGCTCTGGATGCCATTCTGAGGATATTCTGTTTGGAGGCTATGGGCTCACCTCCTACCCTTTTTGGGCTCCAAAGCAGGGCAATGGGTCTGGCCTTGGCAGTGTAGGCCACACAGATGGAAGGCAGGACTTGGGGTCTGCCCTGCCTTCCCTTCTTGCTTTGGCACCTGGGTTGCTTGGTTTGGTCACTGATGGAGCCTTGCTGGCTTAAGCCCACCACAACAAGTTTCACACCTGCTGCAGCAGCAATGTGGTGTCCCGGACCCCCTCAGGGTCACCACATGGACCTCTGATGGGTCTACATGGACTGGGTGTGAGTGTCATCCCAGGACTCCCATTAGGAAGTGCACTCCTCTTCGTGGTACTGAAAGCAAGAGGTGCCACATATAATTTCTACTTCCTAACATTTTCCTTCCCTGAGATAAACAAAACAGGGAGATATGAATAAGTTTTATAAAAACAAAATATGTAACTTATATCACTTCAATTTGTTAAACCATTGTAATATTTTTCATCCAGTAGGAATTCTTTCTGTAATTACTTATTTTAATTTTGAATGTAACTAATATAATATATCTTGTGTGTAATGTACTATTCTAACATAACTTTATTTGCATTATGTACATACTTTTTTTTCAAATTCTGAGATTTTATCATGTGTTTATTGGAAAAGAATATTGTTGTATTTTTATTTCAGTTTGCCATAATGGCATTGTAAATACAAACAATAAAATCCATTCTTGCTATTATCAAGCTCAATGATTTTGGAGACTAGAGACTCAAGGATATACCATTATATATCATAAAGTAATGTGTATCACATTGTTTAAAACTGCTCCATAAGATAATTAGTAATTTAGGTGGCAGCCATTTCATCTTGCATACTGGTCCCTCTGGTGAAGTAGGATCCTTGTGGCAGCTTGCTCAATTCGGGCCCTTGTGGGCACCTTGCCTGGAACTGTGGGAGAAAGATCAGGGTGTACCTGCTGTTGGGCTAGGGCAGCTACCCAGCAGCTGCTGCATGAATGGCACACAGTGCCACTGACTCACATGTAGCACCAACCTGCCCCGTGGGCCGGGGCCCTGAGGATCAGCCCTTGGGAGCACACACACACACTGTGGGGTGGGGGCTGCCCACCTAGGAAGAATGCAGACCAAACAGAAGCCACTCTGCAGATCGCGTTGTACAGTGTTTATTCTCCGTGGTGCGGGGGAAAATTCTGCTCCACTGTGGGGAGAAAACAAGAAAGAGAGGCCCACACAGGGTGAAGCCAACTTTTGTACTCAAGCTGGAAAGGAAAATTTCCTCCATGCATTCTCCAGCAGGTTCAGGAAGCTCTTCCATGCTCCTTGTCAATGGCATAGCAGCCAAGGACACTCAGGTCTAGTACTCCTGGTTGTTTTTTTGGGTTTGTATGTTAATTTATACAGAGAGCCCCTCCCTCAGACAACAGAGATATTCTGGGTTTTGTAAAACATTCTGCATCTGAGCATTCCCACTGTTTGGTTTTTGTATTATTTCTTCTAAATACATTGTGAAATTTCTGTTTTAGGTGTTGAGGTATGAGAGAAGGAGTCAAATTATGAACATAGTTTCCTACAAGCTTTTCATTTAAAAATAAAAACATATTCTCTCTAAAAATGCCTATCACGAAATAAATTTGAGAGGGGAGGAAAAAAGGCTGTTTTCTCATGAGATCAAAATGTGCTAGTTTTATATGCATGTTTTATGCGTTCAAAATACAATTAAGTAACTGACTATCTAGGAACAATTGTCCAGACCTAAGAGTTAAGTGTCTTGGGAGCTGGAAGCAGGATTTTTGTGAGCTTTATCCAAAAGGAGGAATGAAAGTTAAAATCCATAGATTGTGAATCAAAGTGGTAATACAAAGTGAGAATCACAATAAACTTCTTTGCTATTCAAAGTCTTTTATTGCTCGGTATGAATTTTTGGATTGCTTCTTCTATTTCATTGAAGAGTGACATTAGGATATTGGTAGATATCACATTGAATTTGGATATAGCCTTTGGCAGTATTGCCATGTTCATGATGCTAATCCCCCCAATCCATGAGCATGGGAGGTTTCCCACTACCTAAATTCTGTTTTAATTTTCTTTTTCAAGTTTTTAAAGTTCCCATCATAGAGGTCCTTCACCTCTTAAGATAACGCCTAGGTATTTTATTTTTTATGCGGCTATTAAAAAGGGGTTGCTTTCCTAATTTTAGCTGCACTCTTATCGTTATTGGAATACAGGAAAGCCATTGATTTCTGAGGATTAATTTTATACTCTGCTAGTTTGCCAAAGTTTCTGATCAGCTCAAATAACTTGGGACTGGAGTCCATGGGGTTCATTAAATACAAGATCATATCATCTGCAAAGAGGGAGAGTTTTACTTCATCTTTCCCTATTTGGATCCCCTTTAAGTTTGCATCTTGTCTTATTGCCCCAGGTAGCATTCTAATACTAAGTTGAAGAGCAGTGGAGAGAAAAGGCATCCTTATATCCTTCCTGAATTTATAAGATATAAGTATAATGCTGGCTTTAGGTTTGTCAATCCTTAACAGAAAGAACAGCAGTAGAGCAATATCAGTTACAAATTTCAAACTCTACCAAAAAAGCCATAGTAATAATATCAGCTTGATACTCGCACAAGAACAGACCCGAGGACCAATGGAATAGGACTGAAGACTCAGAAATCAACCCACTGACCTATAGCCACCTAATCTTTGACAAGGGAGCCAAAAAGTAGAATGGAAGAAAGACAGCCCTTTCAGTTAATGGTGTGGGTGTGGGCAAAATTGGTTAAACACCTGTAGAAAGCTACATCCATATATAGATAGATAGATAGATAGATAGATAGATAGATAGATAGATAGATAGATAGATAGATAGATATAGAAAGATAGATATATATCTATATCTATATATATAGATATAGATATACCTATATCTATATATATATCACCCTGCACCAGAATCAACTCCAAATGGATCAAAGACCTCAAAATAAAAGCAGACACCATGAAAACATTACATGAAGGAATAGGAGAAACTCTAGGGCTTTTTAGCACAGGCCAAAATTTTCTGAACAGAGAACCAGATACAAAACAAATCAAAGAAAGATTGGACAAATAGGATTGCATGAAACAGCAGAGCTTCTGCAAGGCAAAAGTCATAGCTACCAAGATCAATAGAAAGCCCACGTACTGGGAGAAAATCTTCATGAGTCATAAAATGGACAAAGTCTTATATCTAAAATATACTTAGGACTCAAAAACTTAAATCCTCCAACAACAAATCCTCAAAGGAACAACTGCCCGATAACTAAGTTGCCTAAGTCTTAAAGAGAGACTTCTTTGAAGAGGAAATAAAAATGTCCATTAGACACGTGAAGGAATGCTCAACTTTTCTAGTCATAAAATAAATGCAAATGAAAACATTGAGATTGCACCTCATTCCACTTAGAATGGCTATAATCAAGAAATGTAATAACAACATGCTGGAAGAGATGTGTCTAAAAGGAACCTTATTGCGTTGTTGGTGGGAATGTAAACTTGTTTAACCACTTTGGAAAGCAGTATTGAAGTTCTTTAAAAGACTCCACATAGAGCTCCCCTATGACCTAGCGATCCCCCTTTTGGCATTTACCCAAATAATCACAAACAAGGTCATACCAAACCTAACAGCACAACCATGTTTATTGCAGCATTATTCACAGCAGCTATGATATGGACCCAACTCCGATGCCCCTCAGTAGATGAATGGATCAATAAAATGTGTTATAGGTGTGCACACGAGCGCGTGCACTCTCTCTCTCTCTCTCTCTCTCACACACACACACACACACACACACACACACTCACACACGCACACACAGACAAACACACACACTGGAATTCTATGCCTCCATCAGAGAGAATGGCATTGCCCCATTTGTTAGGAAATGGAAAGACTTGGTAAAAAAATTTTATTAAGTGAAGTAAGCCAGACCCATAGAAACATAGGTCCCATGGTTTACCTTGTTTTTCCCTTGTTTGCAAGGACTAATACATGTTTAGGACAAGCAGAGAAGATCAAAGGCTTGGTACTTATGGCCATATAAGATAATATTAAGTGAAATGTACCCCAAGTAAGAGACGCAAGTGTTTTTTTTCTTTCTTGCTTTTGCTTTTAATATACTTATAATGCACTATGTGATTCTTTTCTAGATTCATCCCCTCACTGTATAACCTCTGTTTTCACTGTATTTGATTCCAGTGTCCTGCATCTTATATGCCTCGCCACCTCCTGCAGAGTCTGCATGAGAGATCGTGCCAGACAAAGTATAAGCTTCAAGGAAGCATGCCTGTAGGAAGGGGGTGTTAGTTAAGGCTTCCCATACACTTGGCTGCAACTTTATAGCCTCTACCTTTATTTTTATTATATTCTCCTTGGCTGTACATTCGTTGCTTTTATTCTCGTTTTGGCTATTTTTCTATTGATCCACGAACAGAGCATGTTGTTTATTTCCAGTGCAATAGAGACGGCTTCTCTGAATAATAAAGACTAGGACCAAATATTAAATATGGGTAATGCCCCAATCAATTTATCACCTGATGTAACACTGCCTCCAGAAACTCCTACAACTTCAAAAGCAGTTTTGCGGCTCACTCATAGTAAATATAGAAATTAAAATTTCCAGATATGTTACAACAGACAAGATTAATGAATTAAACTAAGCTAGAAGGAGTTATCCCAGAAGCACAGAGAGTTCTAGAAAAAGGGGCCCATGATAATAAAACGGAAAAAAAGATTCACCCAACCGTTATGACTAAGCTTAGTCCAGCTTACGTTACAGGGAAAGATGATGGTTTTCCACAAAATATAAAGTTAGTGATATCACATTTCTGAGCCGACTGATGAACCATTGCTTTACACAGGAGTTTATAAAGATAATGATAAATGGATTAATGTAAAAGGAAAAAGGATATTTTGGAACTGATTAGATTTTATTCAAAGATTAGGCAGATCTAGACTATTATGGTGTTTATTATCAAAACAACAAGATAGATTAAAACAACAATTAGAAATTTATGTGAACAAATACTGGGGTTAAAATTATAGAAAACGTAGAATGCCTGACTCAAGCTGGAAGTGGTTTTTAGGATGGTTTCAAAGGAACTTGAATATATATGGAAAAAATAAAAAGAGTACAATATATGTACATCCCTGTCTTAGTTTTGTTAATTATTAAACATAAAAAAGGTTGAATAGATGATGCATTCTATTAAACTATGTGCTAGACTTGTTTCGCAACACTTAGCTCAAACAGTTGGTGGGACAGTCATCAATTTTCATGTAAGCCATCAAATTTTTGCTTTTCTTAAAAATTGATTACGTGCTTAAATAAAAAAAGAATCTATGTCATAATCACACACGGTATAAAAATGTTAATTCTCTTCAATAAAGACAAACTCAGATGCAACTCTTTTGAGTCTGTGTCTGTTTGTCACTTCGCCGACTCCTTGCCCACCTATCCCAAGATCCCTGTCTCTCTGGTACCAGTGCTCCAGCCGAGCTGGTCCGTCGCACTTATATACACTTTTTTGTAATTTGGGGAGTGGAAGGGATATAGTAGAATGCTTTAATGGGGATGCAGGTTGGCTCATTGTGACTAGGAGATGTACAGGACAGTTTGTTGAAAATGAATTTACAATGTCAGGCAAGGGTCGAGTAGGGAGGAGTTGGAGATGTGGGTAAGGAAAGGGTAGTAGGGCAATAACAAAAGAGGAGGTAACAATGCTCGATAGGAAATGTACTCATTACCTCGTCATGTAACTGTAAGCCCTCTGTACAGTATTCTTACAGTAAAAATATATTTTAAAAAATCTCTGCCTGGTGTAGATTTCCAGTGCTGCCCTCTGCATTGCATTTTCTGCCTTTTCTCGCTGTGGTTAGTTCCACCTGCCCAGTGGATCAGTAGTCTTCAAGGCATCTTGGTCCTGAAGTGGGACTTGGATTATCCAGTGGTGTTTGGAACCAGGCCAAGTACAGGACAAAACCACTTCCAAGACATGGCTTCTTAATTCCCAATGCAATTAAGATTGCAAGCAGAATTTCTCTGAATTTGACAATCAGTGAAACAAAAGGCAAGGCCACCAAACACCTCTCTATTCCCCCAATTCACTCCTTTCTCCTTCCTTGGTAAAGTACAAAATAATTTTCCAGGTTTTGGCAAACACACAAATTGCCCACCACCTCCCCTGGTAAACTGGGTTTCAAGTCACTAAGTCATGTAAATGGATAATGCCTCACTCATTATTCTAGACAATATCTTCAGGTTGTTTGATGCTTTAATTGTTGTTGTTGTTGTTGTTGGTAGGGGGGCCTGAACTCTGGGTCTGGGCGCTGTCCCTGAGCTGTTCACCTCAAAGCTAGCACACTACCACTTGAGCCACAGCGTCACTTCCAATTTATTCTGCCTATGTGGTGCTGAGGAATTGAACCCAGTATCTCATGCATGCGAGACAAGCACTCTACCACTGAGTCTCCATCCCAGCCCTAATGCTTTAATTTTTTAAAATTCCTTTTTGTCTGTCATGGGGCTTGAACTGAGGACCTGGGTATTAACATATCCCTGAGTTCTTCAGCTCAAGGAGATCCTTCTCCCAATTGAGCAACAGTGCCACTTCCTGTTTAGAGATAAGTGTCTCACAGATTTTCCTGCCGGGGTTTGCTTTGAACGGTGAATTTTTAAATTATATTTCTTCTAGGTATTTTTTGGTACATTACAGGTTTTCTGGAATTTAAAGTTTTCTGTAAACCTTTGTCTTCAAGTAATCCAACAGCATTAAATATTACATTTAGAAGCTATCCTGTAACACATCCATTTTGAAATTATTATGTTCAGATGAAATTCGTATTCATTGTAGAAACAGCCCCTTAATTCCAAATGGGAAATACGTTAATTTCAGCAGCCTTGACTCTCCTTCCTCTTTTTTTTTCTCTTCAGTATCTTTTCTTGTTTTGGAACAAGTGTCATGGACTGTCCAACCATTCAAAAGGAAGCTTATTCCATTAATTTAATAGAAAATGAATCCAGCCTGCCTGCATCTCAAGGCAACTCTGAGTATAATGTTAATCTAATAATTCACGTCAGTGAACTTGCCGTCATTTTGATAACTTTTTGTTAAACCACTCATTAAAGAGGTTCCAAAAACCGAGAAGCAAAAATCATGTTCTGCTTTAAAAGAAGGTTTAAAAAGCTAGTAATTCAAAAAGACACATTCTATTCTTCCAAGATTCCATGGTGAAGAATTTGTCTTTGATCATAGCCCTTACTACTGATCTTTTCCCTTCAAACTTGTAGTTTTATTCAGTTTTCTTATTTCAGCTTTCATTTTGGTACTAGCCTAAGTAATCTCATTGTAGTATCTGACAATGAAATTTCATTTGTTGTTAGAGACCTCAATTCATATTGCCAAAGGCAGACTCATGAGCATACCATAGAGGATAAAATATTGAATATCATTAACATGATCATATGCAACTATTCCATAAATTAATATAAGTACCACATAAATGTGCAACTTCATATACATTTTAAAATGCAAAGTAATTGCATATCTATTTCATAAAATAATTCAGATCACTAGGAGAAGATATTAAGCTAAACCTTTTGCATTATCCCCAATATTCTTTGTAAAAAATTTTTTTCTCATTAACTTTTACCTTAGGGCCTTCTTTTCCTAGCAACACGTTATAAGTTGATGTCCTTGGATTTTAGTCACCTCTGAGTAACCTCTTTCCTTTCCACCACCAGTTAGACCCTCACGTTAAATATCTGAGAAGAAACTTGTCCCAAAGTGCCTGCAAGAGGAGTACCCAAGTCGACGGTCTGTGCCCACTCTTGCCTTCTTTCTTTGGGAATGGGGTATCAGAGACAGGGATGTCAGGGATCAGGTGGCTGGAACCATGGTGTTAAGATTTTTTTATGGGTAGCAGAAAAGAGTAGCAGAGAGTAGGATACCAGGGAAAGGGTAATTGTGACTGTAATTGCTGAGTTGCAGTGGCAGAAATTTGGGTAGCAGCAACAGCTTTGTAGGAGTTGGGGTAGCTAATACAGGCATCCAGAAAAGTTTAGCAGGGACAAGGAAGCATTGACAAAGTAAAAGATAAAAGTTGTGAGGGATTGTGTGGCACAGTCAGGGTTACAAGATCATGGGTGTGCAAACTGGGTAGCCAATACTAGGTTAGAAGCAATTGGCATGGTGGACTGATGTGGTGCAGAGATCTGGGTTTGACTGTCCAGTTTTGGCTTTTAGATCTTTAGGGAACTATCTCTAGCAGCTCATTATCAGCTTGTTGTGTTCATGCACATGCCATCTATAAATGTCTAATGCAAGTAAATTGCATTCTTTGACACCAGCTATAGGATCTTTCCTTAAGCATCCTGAGAGACCACACTCCACAATGCTGCAGAACAGGCTCCATATATTGAGCTGCAATCACCTCATACAACTCTCGCTGCTCCTCTCCAGTGTCAATTTTCATGGTAGCAAGGGATCTGAGATGTGCTCAGCAGCAGTGATCTGGGAAGCTACCAATTCTTACTCTGGCATTCTGGGAGCTCCGTAGAAATATGCAAGAGCACTTGCTGATGCTCTTCCAACTTCTCTCTGAGGGTCTGGATAGTCAGACTGTTGTTCCTCAGACGGGTTACTTTAATGTCCAGGTGGCCTCAAACTCTATCTTCTCTCTCTAGGTGCTCATCTGCTTCAGCTGCCTCTCCTTTTCCCTCCAGGTAGCTCACTTCATCTCCACATCCTTTGAATTCTGCTTCATATCAACCTGTGACTTTCACACCAAGCCCTTCCACTATCTCATCTGCCTCTTTAGCTGTGAATCAGGCACAACAAGCTTCATGTAAGTTCTGTATCTGTTTATCAAGATTTGAGCTGGAATCCAAGGTGGTACTAGCTAGAACATGGGGAGCATCTTAAATACTCCCTGCCGTTCACTGCTCATTGAGAAAGATGTAAACGTCTTGTGGTCAGTCTCTCCTCCATTTCTGGTTCAGCAGAATAAAGTGAAGTCAAAATGGAGCTACCAGACAGCTGCTATGTCAGCAAGTGACCCAACCAAAGATAATTTAGTGAGGGGATACTTATAAAATGTAGTAGGGAAATCTACATATTTGTAGGACACAACTAAGGGCTTTTATCAAACTAGTGATTTTATGTCCAAAATGGCAGACCAACTTAGGCTCTCCCCTAGATCTTCCTGTTATGAAGTTCCTGAGGATTTCTACATACAACTCAGACCTACTGACATAATTGAATAAAAAAGTGAGTATGGATAAATATTCTAATATATGCTAAGGTGTTATCTGTCATGACCATCATGAAATCAATGCACTTTCTCTGAACTTCACCATATCTTTTTAAGTGGCAGATTTCTTAGTGTGTCTTTTTTTCCTGTTATTTCATGCCCAACCATGGGTTTCCATTGTCCTAGTAGACGTTTTGCATCCCAGTGCCTTCCTTCCAGGTAAGTCTCTTCTTGGGCCTCATACGCATATGCTCACAGAAGTGAATGTCTCAAAGCCATGGAATATAGTTGCTCAATAATGATTAGCTCACAGAGAGACTCAAGCAGTTTGGGTCTGGAGCTTTTCTGAGAAGCCTTAGGCTAGGTACTCTGGACAACATTGACAGTAATTCCTCAGAGGAATACCACTGACAGCAAGTAAGCCATGACTACTACTTAGCCCTTACTAGTTCTACCTAGGTTATGAACACATGAACAATCCCTGCCTATTGTACAGTGCCCCCATCAATTAAATCATTTTGAGCCTAGGAGAAAATCTCCATTTGTGAATCAGTACTCATAAGAAGCAGATGATGCCCCACACTCAAATGCGCAAGGAGAACAGAGTGTAAGGCTGTCTACACAGTTGGGAAATAGGATTCTGAGTGGTGGGAAGGGATGATTTTAGGTAAAAAAAAACTTAGAAGCAATTATGTTTATGAATTCCTTACCTAACTTCCTTCTGCCCTTGAGATCCAATTCAGGAAGTGGTGGAATGTTTATGATCACAAAATGGAGTTTTTAATCCCAGGCGTAAACTCTAAGTGTTCTTTTTACATCTTCCTACCTGCTCCTGATGTACAGGGTCAGAAGGGAAAAGGGGAAGGAAGCCCCATGCTCAGGAATATAAATGCAGCTTACAAGCCACTACAGTCTCTGACTTTCTATGTTGAAGGTAAGATAAAAGGCAGCTTGAGTTTCTAAGAACTCAGTGTCTATATGGTTCCTTCAGAACTCCTTTTCCATCTCCTGTGTTTTGAGAGCAACAGTTAGTAGAGTGCCTCTGTCTCTTTGGAGCAATCTTTCTCTTCACACAATGCTTAAAGTAGACAATAGGTGGAAGCTGCCATTAAATAAAAAAAAAAAAAATAGCACACAGTGAGTGCTTCCCCTGAATTCCTGGACCTAACAAGTTCCCAATTCTGAAGACCAAGTGATTATGGGTGAGTACTAACTACCTCCACTGAATGGTGAACTTAGAACACTTTTCCCAAGGCAGGTCTCCCCAGTACAGTAGTTGCAACCTATAATCCTGGTTATTAGGATGGCTGAGATCTACTGGATCAATGAACTTACAGACCATGCAACACAGAAAAGTCTAAGATTTTGAGTCCCAAAATAAGAAACGGGGCTAAGAAGAGAAAACTTATCATTGCTGGAAAAGGAGGAAGTGTTAACTGGGAGAAGGTTTCTCTGAATATAGACATGGAAATTATAACAAAGTTCTAAGTTGTGGCTCATCAGTAGAAACTATCAAGTCAAACCTTACTAAAGATAAAAAAAAATGGGCTGGGAAGGTAGCTCAGTGGTAGAGCGCTTGCCTTGCAAGCTCGAGGCCCTGGGTTCAAATCCTCAGCACCACATAAGCAAAAAGAAAAAAGCCGGAAGTGGCCACTGTGACTCAAGTGGTAGAGCACTAGCCTTGAGCTGAAGAGCTGAGGGACAGCGCCCAGACCCAGAGTTCAGGCCCCCGACCGGACCCAAAAAAAAAATAAATAAAAAGATAAAAAATACAACTTATAAAAATAAAAAAAATCTATTTGGATTTCAGTATTAACATCTTTTTAAAGGTGTGTGTGTGTATGTGTGTGTGTGTGTGTGTGTGTGTGTGTGTGTGTGTGTGTGTATGTGTGTGCTGTCTGAGATTACGTATGGGACAGCATTGGTTCTTAGCTCCACCACTTGGAAACACTCAATTCTTGCTTTCCTCTGGTTAACTGGAGATAAACATGTAATGGATATGTCAACCTAGATTGGTTTCAAACTATCATCTGCAGATATGAGCCATTATTCTCAGCCCAGTATTTCCAGTAAATTACTTAACCTTTCTGACTCTCAGCTTCTTCCTGTGTGGAAAGTGAAAAGAATTACTTTGTGGACCTTAGAATCTGGTGGGAGTTATGACTTGGTGCAGGAAGTATAATTGTTCGGGATGTGTGGACAGACACTCTCATAAAACTACTGATGTTTATGTTTGTTTATATTGAAATGAATTCCAGGAATTGGAAACAGGAGGTATTTTCCTGTTGTTGTTTATCCTTTTATGGACATTGAGGGAGCCACAGAAATTCAAAGAGAACAGGAAAACAAATGCAGTTGTACTCTGCAGATATTATGTTCACAATGAGCTATACCTCTTGTGGACAGGGACAGGAGGGAAAATCAGAGAGAGAGCAAAGGAAGTGATGAGATTGTCCAACAAGAAATGAACTCATTACCGACTTACAAAATGGTGATCCGTAGGTACACTACCTTAACCACAACAATTTTCAAAATACGGGTGACTGATTCACTCCTCGAGTTTTTGTAAGGGACCTTAAGAATCAGGCCCATCAATGGAGTTTTTGAAGGTCACATTATATGATAATTAATGTAGATCCAGAATCTCTTAAGAAATATAATAAAAAGTATTTCATTTTTAGTACCTGTTTCTCTTTGAGTGGCAATTCTATATGTTGTTGGCAGAGTTAATCTTTTACTTTTTGTTTTGTCAGGTTTTGAAATCTTTCTTAAAGCTTTGCAATAAAGGTCTGCTATATCTTGGCACCCTGCCCATAATTAAAATGGTAATCAACCTTTGAGATTAATGTACTTGAGTAGGAGTTTTATTTATTGATTTAATTTGTCGGTGGTGGTGAACTCTGGGCCTGATTGCCATCCCTCAGCTCTGCAGCTCAAGACTAGTGCTCTACATCTTGTGCCACAGTGCCACTTCTACCTTTTTCTGCTTAGGTGGTGCTGAGGAATCAAATGCAGGGTCTTGTGCAGTCAAGGTACGCTGTCTACCACTGATCCACCATCTCAGGCCCTGTGAGTGATATTTTTGTGCGTGGGTCTATCAAGCAAATCTATTGAGCAAATGTATTCATTTGTCACTAAACATTTATAATTATGAATTATCTGATATTTTAATGACTAGAACTGTTATCATTGTTACTAGGAACTGTTTGTCTCTCCATGCTAAAAACATTTAGGAGGGAATTTTAAACTAAAACTGCAAAAGAAATTTTAAGATCTTGGTACTAACTAATCGGTCCACGTGTTATTACATGAAACAGAAAATTCAAAATGGTTTTTCTTCATGAATACAGAGATAAAAGGTCTTATAATACTTATTTCAAAATGCAAACTAAAGGGGAAAATCAGTCAGAAGGTAAAATTTATATTGAATGTTAATATTTACAGAGGAAAATAAGATCCTAGACGAAAGACTGAAGACAAAGCAATATCAGAGTCCTATATGCTCAATAATAAATAAGAAGCATTATTTGAAAAATTGAGCTGGAATGTGTTCATCAGGCAAAGGCAAGCAATCAGAGCCTACCACCAACAAAGAAACATCATAATGTATATCTCAGAAAAAGGATATACATTATATACATTATATGATACATATAACCCCCCTACACACACACACACAAACACACACACACATACACACACACACACACACATACACACACAGAGGAATGTGTGCAAGAGCTCAATCTACTCACATTCATTCAACATGGATCAAAGATCTTCCTGTAATATTTGAATCTTTAAAAGTTTCAAGTGTTGTAAATAATTTATAACAGATGCATAAGCAAATATTTTCTGAAGAGCTCTCTGCTATGGAAATGAGAGTTCATGATGGTTATGACTACTTAAAACATCTCTGAATCTTGAAAGAATTAAACAAGAGATAATCCAAGTTTTGGGACTATATTTCTACCAGCTATTCTACAAAGGCTTAATAAGAAGTTACAAGATCCAATATTAAATACTAAATTAATACAATTAATATATGTGTAAGTGAAGTGAAAGACAGTGATCAAAGATCTATGCTTCCTCCAATTCTCAGCCTGCTGCACACTATGACACCTTTGATTCTGCTGGGCCAGGCCCACAGTTGTTTTCCCCAGAGCAGTGGCCCTGCTGGGGTTGGGTATGGGGGCTGTGCGGAGAAGGTGGAGGCCACAGGGCAGGTCGAGCTGGGGGCTGTGGGGAGAGGATGGGAGGCTCTGGCAGAGGCTGTGAAGAGAGGAAGGAGGGAGTAGGCCAGCAGCTCAGGTAGCAGCAGCCCCAAAGGCAGCTGGGTTCTGCGGAGTGTCTGTGAGGTGTAGAATTTGAGGTGGATCCACTGGGGCCTCTTTTCTTTGTGAGGAGATAAAGGAGTCTCATATCCCACCCAAACGGACAATGAGAAATGAGACAACTAGTGGCTGAAGAATTTCAAGGACAAAGGCAGGGACTTATAGGTAAACTCTGGGGGCAGGGAGGGCATCAGCGCTGGGGCTGTGGTTGCCATGCCTTTCTGGACACCTTTGGAAGTGAGTGAGGGCCAGCTCTGCTGTGGGCTAGGCATCACTCTTGCCTTGAAGCAGGTACCAGGAACACATGGCACAGCCTCGGCCTGCCCATTGGAGCTGGCCTGTTGAGGGTGCTGCAGACCCGGCAGGTGCTAGGAAGCTATGTGCAGCAGGGTTTCGTGGCATTGTAAACTAGTGCAACCCATATGGAGATCATAATGGAAGTTTACACATTAAAAAAAAAAAAACACCTATATTGATGACCTTTACCACAATGGGATACATATTGAAGGAATATAAATCAACATGAACATCCATGTTCATGGCAGCAATATTCATAGCAACCAAGCTGTGTAATCAACCTAGATGCACGAGAAAGAGGTCATAAAGAAAATGTGCTATTTATCTAGTATATGTATGAGTCAAGCAGAAAAGATCAGATAATGTGATGTTAGGAAAATGAACCCTTAGATATGTATTTAAATGTTTTTTTTTCTTTCATGCATTTGTTTCTAACGCATTTATGAGATTATTTCTTTGTAGCTTTGTATGTCCCTCCCACACAGTATAACCCCTGCTTTCACTATATTTGATGTGAGTTCAATTTGTGGAGGAGAAGGGGAAAAACAAGTCTTTTAAGGATAACTATGGACCCGTTACAACAATGAGAAATATAATTTGTCATGTCGAAAACGAACTTTACAACTTTGGTGGGGGATGAAGATTGGGTGGGGGGCAGGGGGAGGCTGGGAAGGGATGTGAAGGGTAAACAAAGGAGGAGGCTGCAATGCTTGATAAGAAATGTACTCATTATCTTGCCCATGTAATTGTAACCCCTCTGTACATTATGTTCACAATAAAAAATAAAAATAAAAAAAAACAAGAGAAGTATGTTTCTACTGCATCATTGCTAAATATTTTTGGATATATACCTAATCCTAATTTTAATGGGTTTTGTGGCATTCTGTTTTTGCTTTAATGAGGGACCACCATATTGATTTTCAGAACAGTTACAATAGGTTGAAGATATCCTATAATATGTGGATATTAGATCAAAATTTCAATATATCAGTGAACAAATACAAGATCGTCATATATAGTTTATAATTTTAAGCAATTTTAAGAAGGCAACGGTTGGTGAAAAAGACGATGTTAGAAGCTTAATAACAAATACACAGACAGAAAATACAAAAAAAAAATGTGGAACTAATTAGTACTAATAGTAACAAAATATTTTCCTCAAGTTTAAAAAATGAAACTATTAAAAATAATACTTAATAGCATCAAATAACTATGGCATGGAAGAAAATATAACATAGACTATGTTTCCCCATCATTTGTTGTATTTTATAACAAATGGATTAGAAGAAAATGTAATTACATGTCTGAAGATGATAACACTTTCAAGTGTCATTGATTGAATCCAGCAGAGGAAAGTAACAGATAAGTAGAGAGTAAGAACAACCTGGGGTATGGATGAAGATACTCAGTAGAACTTTGTGAGCAAAGAATGTGCTCCATTTTCCTCATCAAAATAGACCTAGGACAGCTACCTTTTGACAGAACACTTGTAATGTAGAGTAGTGGAGTTACTAATTTAGGTAGTAATTTATAACTTTTATTCCCTAATCTTATGATGGGATTCCCAAATGATGTGAGTGATCCTAGATTTTCTGAGCCCTTTTTTTCACCCAAAGTTTCTAAGTCCTCCCCCTACCAATGATTCTTCTGCTACTTTCATTTCTCCTTGTTTCTCAACTCAACTCCTGTGACATTTTTGTTCATGAGAAAGAGTTGGAGAAATATGAGGATGGCCAGGAGTCTGAGCTAACATCCACTCCCGCTTGGAGGATCTGGTGAAGGACTTCCACCTGGGCCTCAGAATCAGATATTAATCGATCTCTTTGGTAATGGAGAAACTCAATCCCTCAGGCAGAATCTGTCATTCCTTGACTTTCTCTGAAGAGATTTGGTACTAGGGCACAATTCAGAGAACGAGTATTCCCATTATCAGAAGGAACAGGTTCAAAACTAAAAGAGGCTTCAGTTCCCACAGGGCCACTCAGAAGCCAAGAGATCACACTTTGCTCCTCATCAGGGATCTTCTGGTAGGAATAGAGTCTGAGCAAAGTCTAAGATGGAGATAAACTGAGACTGGGCCTAAGGAGGACACAAAAGAATTACCCTCTCTTTGACTACAAGTGAGTTGTGTAGTGAGACCTGACAACTTCCTTCATATATGAAAATTCACTAGATGAGTTATCTCACTACCACTTTGCAAGAGGTCAATTTCCCCAAAGGAGAAGCTGTTAAGTGTTGTGATCCAGTTTGCTCTCTAGGCTGTTGTCTCTCTCACCCCTTCCCATGCAGGAATGCATTGCGTCTTTCAGGCACTCAACTATTTGTCCTGACTCCTAAGCAGGAATACTGTAGGCTATTCTTTGGAAAACCTCTATTTGATATTGAATAGGCCCAGGCTCTGCTCATGCAAAGAGGTAGATCTAAGAGGTGAGTATAAGCTCAGATTTGTTCTGAAGAACAATCATATTGAAAAAAAAATTAAATGAAATTAGTAGTTGAGTGATTTAGGGTTTAGAGCCACAAAATTTAATTATTTATTAGTAACACATATAGAATGATGGATTAGGAAGAGAACAGTGAAGTAGGTTCAGGATACAATGGAAACGTCACAACATAGCTATAACATGAGATGAGAATGTGAAGGAACTATTGGCATAGGTCCTTTTACTATCTTAAGAGTGACGTTGTATTGGAGACTTTTAGAATAATATCTAAAACAGAACGACTTGCTGGGCACTGGTGGCTCACAACTGTAATCCTAGCTACCCAGGAGGCTGAGATATGAGTATTATGATTTAAAGCAAGCCCAGGCAGAAAAAGCCAGAAGTGGTTCTGTGGCTCAAGTGGTAGAGACACTAGCCTTAAGATCAGGGACACTGCCTAGGCCTTAAGTTCAAGCTTCAGGATCAGCAAAACAAAAGAAGGACTTAAAGATATGTGATGGAATGATGATCAAGTGTAACTGTTTAGGGAACATAAAGGAGACAAAATTTGGAGCAAAATGATACCTATTCATTACTAATCAAGGATGCAATCTGAATGCCAAATTCCTCTTCTCAAAAACTTCCAAACTTGGGCTGGGTAGGTGGCTCAGTGGTAGAGTGCTTGCCTTGCATGCATGAGGCCCTGGGTTTGATTCTTCAGTGCCACATGAGCAGAAAAAGCCAGAAGTGGTGCTATGGCTGGAGTGGTAGAGAACTAGCCTTGAGCTGAAGAGGTGAGGGACAGTGCCCAGGAACAGAATTCAGGACCCTTGACCGGCCAAAAACAAGCAAACAAAGAAACAAAGCAAAAGATTCCAAACTTCTTTCCTCATAATTGAGGAGAGGCTCCTTTTACCGGAATTCTCCTTATCTAGCTCAAGATCAACAGAATTTCATTAGACTTTTCTTGTTCAGATGTAATGCACCTAACTCTACTGAACCTAATCATGGCTAGGAAAGTATGGACATTGATATATTTGTTGTACTTTTCCTTATAAATATATAATACTGTCAGGTATTATATATAATATATATTATAATATGCAATACATTATACATTATATATAATATATTAAATATGTTATAATATAACATATATTATATATTAACAGACTTCATATTTTAGAGTTGGGAACCAGCAATATATAGAAAGAAAAATGCATGAGTCTCTGAGCAATTTCTCTTCCACAGGAAAATACCAGGTTCCATTCTTATTACCCAAACAGCAACATAGGAAAGCAATGCCCATGGAGGTGGTTTTCTGGATTTTTTGGAAACTATGGTCAGCATATATATATATATATATATGTATATATATATATATATATATATACATATATATATATATATACACACACACACATATACATATAAATATATATGTATATATATGTATATACATACATATACATGAAATATTGTTTTATACTAGTGAATGTGTAAAATTATAGTAACAGATAAATAAGTGGACACCTATGTGTACACATACTCAATCGCTTTCAAATATAAGAATTTCTTTCTATGCTACCTATTCACCTACACAGAGATTACATGACTTGCCCTTGAATTGTCCTGTAAGTTCTTTATCTGGCTACTGTAGCTTCACATTCTTTGTTCTCTAAGTATCCAGATGTTATGTATTCAACAACAATACTTGTTACAGGCAAAAGTATGCACCGCGACACACAGAGGAACTTAGATTTCAGAAATGCCACAAATAAGTCGGAGGTACAGCAGTACTTTTCAAAATTAAATAGATTACATACTTTTAGAAATCTTGTAAGAAAAAAATCTTCAGTGTATGATGAAACACTTGAAGAAAACTACAGTTTAAATTACATATAGCCGGGTGCTGCAATAGACAATACATAAGAATAAAAAAATAAATTACATATGACATCAATTATAAATTATAAAGTTCCAGGGCATTTCCCTACTCTTGACAACTAAAGTAATCCATATTAAAAATAAATAAATGAAAAGACGAATGTTTTATAACAAATTTCAAAACATACTATATGTTATACAAAGGAAATGCTTTAAGAACGCAATTTACAGTCTAGTAACATCATATGGTATGAAGTCTAATTCTGTGTTCCATTTGGAATACTATTGTAACTTAGTTTATAATCTTTGTTGTCAGAAAAAATAAACTACAAGTGCTAAAGTTTTCAATAAAGAGACAATTTTAGGTATGAATTAAATTTTATGTGCTTAATAAGTTCCTGAAATTATTCATTTTAGGTTACATATCCCTAACAAATATTGTTTATGCTTTCTCATATGATGTATATAGATTTTTATGTGATTTCTTAGATATCCATGAATAAAACAGTTCAGAAGAAGAAAAGAGTAGGTAAGAAGTCATAAAAATTACTATTATGGTGTTTTTAATGACTAAGTATAAAGAACATGTAACAAAACAGTTGGAAGATTCATTTGCTCTTTTTGCTATTCACTCGCCCTTCTTGGAGAAAGATTCTCACTATGAAGTGCCATGTGGTCTGGACCTTTCAAGCCTTGTCTCAGCGACGGAAGTGATGGGATTAGGGACATGAGCTCTCATGACAGGCTTTTAGGAAATTCACAATAAAGCAATACCAGTACATATGAAGAAACTTTTGTGGGTGATGTGTATTCACTTCTTCAGCTACCAAAATTTGATTCATATGTCAAAATTACTTACATTATAATAGATGCAGTTCAACTGGCATCACTGACACCTCCATAAATCAAATGCAACCCAAAAGTTCTACTTCAAAAACCAATATCTAAGGAAGTGTTGGAAATACAAGAATATACACAATAAATCTAAAGGAGTGAGATCTTTAACACTGGCAATGAGCAATGATAGCTGAATTTTTAACCAGGCTTGAAAAGTTCAGGTGTCCACTAACTATGTGATTAGAGTTGCGGAGTTGACCTTGGTATCAAGCTTGGAGTTAAAATTCAAGGGCAGCTAAGGTTGCTGCAGTATTGTAACTACATTGTGACTGTCCCTGATAATAGTAAAACACAGAGTAGAAGCTAAGTCAGTAAAATGTATAGGAAAGATTCTCCACTGAGAATATTTGCAGGGGGTGATCATCACTCTTGCTTTGAAAATGTACAGCCCATCATTCTACTTTAAGCTCTAGCATATTTCTGATCTGAAGACAATTATAACACATCAATGTGCCGTGAGTGCTAAGCAGTTTAGGTGTATATTACTGTAATATATGTAAAACCTTTAGAGGTATGGAATGGCAACAATGAGATGTACAAGTCGTTATGTCGAAAACGAACTTTACAACTTTGGTGCGGGGCGGAGGGATCATTGGTTGGGGTTGGGAGGAGGATGGGAAGGGTTGGGAAAAGGAAACAAAGGAGGAGGCTACAATGCTTGATGAGAAATGCACTCATTATCTTGCCCATGTAATTTTAACCCCTCTGTACAGTATTTTCACAATAAAAAATAAAATAAAATAAATAAATAAATAAGAAAAAAATAATTATCAGAAGTAAAAATACTCCTGAATTATACTTTCTTGCTAGAAGATCACAGGATGACTGCTGATGTGTGGTATCTTTCCAGGTGCTCCTATACGATTGTGAATCTTCTCTGAGGAAGTGTTTTTCCATAGTTTGTTTTGAGGTGTTCAGAATATCAGCACTGTCGCTAACTGCAACCATGGAACAGCAAAGATGATGGGATACTTGGTCAAAAAATGAGAAATCACAGGAAGTTATAGGAAAGAAGACACCAGAGGACCCAAAGCCTCGTTGCCAGCTTCTGGATCCCCAAATCCTGCTTAACATGCTTTATATTCATTCCACTACAGGAGTGGGGTGGTGAGTGGCTACAGGTATGTCCACAAACTAAGGCATCAATCTAGCTTGTGGTTACAACTATTAAACTGAGGAATTGTTTGTATATATAGTGATAATTGAATCCCTTATTTTAAGGGAGCAGAAGGGACCATTACAACCGTAGCACAGACATCCATCTTGTCTTCAAAGTCTTAAACTTTTAGTGTCCAACAGCTCTAACTTAAATACTCTTGAGGCAATAACACATACCCCTGTCTTCCCTTGATTGTTTGACCATTCCAGAGCACAGCTCTGTCTTTTCATTGCTGATTGAGATGGCTTCCCAATCTATCCCTTTTCAGATCTAACAGCTTGACTCTAGAATCACTCACAAGTACTGTTACAGATGTATTATTTTGAAAAGGATATTTTTTCTAGGGTATGTTCACTTCTTTAAATTTTATTTTATTTAAAATTACTGTACAGAGTGGTTACTGTTACATGAGTAAGGTACATTAATTGATGAATATTGTTACCCACTCCATTGTTGTTCTCCAATTCCTTCGATCCCTACACACCTCTCCCCACCCCAAAGTTGTAAATTTCTTTGCGATATAGTGTCTTGTGAATATCATTGTTGCAATGGGTCATTCTTTGTACTTCCTTCATCATTATGTTATTTCCCTTTCTTTCTCCAAATCAGATAATGTATATACAAGATGGAAGGTACCAGAATCAAGACAGAGATTGCCAGGGATAAACCAATGGAAAAACACAAATAAAATAAAATAACAACTAGATACACTACTTTACCGACATCAAGGTTGACATCTGAAAAAAAGACTTGTTTCTATGTCTTGGAGTACATTTCAATTAGGATCATTTTGTATGATCAAATGTGCATAGCTCTGTAGCCAGCAATCCCACGCCTGGGCATTTGTCGAAATGACCTCAAGCTAAAACACTCTAAAACTACCAGCCAACTGGTACTATAGCAAAGATATGTAACCAATCCAGATGCTCCTCGATAGATGAATTGATCATGAAAAATGGGGTATATATGCACAATGGAACTTCATGCTTCTATCAGAAAGAATGACACAGCCCCTTTCTTAAAAAAATGGAAAGACTTGGAAAAAATCTTATTAAGTGAAGGAAGCCAGACTCAAAGAAACGTAGGCTCTATTTTCCCTCATTTTTATCAAGTAATATATGCTTAGGATATTCCTGGCATATTCCAATTTTTTCTCTCCCTCTTCCTCTCTCATTCAATTTTTGTGTGTGTGTATGTGAGTGTGTGTGTGTGTGTGTGTGTGTGTGTGTGTGTGTGTGTGTGCAGTAATGAAACTTGACTCGGAGCCTCAAAATCTTGCTTGTTTTTTTCACTTATGACTGACTGAGTCTGCACTATTTGAACCAAGGTTTCACTTGTCTTTGATTGAACAATTGAACATAAATGTCTCCTGGATTGCTACCCAAGCAATCTGTGATCTTCCAATCTCAGCCTCGTGGGATGACATACTTGCATCCAGCTCTATTGCCAAGTGTCATTTGCTTTGTTTTGTTTTGTTTTTGTACATCCAAAATCTGTAAAGAAAATAAATAATTTATAATCAAGACTATTCACATAAAATGTGTGTTGTTTAAAGATT